>NW_011888958.1:939651-949266 GCF_000151845.1 Pteropus vampyrus
TAATTGAGAAAGAGTGTCAAGGGCCAGCAGTGCCTGGTACAGTCAACACACAATGAACGTGGGTTCTTATCCACTGTCCCACTCCCAAACACACCTCTCAGCCCGTCAGCCACATCTGCCTGAAGATTCATCCTAGGGAGTAGGTGTACTTCCGTCCCTCCCCTGGGAGTGTTACAATTCCCAGGGAGAACTGATTCACCCACCCAATTGTTAGGTAACCCTTGTACTTTTGGTGCTTCCAATAGGGTGGCCTGGGACAACAGGGAAATCGTTGCCCCAAGGTTAGTATTTTCTTGGATGAGTGACACCCAGAATTCCTCGGGACCTGGACTTCCCCATAGAGAGCGGGGAGCAGGAAGAGAGGGAGACTTTAGGCACTGTCTGTCCCTGTGGGACCCAGGGACACAGGAAGAGAGGGAGACTTTAGGCACTGTCTGTCCCTGTGGGACCCAGGGACACAGGACCCCTAAAGACCACTGTTCTCTGCTCAGGGTTCCTCCCCATCCTTCAGTGACTCAGTGAGCACATATACACATATATGTCTCATTTTGTAAGTATGCACATGCATAGAAAGACAAAAGAAATATACATTAGAACGTTAGAGGTGGATTTTCTCTGGATGGCTAAACTATGAGTAGTTTTCATTTATTTTTGTGCTTTTCTGTGTTTTCCACGATGCAGTGTTTTCTAATATGGGCAAAACATTATAGTTAAAGAACATCTAAAACATCTTTCAAAGTACGCACAAACTTCCACAATTCTAATCTGTTCCTGAAACAGTCTCTATGGAGAAGGTTTATGAAAAAGTGATAGTAGAGAGCATTCATTCACTCATTTATCCATTTTATTCATTCCTTTATTCAACAAATATCTGAGTATCCAATTGGTATTACCATTGGACTCTATGGTAATACAAGACACATAAGATACAGTTCCTGTCCTCAGAAGCTTTAAAATTCAGATTAAAAAATAATAATAATAAAGCAGAATATTGTAAAGAAATAAGTGAATAAAGCAAAAAATAAAAGATCTTGAGGAGGAGGCGATGACTTCCAGCTGGAGGCAATAGAGACAATTACGTACAAGAAACAGGATTTGAACTGGGTAGTGAGGGACGGGTAGGAGTTGGATAAGTGGAGCAGGTGGAAGGGTCTTCCAGGCAAGGTGTATAGCAGAAGCAAAGGCACAGAAGCAGGGAGGTACCAGGGGTGTTTGAAAAATAGCAAATAAAAGACATTGTTCCTTGTCTGCCATAGCTAACAAGTAAAGGTTTATTATATATAAATATATATATATACACACTCAAGAATTTGCTCAGAGCAATACTGTAAAGAGATGGGGCAACAGCATTCTCCCCTTTCATAGGTAGAAAAAGTAAAAGTCTAAGGAGATAATGGCTTCTATCCAAGGCCTCTCGAAGCAGCAGTGCAAGACTCAGAAAGAAAAAGTTCTCAGATCTCCTAATCCCATGGGTGTTCTCACTTGGGAAAGAACCTCTGGGTAGAGATAGAGCGTTCCTCATCAATGGAGAAAACCAAGTCACTAAGACTATGGAGCAGCATGCCATTACTCATAAATAGATGACCAAACAAATTAGCCCTTTGTGTGTATGTAGACAGGCTGGCTGTACAGCATTGCTTGGGCATAGAGAAAGATGTGGAAAATATATACTGTGCTGTCAACATTTGTTTGGGTGGAGAAGGGTGCAAAAAACGGTGCAAGGAAGGTGGGAAAAGAAGAAATGAAACGAATAAAAAGTCTTAGAGACTGCAGATGGGAAAAGCATATGTATGTACAAATATGTTTGCAGGCATAGTTATAATGGCAAAAATGAGAACTAAAATGCTTAGGCATAGATTTTAGTTAAAATAACTATGGCATATTTAGATCATAGAAAAACTTATTAGCCCTTAAAAATGTTAAAGAGCATATCTAATTATTAACATGAAATAGTGTTTAGAAGACTTAATTTACGTGCAAAAAAATTCTGTAATAGTATTGTTGAAGCCGCCAGCCCCCGAAAGACACACGGACCACCAGAAATCAGTGAGTTATAGGAAACATGTTCTTTATTCAGCCAGCTGGGTCTGCCAGGGGTATGCAAACCCCAAATTAAGTAGCCCCGAAATGTAGAGTTACAAGGTTTTTAAGCCCTAAATCCCATTCCTCATTCTGTCTTAAACACAAAGGTCTGTTTTTCTTCTATTCACTACCTGTCAACCCACTGGTCAGGTGTGCAAGCGGGGGTACAGAAGCAGAAAGCTTATTGTTAGAATGTTATGTTCCCATGGGCGATAGCCAAGCAGTAATTTTCCAGCCAGCACAGTATTACATATATATGAACCCAGCTCTTGATGTTAATTCGCACATGGAAGCCACTTCAGTGATAGTTGTCGATGGCTATGAGATTATACTATTTTAGTAAGTAGGTATTTTTTTTAGGATTAGAAAAATTATCAAGAATTCTAATCTACTTTAGATTACATTTTCTTATTTACTGGACTTAATTTTAGGCATTGACCATCCTTTATTTTCCTAATTGATCTAATGACGCCTTGGAGCACTAGGCAAGAGACGGCCGCTAGTGCTGCCTGTTTCCTGAAATGTCTCACGTGTGGGAAGATTTGTCCTGCTGCCCATTCTGAGGCTTATTCACAACAGATCCTCAACCCCAAAATAAATGCCCCAGGGTGTTTCCTCTTCCTAAAGGGGAAGCAGAAGCCCCTGGTGAGCAGGGGGAAGGGTGAGCCCTGTCTAGACCATCATCCAGGGGGAATTCTGTCCACACAGTTCCCCCTGGAAATCCCCAAGCTCTGCTGACTCAGGCCACCCATTCTGATGGTGCCTCAGATCCCAGCCATCCTTCCTTCTCTAGCACCCCTGCTCCATCCTATTTCCCTAAGTAAAGGTGGATTATCCCAGAGCCAAGTGGTGGTGGTGGTAGTGGTGGGGTGATCTCTCAATGAAGAATTTGCTCAGATAAGGTAATAGTTCCAATTACAGCCTCCGTGACTGATGGCCTGTCAAGTCCAGCCCTGGGCCCTGCCTGGAGATAATCCTCTTCTAGCTCTAGGATGAAAAACAGGCTGGGGAATGGCCTGAAGGGACTCAAAGAACAAAGAGACATTTTAGGAATGCAGGTAAACAGGCTTCATTTTTGTTTCTGAGTAAAAGAATCAAGTGCAGTGAATCTCTACCATGGGCAATTAGCCCCCTAGGAAACATCTGGAAATGTCTGGTAATATTTTTGGTTGTCACTACTGCGGCGGGTGGGGGAGTACAGCTGGTATCCAGTGGTAGAGGCCTGGGTTGCTGCTAAACATCCCACAATACACAGGATAGCACCCTCCCCTGTCAAAGAATTATGCATCCCCAAATGTCAGTAGTGCTGAGGTTGGGGAACTCTGCTCCAAGGTCTGTTCTGTGCCTTACAAATGCAAAGAAAGAAAAAAATTCCCTGACCTGGGGATATCTGAAAAGGAGGAGGATTTTTCTAAAGATAAGAGCAATGTTTCCAAGCTGCTGGATCTCATCAAAACGTGGTATACAGCTCTATTTCAAAAGTATTTTCTTAAGTGATTGTCATGAAAAAGTATAGAAGAAAAAGGCTTGGATTCTAACCACTAGCTTTGCTCTGATTCTGAGCATTTGGTGATTAAAGACAGGCTCTTTATCGAGAACCCAGCAAACAAAGCAAAAAAGTAGAATCCCTATTTGTCTTGTTAACCCTTATAATTGTCTGGAACCTTGGAAATATCTTCAATCATGTCCAAAAGCATATCAACACAATATAGAGTGGACTATAAATGTAATAACACTTGAGTTAATTTAACTAATAGGTGATCAAATGTCAATGGTCGAAGTTGCACCAATGATGATTTGAATTAACTATGTCTGCACCAATGATGATTTGAATTAACTATGTCACATCTCCTAGATCTTCACTTTGCTACAAATCCTTGGTACTTGGATATCTAGAGCCTCTCGTAGATTGCCATTATGTGTCCTCCTCCTGGACTCCTTTCCCAAGATCTAATTTGATTCAACAAGCATTTACTTTGCCTTTCCGATGTGCCCAACAGTCTGGTAGCTTCTGCAAATACATACATAGTGCATGGATGCTAGTTGGAGAATAGTCTAGGATTTTGAGATTTAAGGCTTGAAAAGAATATGTTGCCTCTGATGGAAGAGGATATTAGGTGAGTGAGTGGGACCTGGATTGGGCTGAAAGATAATGACTCAGGGAATGAGTTTATCGAGGACATCCCGGTAAGAAATGTTTATGAAGTTCTTGGACCTAGAGGGTTGGACCTCGGGTGAGAACATGAACTCAAAATCTCAATGTGGAAATCTTCTAAGTAATGATGAGTCCATTGACAGGGGCAGAAAATAGAACAGAAGCCCAAGGGCCAGACCTTGAGGTATAATTCAGTTGAGGGGTATGAGGGGAAAGAGAATGCAGCAAAGGAGATGACTAAGAACAATTAGAAAAATAGGAAGAAAACCAAGAGAGCATAATACTGTTGCAGTTGAAGAAGAAGAGTTTTTTTTGTTTTGTTTTGTTTTTTAAGGAATAGTCAAAAAATGTCAAAGCGTCATAGCATGAACCCTGAGTAAAGGACCCTGAGATATAGGGTGACCATCTGTTCTAGTTTGCCCAAGACTATCCCAGTGTAATTACTGGAAGTCGCACATCCCATAAACATCTCAGTCCTGGGCAAATAGGACAGTTGGGATACACAAAGCCTTGAGTTAGGCATTAAGTTGAGGCAACAAAAATTAATAGCTCAGCAGCTAGTCATGTCAATACATACCCTAAGAGACCATATTTTTTAAAAAAATCAGATTCTGCATTTGTCACATTCTCTGAGCATGGCCTTGGCTCAGACACAAGCCAAAGTTAATAAACTGAACTAGTTGGAACCAGTCTTTGAAAACCTTTGATCATTTTTTGAGGTTTTTGGCCTGGAAGCATATCCTATCATAAAATTTAGTTAGCCAAACTCTCATTTGGCTCAAGTACTGTTTCTCTAAATTGCCCTCACTCAGGTGATTGCTTTTCCTGGAAAACCAGCTGTCAAGATAGAGTTGATGGAGTTTCAGAAAAGAAAGTAAGCCTAAAAACTAATGCACCTGGCAGATTAAAGAAAATTAGCTTACTCTATCTGAGGTATAGATCTAATTCTGAGGAAACTGAAGCAGATTTGGGGAACTACAAGGTACATCTCTGGCAACTTCCAGATACCCATCCCTTGCCTTTTTGTGTTTTTTTTGTGTGTGTGTGTTTTGGTAAGCAGTTGTCACAAAGCTCTTTTTTTCAGTTGTATCTTGTGATATGTGGAAATCAGAGAAAACTGTGAGTGATTTTCATGGTTTTTTGTTGTTGTTGTTTTCGTTTGTTACATGCTTCTGGTTCTGCCCATTTCCTTTAAGCTGGAGGCCAGAAGCTGGCA
The DNA here is from genome assembly GCF_000151845.1 of Pteropus vampyrus. Taxonomy (NCBI): domain Eukaryota; kingdom Metazoa; phylum Chordata; class Mammalia; order Chiroptera; family Pteropodidae; genus Pteropus; species Pteropus vampyrus. The sequence continues at coordinate 945,105 of NW_011888958.1, forward strand.
GCCAGTGGGCCAATTCAGCCTGTGAATGTGTTTTGTTTGGCCTACAGGGTGTTTTTTAAATTTTTGAATTAGTTGCCAGCATTTAAAAACCAGATTTCACCAGAAAAAAAAAAAATCCGGATTTCCTGCTTTTCTTGAAAAATGGGAGGATCTGAAGACATTGGGGCTGTGTGTACACATGGTAATAATCCCTAGGAGCTAAGCAGCAGCAGCCCCCTTTGAATGGGGCACGAGCCCGTCCCTTGGCCCCATTCCACCTGGCCTGCTACCTTCCTTTACCTACTAGGCCCATCCCAAGACTCCACAGAGAATGAGGCTCCCCAAATACCTCAGTCATTAGTTTAAACCACTTGCCTTAACCTGTTTCCTGTTCTACATCCCAACATGTTCCCAAGCCTTGGAGGTTCTGATGTCATGGCTGATTTCCTGTTTGTGAATTCGACTCATCCCCAGGTTACCTGTGTTTCCTGCCGCTGCCTCTCTAAACCAGGAAGACCCACCCCATGTTCCATGCTACTGGCAGCCACAAAACCAAGCCCAGGCACCCCACTTGGTTTGCTCTCACTTTGTGTCTGTCCCTGCTCTTACTCTCCACTCACCACATTTTCCAGGGCCCATCTGGTTGCTGATCCTTCAGCTTTGTCTCCTGTTTTCATCTTTGAAATCATCCCTTGGACTTGACCATAGATAGAGTTCAGCTCTTGTTTCAGCTCTTAAGCTTTGCTTGTGATTCTTCTTCATTGCAAAATCTTCAACTCAATGCAACTCCGGCTCTTGGAAATGTATTAAGTAATGCTAGCTGCTATAACAAACAAATCCCCAACAATTCAGTGGCTTAGTATAATAAAAATTTATTTCTCACTCACATAACAATCAAATGTGAGTTTTCTTGGCCTGAAGTCAGGGCCCAGGCTACTTCCAACTGTGGTTCTGCCAACCCCTTTATCCAGCTAGTGAGCAGCAGAAAGGAGAGTGGCAAAGGAACTCCTGCTTCTTAACTGCCTTCCAGCCTGGAAGTGACACGCGCCACTTACACTCACATTCCATTGGTGAGAACTAACCGTGTGTTCCCACCTAAATGTAAGAGGAGATGGGAAATGGCAGTCTGTGGGTGAGGTGCCATCCTCTAGACATGCAATGGAAGGGAGAGCTCGAGTTTGGGGAGGGCAACTAGCTATTCCTGTCACAGTACCCAGTCCAAGCAGAGGCCTGCATAGCTGGTTCCCTGGCTAGAAAATTGCCCGTTTCTCTACAGAATTTTAGAATTCTCCATGGCAGAACTCTCTATGGCAACTGACAGAAACCCAAATCAGCCTAAAAAAGAAGAACATTTGTTGGCTCCCATAATTGGGAAGTTCAGGGGATGAGGTGGCCTACAGTATAGTTGGATCTAGACACTTAAACATAAATGTTAGGTTTTTCTCTCTCCATTTCCATATCTTGACCAAGGTCCCTCTCTCCTTCTGCGGATTTCTCCATAGGGCAGGGAACGTGGTCAACAGCTGCCCTTGTATCACATCCTCCCAATTTTATGCTATAAAAGCATAAAGCCCCTTCTCCTCCAGCTCTCAGCTTCAAAAACCACAGAAAAGGCTCTGATTGGTCTAACAGGGGTCACAGTTCTACCAGAGAGGCAGACAAAATGCGAGCCCCTTTCCCACCACACTGAGATGGGAGAGGAGGAGCTTCCTTAGGGAAGCAGGCACTGAAGAACAGACAGAGCAAAAATACACAAGTCTTTGAGCATGTGGCCTCACCTCTGTGGCCAGCCTAGACCCCAGGCCTCAGAGCAGGTCCTTGGGAGCAGCCTCCTGAGACGAGAGCACACTCACTATGCACTATATTAGTTAAAGCCGTGGTTTCCATAAGAATTAATAGGATGTTCATGACATTCCATGAATTCACCAGAGTTGGAAAAGGTCTATTGAGAAATTTTTCCATCAAATTCTAGCAAAGGGATATATTTATATAGAGAAACTTCATGGGAAAATTCATGTTTTTCAGGCAGGAAATCACTTTCAAATGTTGAAGTACTTCCTTTATTCATCCATCTAACAGATAATTATTAAGAATTCGCAATGTGCCCAGTTTGCAATCAGGTGCTGCATATGCAAAGATGGATAAGTTCAAGTCCACAGGCCTCATCTGCCTTAGAGTTTCTATCTAGTATATAAGGAAACACAGTTGAGGCAAAATTTGATACTATGACAAAATCTTTAAGATAATATTGTTACATAAATGAACTAACAAAAGACACTCTGAATCTTGAGTATAGAATCAAGAGATTCTCAAGAATGGATGAAATTACTGAAGAAATAAAGCTAGGAACAAATTCACGACGTGTGGCAAAGCACTTCAGAGTGTAGGTATCGCTGATATGCTACCTTGCCAGCATGCCATTGGGACCAGCCATCCTCTTACTCCTTCTTCGATTGACACTGAGTTTTAGTTGGAGACTTTTCCCATGAACACACATTTCCAATTTTTTTTTTTTATATTAAGTCAATAACAATTGTTTTACATTTTCAGAAACTTATAATACTGTAACACAAAGTAAAGAAAATCTATACAGTCTAGTTCTGGATTCTTTTAATAAACTTTTTTATTTGTGGATAATTTTAGATTTACAGAATAGTTGCAAAGAATAATATAGAGAGTTCTCAGATACCCCACATCCGGTTTCTCCTAATAGTACATTTATGAAAACTAAGAAACCAACATTGGTACATTACTATTAACTAAATGCCCTACTTTATTCTGATTTCACCAGTTTTTCTACTAATTTCCTTTTTATGTTCTAGGATACAACCCAGGAAACCACACTGGATTTTGTAGCTCTTGATTTTTAAGGATCCTTGTTCTTCAGGCGTGGGTCAACGCTGCCTCTTTTCCTCCTTCCTGCCAAAGCTTTAGACATTTTCATGGTTCATTAGTACCTGCTCCATCCAGAGTGGAAGGAAACAATTTTGAAATGCAAATTAGCCAAATGTTGTTATTTATTGGTTTGTGTCAGTTAACTCCATTGCTGCAAATAAGGCCAAGGTTATTGGCTTCATCTCTGTAAATGAGTCAGATAGCTTAGCAAGAACAGGATAAATTTTGTCCTGTGGTCATTATTTGCACCCTAAACCCTGTTTACCTTCTATTAAATGCAAACTTTTTGCCACATGGGGTAATGGGAGTGCCTGCCCTATTCCCTTGCTATTCAAAGTATAGTTTGTGGACCAGAGGCTTCAGCATCAACCTGGATCTTGTAAGAAATGCAGAAACTCAGGTCCCACCCAGACCTAAGAATCAGGATCTGCACTTTAACAGGATCCCCAGGTGATTAAAAAGCATGACCATTCACTAAAAGTTTATTGAGAACCTACTCTGTGTGAAGTGCTGGAGTTTCAAAAGAAAGAAAAAAAAAAAAAACTCACCGTCATAGAGCCTACCATCTGTCTAGTAAGGATTCCAGAGAAGCAAAATGACAATTAAAATTAAAAAGGCAACTGCGATGATGGGGTAATACCAGAGAAGAAAAGGAAGCCTAATATTCAACTGAGAGACCAGAGAAGACTTTTCAGAGAATGTCATATTTGAGCTGAGACCCGAAGAACAAGATTTAGCCAGTTGAAAGGGAGGAAGTCACAGCGGGTGAGGGTGGAAAAAAAAGGAGGTTAGGGGCGGAGGAACTCAGAGGCAGGAGAGACCATGGTGTCTCCTGGGAACTGCACACAGTGCAAATGCCAACACTGGGAATGTTTGATGGAGATGATCCAGAGGTTTTCTTCTCTCTGCAAGCATTGGCACCATCAACACATGTTATTGAGCACCAACTATATGCTGGGCAACATGCTAGGTGTTGGGGATATAGGTAATAAATGTCATAGTCCCATTAGATATGGGGACTCCAGTCTTAGTTAAATGTTATAATTATCCAAACAACTAGAAGAAAGAGGCCTACCCAGATAATCTCCCTATCTTAGGTCAACTGTACCAAATAACACTACAATCATGGGAGTGATATCGTACTTAGAGGTTCCTGGGATCAGGACATCTTTGGGGATGAGGTGAGACCATTTTAGAAATTCTGTCTACTTCAGAAACTAGGGATCAAAATGGAGATTTGGAATCCTACCTGGCTGGCCTTGGTCAGCAGCCAAAGTTCTACGTGAGA
>NW_011888958.1:950556-964404 GCF_000151845.1 Pteropus vampyrus
GTAGTTCCTCAGTTCACAGGGAATCAGCAGCACAGCTGATGCTGACAGGCAAAGTGTTGGATGTGATTAATTGCCTCTCAGCATCCAGTCTTTTACCAGGCCTTTTTTCTAGCTAGAGAACTATAGACTATGTTTCTTAGACTCCCTTGTGGCTACAGCTCTGAATGATGCAAATTAGATCCTGTCAGTCAGATTCATTCATGAGAGATAAAAGGCAGAAGAAAGTCAGGGGTCATCTTCCTAATGTTTTGGCTATGTTCTGCTGACAAGCAATGACAAGGCCATGTGGACATGTGCAACAGTAGTCCAGTGTTCAACTTTCAGATCCACAAGTGTCAAGTGGAACAAGAGGCAGAGCAGGTGGAAGTGGTACCTGATCCCTGGATTACAGCCATGTTGGCAAACTCTTAAATTGAGCTGTCTCATTAGGAGCTTCCTGATTATGAAGTCACAGTTCCCCTGGCAGGTCAGTTTTGCAGTGCTCTGGCATTCATTCCAAGAGGAAGCTCAGTCCTCCAATCCTTCTGAGAATTACAATATCATTAATTTCCTTCTTGCTTAAAATACCTTAGTGGCTTATTTCCTGCTCTGACACTTAACTTCTGCAACAAGAAGTTATAAAAGCATAATTTTCCACTAAATTAGACTCTCAAAAAATATTCTTACAGTCGACGTCCAAACTGATGAATTGAGGAGTTTAGACCACATGCCTCTTAGCACATGGGCTTTTCTAGGATAATGTTCCAAGTGTGATACATATACCTCCAACGATACATATCTCTCCTGCTGTGGGAGGATTTTAGATAGTACATGGATGAATTTTTATACAATTTTAATATCTGTGTACTTATTTTAATGCATACTAGAAGAAAATTTACAGGTAACATATCAGATCTGATTTCATGAATCAGTGACTTCATGAATATTATTGTTTATGGCAAGACTAGAGTGGGCAGTGAGTACTTCAGCAAAATCTGTTAATTAATTTAATGAAAGATATTAATAACAGATAGATGGCACACAGATTTGGCCAAAAAAAAAGAAAGAAAACATGAAGATGATATTAAAATAACTGAGGTTAGGGAAACCCTTTCCTAGTTACTCATTCATATGAGGCCACTCACTGTACAAATGGAGGAGAGAAGCTGAGACCATAAATCCTGTTCTCCCACCTATACCAGACCCTACTCCCAAAGACCACCATTCTCTTTAATTCTGGATATTACTTACAGTCTATACTTCTCTGCAATGTTGTAGAGAGAACACATATAACTTATAGGTTGTCACAAATCAAGACTGGATCAGCCCATCGGCAGAGCCGAAGGGTGGGGTGAGGACAAGAAACTGCAAAATGAGCCTGGCTCCAGGAACGGCATGTATTCAGCACGGAGCCATAAGTTCAGAAATACCAAACTTGGGTGTGTTTGTTGTGGAGACTTACTACAGCAAAGGGAGGGTAAGACCCCAGGATTATTCTCCTTAAAGGTAAAGCTGTCAAAGTCATCTCCCAAGAGGTACTATCAAAAGCCACAAGCTCCAGACGCACTAACAAAATTAGGGGACAGCTAGGAGCCATCCTACCTCTCTGTCCTTGTTTTCGTCCCTTAGACCTCAGAAGAGATACTGCAGTTATATGACTCTAAATGCAATGAGTACAAATTGCAACTACTCAAAATCTATACCTTGATAATGCTTAACTGCAACAGCAGAGAGATAAGAAACTGGACTAGAGGACATTTAGAAAAAAGGGCCTAATAAGTCAATGATTTCCAAATATCCATCTACAGATCAGTGTCCAGCTGGCTACAGAATAATCAGCTATTTGGGTGTGTGTTTTTAAAATTTTTCCAGCTTTATTGAAATATAATTGATATATAACATTGTGTAAGTTTAAAGTATACAAAGTGTTGATTTGATATGCTTATATATTACAAAATGATTACCACCATAGGATGGGTATGTGTTTTAAAAATTACAAGGTTCTCAGTTACCACCCAGAAAGAATTCTGGTTCAGGTGAGAGATGGACTCTCGGGATCAGCGTTAATTAACTGCCCCATTGCTTGTGATGTTTAGTCTAGTTTGCCAACTACTTTTTGAGCTTTTGTGTCTCTCGTGTAGTTGTTTCCTCCCATCTCCCGTTGGCCCAGCCTGTTTCGTTCCTTCTGTTGTCGCTGAGTCTGACAGCTTGCTAACCTATCCCCAGCCTCTCTCTTTCTTTAAACACTTTAGCCTCTATCAAGGACTCTAAAGGACAAGAAAATTATATAGCAAAGAGAAATGAGATTTAGTGTCTAAAAAGAGCTTTACCTCTTGAGAAAAGTCATGTAACCTCTCAAAACTGCAGTTTTCTTCATCTTTAAAAATAGGGATTAATAAACGTGCCCACATTACTGGGTTGTTGAAAGGGTCAAACAAAACTATTGAGTAAAGTACCTAGTGACATGTGACCCAAGTTAATCCCATCATTTCCATGCCCAGAAGCATCCATTGGCTACTAGAGTAGAACTGTCTTATCTGTCTAGCCAGCATCTCTTCCTTTAGAAACTGTCTCCCTTCCTCTGTTTTGCAAAATTCTGGAGGACAAGCAACTGCAATTCTTCTGAGGTGGACACATGGCCTAAACTAAGCCAAACAGACTCTCTCCTGGAATTTGAATGTTGTGTGGGGATCCTGGGATGAGAGGTTTGAAGTTGAGTCATGAGTTCATCCTCTGGAGATCCCCTCTGGCCTGGTCAGTTCTTCCTTCAATTCTGTAAACTCTCCAATATACTTCCAACAGATTGCCGCCTTTTTCTTTTCAGTTAACCCAGAATAGGTTCCTGTTTTTTAAAACAAAACAGCCCTAACCAATAGAGCTCTCCACTGTCTATAGAATAAAGCATTTAAACTTCTTATCCTATTGTACAGATTTTCCACAGTTCATATCTCAATTAATGGCCCCTCCCTAACTAAGCTTAAGCCCCTGTGCAACAATCCCCTGCAAGCTATTAGACGGTTTGCAGTTTATGGGCAAAGAGGGTATCTAACTCATCTCTGTCCCTTGCTAGATGGCTTGGTGTATTTTGATCAGATTTAATTAAGAACCGGCTCTGACATTTAAAAAAAGAAAAGGCTTTCTGTGCCTCGAAGCAGAAATGGTTCCCAGAAACTAGGATTACAGAGAATCTGGGTATAAATCAAATTCTGGGAGTGTTTTAAAATGTATATTCCTGAAGGTAAGTTCTATTCCTTTGGCTAGAAATTAGATTTCAAAGTTTAAGTTGGGGGTCCAAATGAACCAGCCCACCTACGCTCAATGAGACCAAACACCTCTGTGTTTATATATTATAACCCTCTGGGTTATGCATTTTAGTGTCCAGAAAGGTTATTTGTACCCTCAGGACACCCTGATGACCCAGGAAATCTTACTCATAAGTAGTGAGTTCTGGGAACTTAAATCAAGCAGACCATATAAGGAGTTTAACTTCAAACAAGTTTTTTTCTCTCTCTAGGCCCCAGTTTCTTTATCTGTAGGATAGGGATAATGATGCTGGCCCCTGTCTCCAAGATTCTGGTTCTGTCGGACCGTGGAGACTGCAGATCTTCGGAATTTTAACAGTGGGTTGTAGTGAGGATGAAATGAAAATGTATGAAAAGCCTGAGAATGGTGCCTGGCACCGAGTCAGCGCTCAACACACGTCCCTCTGTCTTCTTCTTTGATGCCCTCTTTCCTGATACCATCTGTTCGCTTCCACTCCAGACCTTATAGACAGACATTATATACAGTTACGTGTACATAAAAACATAGCTTTTAATATATAAACGTATTCTATGTACTTATTCATTAACTTGTTCAACAAATAGTTACTAAGAATCCATTTGTCTGGCACTGCGATAAACCAGTTAGACAAGTTTCCTGTTCTCATGGATCTTACTTTCTAGTAGGGGAGTATTCCTAGCGGTGCGATAGGGAGGCATGGGGTGGGGGTGAGGGAATGCCACGTGGACTAGGCAGGTGAGGGAAGGCTTCTCTGAAAAGGGGGCCGTGAGACCCAAAGGATGAGGAGGAGCCAGCCACAAACCAGGCTGGGGAAGAGCACACCAGGCGGAGGCCTCAGCAAGTGCATAGCCCCCGGCAGGAGCAGCTTGATGTGTTTGAAGAACAGGAAGGGTCTAGTGCCAGGAGGGGCAGAGGTAAGAGGCAATGGCGGACCCTTGCTGGCCAGGGTAAGGAGTTGGGATTGAAATGTGACACACCAGAGATGCCAAAGCGAGGAAAGGATGGAATGTGATTTATGTTTTAAAAACATCACTCTGGCTGCTGTGTCTCAGAGTAGATTGCAAGTAGCCAGGATTGAAACAAGTTCTGGTGACTACCACACAAACATCCTACCAGACACGTGGATTCCCAGCTGGAAAGCAGCATAGAGTAGCTTTGGCCCAGAGGCACAGGAATGCCTGGGGGGGTCACCAGCCTGAGGAACACTGGTCTTCATCCCCACCTGCATAATGCAATCACCTGGGGGCACTGTTAACAAAATTCTAAGAATCCACAGTCACCACCTTGGGCCAAGAGAGTCAGAATCTCATAGATGAAATCCAGGCTAATGGGATTTTTTTTTTTTTTAAACTCTCCAGTATATTTTATATGCGTTCAGAGTTGAAAATCACTGTCTGGGCAAACTCTCCAGGATCCAGGTTCTTGCCGCTGCCCGAGACAACTTTCCAGAGTCAGGCATGCTGTCGCTATAAGGTTCTTTTTTGGGATGGGCTGAAATCACCTCTGGGTAGCTTCCCTGCACGCCCATCCAGTGGGGCCAGCCAGCAGCTCTCTTTCTTCTACCATACTTACCCCTCCTTCCACCCCCATCGCCACACCCACCATCACCCAAATCTCAGCAAAAACGGAGTGAAGGAACCCAGAAACTGAGAAACCTGGATAGAAAAGGAGTTGTCAGGTTTCTCTGAATCTTCCCCCATTCCGCGCGGGGCCCCGTGTAGCAGGCTCTTGAACCCAGGGTCACTGCGTGTGCTGCTCAGAGCTCAGCCTTGCGGTACCAGTGACCAACAAGCACCCAGGAGATGAATTGATGACTGTCCTCTGCCACCCAGTCCACACCAAGAATTCAAGAACTGGAAGAAGCTTTAGCATAGGTAGTTTAATGCTAATTTAACCATGGGTTGGCGGGGGAGGGAGCCAGGCACTAAATATAGCCAGACTTGTATTTCTAAGGCATTCCTAGAAGCCTGAGACGGGGGAAGAGAGCTTGATCACCTACATTCTGGCAGGCTCTTGTGTTCTATAATTTACAGTCCTCACAAAAGCTCCTCATAAAACAGATGTTGTTATTCTCATTTAGAGATTAGGCAACTGAGGGTCCAAGAGGTAATGTAATTTGGCCAAGGTCGTGCCGAGGCCCCATGAAAACTGAGTTTTCCTTGCACTAAAGCCTGGGTGCCATCCACCACGGTACTGGGCTTCCTCTTGGTGTCCTTCTCCAGAATCTTCTTTCAGTGGAGGGATAGTCAGCCTCTCTCTTCCCCCATATCACCCTATTTGAGCCAGCTCTCTAATTCCTGTTACTCCTTGCCCATCACTCTGTGCCCCCCACCCCAGGCCTCAGTGCCCTCTCCTAGTGCCCAGCCCCTTCTGGCCCCCTCTCCTCTTCCTCCCTCATGTTTTCTACAAACCCAGGCTGGAACACAAAGCAGCCCGAAGTATAAAGAAAGAACCAAACACGGAGGTTGAAAGCTTGTCCTTTTTACTTGCGTGTTTTGACGGAGGGGTGGAGGGAGGGAACTGTTTTCATTCTTGTGTCTCGACATGTCACAGATTGTTTCGCCCGGGTGGCTGTGATTTTGCCCACTGACTCCTCAACAGTGAGGCCTCCAGTGATTTCTCCTTCGCAGGCTGTGTCCACAGGGTTAGCACTTACCTAGGAAATCAACTTACCCCATGATGTTCTCTTGCTGTTGCATATGGACATAACTAATCACCACCACCACCCCACATTAAACTAAGGGGTTATGTTTTATACTCCGTTAGTGTTCTCCAACACCCTGATGGGCTGACCCCATCATATGCAGGGACCACTCAATGTATACCTGAAAGGTGGTACCACACCTACTCCTAGACCTCAAAAGAGCAGGGAATAGAGAAAGAAGACATTCTTTATGGCATTTTGCTTTCAAGGCAGAATTCAGTCCCTAGAGGAAGCCACTCCTGGATTCACATTCCTCTCCCACCTGAAGGAGGCCTCTCGCCCTCCCCCAGGAACTCAGGAGCTAATGTCCTTATCTCAGGTGCTCTACCAGGCTGTTTTTGGATCTTATCTTAGTTAACTCTCACAACAAGCTGGGCAGCATTATTCTCATTTCTCAGTTAAGGAAACTCAGGATCAGAAAGGATAAGTAACTTGCTCCAAGGTACAGACGACTAGCAAAGAGCAGAAGTGGGATTAGAACCCAGGTGTGCTGGGCCACAAAACATCAGGGCATTTGATACTCATTTCCGTGCTTCGTCTCCACCAGATTCAAGGCTCCTCAAGGTGGAGACCAGGTTTGGGCTCCCCACAGGCCTTAGCTTAGGGCAGGGGCACAGTGACTGTTTGCTCAGTAAATTGTCAGAGGAAGTTTACCCTGATTACCTATTGTGTGAGAACAAGTATTGGGGGAAAGAGGAAGTGTTTGTACAGTGATAAGGCCTGTGTGCCTGATGGTGGCCTCATGCCCTGGGCCAAGGACAAGGAGTGGGAAGGTGGACAGCAGAGTGGTGCAAGGTGAGAGGCCCCTTCCTGACAGGGGCTGAGGGAAGGGTTAGGGGTGGCCCAGACACCTGCGATTTAACGGAGAATGACAGTGGCATCAAGAGTTGACTGGCTGTTGGCTTCCCCGGCATGCAGGCCTATAGGTGTCCCCACTTGAAGGAGCTATAGAGACAAGGAAAGAAGATGGAGCCCAGCTCTCAACGGACACGGGGCCACTTGGGAGAAACCTGTGTCTGTGCGTGAGGCAAGGATTTGGGTTTGGGGGATAAATGATTTGAAGGAGCTCCCTGGGGAGGTGGTTTGATTTAACTCCCCTGAGAAGAGGACATCGTCTCGGAGGGCCCCAGATCAAGAAGGCAAAGCATGGAAATGCATGGTTTGAAGGGATCAGAAAAGATGGAACTTAATGTGGGGAAGCCGTGTGAGGGGAGGTTTCCGTAGTTGGTTCAGAAAGTTGGCTGGGCCTGATGAGGGTACAGGGAATGCCTTCGGGGGCGACAAGTGAGAGCAGGGTAGCAGTGAGAGTGGGCACCCAAGCTGAAACCTCCCCACTCACTGGCCGTGGGACTTTGGGCAAGTTACTTAACCTGTCTGACTCTTAGTTTTCTTAGCCATAAAACGGGAGGTTATAATACCATCAGCTTTATACCACTGTTATGAGGGAAATGAGATAAAGTACACACAGAGCTTAGCACAGCACCCAGAAAAGAAGAAAGATTCAATATATGTTAGCAATAACTGATGATGGTGGAAAGATCAAGGTATGTTGCTGAGAGGGAGGATCTCAGACTATAGTGAAAAAGTAAGCAATTACCAATCTGTTTCATGACAACTTAAATTTAGAGAGTGTACACTATGCCAGACACTGTTCTAAGTGTTCTATACATTTTATTTTATCCTCACCACAACCTTATGAGGTAGGCACTATAATTATTCTCATTTACACAAGGAAGCAGAGGCACGTAGTTAGTGGGTACAGTACGCAGGCATTCTAACTCCAGGGCCACATACTTACATGTTACCTCTCTTCTGCTTAAATAAATGTAGGACAGCTGGTGATACAGCAGAGAACCAGTCATGGAATTCACAGCACAGCTTGGGGCTTCCCAAACCTCTGGTGCATCAGAATCTTCCAGGGAGATGATCTAAAATACATGCTCCAGGGCCCCAGGCCCAGAAAGCCTGACTCTGGCAGCAGTGACAGTGGTAAGGGCTGGAGCATGGAGGACAGACGTTTATATTTTTAACCAGCTCTTTGGGGAATTCTGATGCAGGTGGTCTAGAGATAGGGGAGAACACATGGGCAGTGTGGGAATAACCAGATGGCTCAGTGGAGGTAATATGTAGGTGGCATGAAGTGACAAGGTCTCCTGGATAAGGTAGCATTTGACTTGGAGTTTAAGGATGGATAGGATTTTGTATATCCCTCTACCCTTCTCCATTTGGAGGCTGTAATTGGTTGACTTGTGTCCCCCCTAGGAGATATGCTGAAGTCCTAATGGATTACCTGGGTCCTAAATTCAATGACAAATGTCCTTATAAGAGACAGAGAAGAGGCACAGAGAAAAAGAGAAGTCCACATGAAGAGCAAGGTGGAGCTTGGTGTTATGCAGCCACAAGCCCAGGAATGCCTAGAGCCACCAGAAGCTGGAAGAGACAAGGAAAGATTCTGTCCTAAAGCCTTCAGATAAAATCGAGGTGTCCCTGCTGACACCTCGATTTCAGATTTCTGGCCTCCGGAACTGTGATGAAATATATTTCTGTTGTTTTAAGCCACCAAATATGTGCTAATTTGTAATGGCAGCACAAGAAAACTAATACAGAGGCTTTCATCCTAGTCGCACCATTCACCCTGGGGAGGTCTTTGCACTGAGACACTGAGTGGTGGAGGTCACAGCCTGCAGACAGCTCAGCTGTGCTTGCTGAATCCCCAGCCAGAACCGCAGGCCCTGAAGGAGGTGGTGGAGCACAGCTGGTAGTGGTGCAGTGGCACCACCTTTGTGAACTTGTGACTTCCCCACTTCTCTTTGGAGGCAGGCCTATAAGAAGTCGAGGAAAGGCTCTGTCCTCGAGCCTCACACTTTACAAAGGAGGATATCAACACCTAGAAAGTGAAATTTCCAGTTCAAGATCACCCAGTGAGTGGGCAGCAGGGCAGAACCTGCACCCCTGTCTAGAGCATGCTCCTCTCTTGGAGGGATGCCCAGTCCATGGCTCTCAACGTGGGCTTACCATGAAGCCCTGATTATTATAATGCTGTTACTCTAATTTCACTGCAAAAGTTGAGTCTCTCTAATAACTTTGCTTGGTGGTTGCTCTTTCTTGTCCCTGACCAACATGTGGGTAGTGGCTTTCGACCTCTAGCTTAGAGATTCCAGTGTTTCCCTTCCCCATAGCTGAGTCTTCTGCTTTAGGGATGCAAGTTGAGAGCTATCTTTGGAAACCGCTTTCTGAAATGCAGAAGTTGGCCATCTGTACAACTGACAGCACTGGTTGTGGTCTGTGAAACACCAAATCTTGAAGAAGTATCTCTTTAGAAAGCTTATTAATACTTCCTTTGTCCATGTGCCACCATGACTTTCTGCAAGGAAGAAAAGTCTCTCCCATGTGCCTGCAGAGAGAGCTTCCTCCTCATCCGAAGCCCTTGCTTCCCATTCCTCCCTCTTGGCTAACACTTGAGCTGGTATAACATGGCCAGCAGAGGAATGAACTTTGTCCCCAAGCTGGTGTTTCGGGTACTCTACTTACCAAAGGACTGATTTCATGTCAGGTTCTAGGAGAAAGGGCAATAGTGCTTCTGCAGGAGAAATAGGGATGTAACTCAAACTGAGAAATATTTATTGAGCGCACATTACTTGAGAAGCATTGCAAGGTTGGGTGCTAAAATAGGAAGGAGGTTAGGTTAGAGTATTAGTTTTCAACCCTGGATGCACATTGGGTCGCAGGAAAGATTTTAAAAATCCTGATGCCCAGGTTGCACCCCACTTACATCAGAATGTCTCAGGGTGGGATCCAGGCATCAGCACTTTTAAAAAGATTTTCAGATGATTCCAATGTATAGCAAAGTTAGAGAACCCTGAAATATGCCATTGCAGGGGACCGTACCCAGATATTGTTTTCAGTGGCCTGTGTTGGGTCCTAGGCATTGGCAGTTTTTTAAAAGCTGTTCAAGTGATCCCAGTGTACAGAGGCAATTCGAGTAGATAACAAAGAGAAAGTCATATGGGCATCATCAAGGTGCCTGTAGCTGGTGCTCTTTTCCCATCTGTATGGTCTGTATTTCTCACAAGATGGAGTTTTTGTTAAAGAAGAATGAGTTTTGGTGGATCTTGGAGACAGCTGGTGATGGTGGACACCAAATACAGACAGCTTAGTGGCCTACCAAGGAAAATGCACTGGAGAGGAAACCCAAAACTTTCTCAGAGCCAAAATTGAGGGCCAAAAACAGTGTAGCTGCCAGTCTAGGTCACCAAGCTTTAAGGTTTAGAGCACTTTCGAAGGAATCTCAAGCGCTCTGAGGATCTGCTTGGGGACAGGCTTCAGGCGTGGCTGTGTCCAGGTGCAGAGTGTAACTAATGTTTGGGGTAGATGACATTTGATTTTCTATCACTCCTCCTCTGGAGGGCCTCAACGTCACAAAGTATTGAGCAATTCTTCCATTTTTTTCTTTCTTTCTCAATACTTTTTCTCTTCTTTGTAGCATAAGTGGCTATATACATAAGGTAGACAGTTCCCATCTTACCTACCTGACCCTACCGCCTTCTCTCTGGAGTCCCATTGTCGCAACTCTTTTTTGTCCCTTGGTTCCTCCACTCCTCTGACTGGTCCAATGGATTTCTCTTTATCTCATTTCCTGGCCTCCAGGACTTTCTCTGCACTGGGCTCTCCAGTTGGTATTCTCCATAAGTAAACAGCGGAGGAGCCACCTCCCTTCTAGTCCTATCCTTTCCCACTTTGGTTTGTTCTCAAGGCATGTGGGTAGTGGCGATGGTTTCCGAAATGGTCCATATGATGGTTCTTACATTTTCTGATACTTATTGTTCTGGGACACATTTCTTATCTTTTGCTTACATCATCTCTAAAGTTCCTTCAGATAAATTTTTTGTTAAATCCAGACTTCTTAGTGATCTCAGCTCACATACATCACTAGAAGAACTAGGATCTTGGCAATTGGGATTTATAGGCTGTAGCATATAAGGGAGGGTCTTACTAGTTTATTTTGACAATGTTCTACAGACAACATTTATGAAGGACATTAACTGTCATGGAGAGTTGGGGAGGGTTCATGTTTTCCATCTGGGAAGATAAAAATTTAGCACCAGGGGAATCTGGAGAGAAGGATAAATCTTTTTTTTTTTTTTTCCCCCACGCAAAGGGCAATGAGGGGTGCTAGTAGATGCTACAAGTTTTACATTAACTATTAACATCTTCATGGATACTCTAGAGGGCTTAAATTTACTTAAACCCCACAAAAGTTGTATAATGACTATAAGTGAGGGTAGAAAAAGACTACTCAGGAATCTCAAACTTTTAAGTAGAGTGGATAAATAATAAGTACCATATTTTAGCAAATGTAATAATTATGTCTGCAAACTAGTCTGCAGTTAGGAGCTCTCATTTCTATTCTCAGCTATAAATCTGACTCATAGTATGGCTTGAGGCAAGTCATTTAACAGCTTTGGACCTCAGCTTCTCCATGTGAAAAATAGCAATTAAAATACTAGATAGAGGAACTAGCATTTATTGAGCAACTGCTGTATGTTGACCTGCTAAATGCTTTACATTATGTTGCATTATTTCTTTCATTCACTTCGCAAATATTTTTGAACACCCACTATGGGATATTATGCCTGGCCTCAGGGATCTATCAAGCACAAAACAAAAATCTCTTGGAGATTAAATTCCAATGGGGCTGGGTGATAATAAACAAGAGAAGAAATAACAAGATAATCTCCAACAGTGATATGTGCTATATAGATAATAAAATTAAATCACATAATAAAAAGGAACCTGGAGACAGAGTTTCTTACGCAGGGCGGGCTCTCTCAGAGGTGACATTGGAGTTGGAACCTGAATGATGAAGAGCAGTCTGCAGAGTCCAGAGCCCATGGGGCAAGATCTGGGAAAGAGAGCTCCAAGTAGACAATAAGTTCAAAGGCCCTGATACAAGTAGGAGTTTAAACTGTTTGGAAGGCAAAGAGAGTGAATGAGTGGATTTAGTGAGAGGAAGTGATCATTGGGTAAAATGAGATTAGAGGTAGGCAGGAGCAAGGCCACAGCAGCTTTTTGGGCTGTGGTGAGGGATCTGGGCTTTATTCTGATTGATCTGATTTACGTTCTGTAAAACAATCACTCAAGGTATATTAAGGAGCATGATTACAGTGGAGCGAGAATAGCAGCATAGACAACAGAAGGGAGGCTATTGCCTAGGTGAAAGCAGCAAACTTTTTCTGTAAAGGGTCAGAGAGTAAATACTTTAGGTTTGGTGAGCCACATAAACTCTCTGTGGCACTTTCTTCTTTTTTCTCTCTGTCCTGCTGCTTCTCCTTTTTTTATAACCCTATAAAATTGTGAAAATCATTTTTAGCTCTTGGATGATACAAAAACAGGAGTTTGCATGCTAGATTTGGCCTGCCTAGCTGGGCAGTAGTTTGCCAACCCGATCCCTAGCTTAGAGAGAAGTAGAAACTGATCGCCATAAATTTAGGACCAGAACTGGTAGGACTTGCTGATGAACTGGCTCTGTATGGGGAGGGGGTAAAAGAAAGAGGAAACAAGGATGGCCTCAGTGAAGAAGTAGAAGGTGGTGTAATTTACGAAGATGGGGAAGCAGGAGATTTAGGAGTCAGGGGAGAGGGGAAATTAAGAGTTAAGTATGAGTTGACTATTAGTCATCCAAGTGGGGATGTCAAGTAGGGACTCTGCTACAGATTCTGTAATTTAAGGGAGAGGTCAAGGCTGGAGATCCACATTTGGAAGTTATTGGCCTATGAATGCATTTAAAATCATGGAACTGGATGAGATCAACCAGAGTGCAACAAAGAGGTTCCAGGACCAGGTCCTGGGGGGGCTCTGGAACTTAGAGGAGCCACAGAGCTTTAGAATCACTCTCTAGTTCAAAAAGTATGACATGTGACAAATATTGCCCAATTGCTTTCCAAAGGGGTCTTTTGTATCTTAACAGAACCCATCTTGTTTTAGCTGTTTAACTACACACTGTGAGTGGGACTATACACATGAACGGGCAGGGATGCGAGTTAGGAATCCTTGACTGCTTTTATATTGGAGCTGGTGAGCCTCAAGCCACATTGGAAGATTAGGCTGGTTAAACTGGTGAGAGGAGGTGCTGAGAGGGCCAAAGTGCTTCCAAGGACTTGCAACCACAGATCACTCAGCAAGCTTATTACGAATGCAGATTTTTAATAAGAGCTTTGGATTCACTGTCTGGGGTGAGGTGTGTTTTAAACATGCTCCTTCACATACAAACAAAAGGTTGAGAAACCTGTGGCTTAGGGATAGACTGGGCAGAGGGTGTGTTATCATGGCATCTCTTCACCTCTGGAGGCTCAAGGGGGCTTCAGGAATCTCAGGTAGGTCTGGCTGGGGAAGTTTCGCAATGAGGGGATGGCAGAGGACTGTTAGGCCAAGAAGAAACCTTTCCTCTAGTTGTGGGACACTTTCCATATGTTCTCCAATTCAGAATGAGGCCTTCTCCCCACACAGATATAAAATAGTACCTTTCTTAATGCAGATGCAATTTAAAAATTTGGGTTCCCTAGGAGTATCTACTCTGCCCCCTAGTTCCACAGCATAGAGGGGAGAATGTTTCTTTTTCTGTCTTTATATGGAAGCAAGAACACATTTTCAATTCAAATACAAGACACATATGTTGTTGGTGAAACTGAAATCATTCCTACACTTTGGATACATTATGGATTAAATAAATTTGTGTGAAAACAGCTAAGGGATAATGTAAGAAATTTGCTAATAGGCCTTCTGCTAGGAGCTAAGGAATAAATCTTGCATTTATTGAACCATTATTTATTTGCCTTCTAAGTGCCAGGCTATTTTAGATCCAGAGATAAAGCAGTGAAAAAAAA
>NW_011888958.1:965984-1003761 GCF_000151845.1 Pteropus vampyrus
TGTGACGCGGTATCATATCCATTGCTCCCTTTCAAAAGATTTACTATATAGCTTTCCCCTATTTGCCAGTTTCCAAAATGGCGCCTGCGGCGTTGGTAGGCCATAGGTGAGTCACGTGGGCCCTCCCGGTTCCGGCGCGGTAGAGGCCCGGGGTGGTGAACAGTCTCCGGCACCATGTCTGGTTTGTCTGGCCTACAAGCCCAGCGTGGCCTTTGCCAGTTAGCGTCGTTGCTTTTACTCCTGCTCGGCCCCAGCTCGGTCTTCGCCATCTCCTTCCATCTGCCCGTTAACTCCCGCAAGTGTCTTCGTGAGGAGATCCATAAGGACCTGCTGGTGACGGGCGCATACGAGATCACAGACCAGTCTGGGGGCGCTGGCGGCCTGCGCACCCACCTCAAGGTGCAGTCCTGGGCGGGGCAAGGAGGGAAAACCGCAGGCGTAGGCGAGGGGAGGCCGAGGATGGGGGTGGGGGGGGGTCAGGCTGGCGGAGGCCTGGAGGGCCGCCTGGCCTCCCGGGAGGCGCCAAGGGCGCGTGGTCGAGACCGCCCCCTCACCTCGCCCGTCGTCGTTCGTGGGGCGGGGCTGGGTGCCAGTGCCCGGGAACCCTTAGAAGGGCTGCGAGGCCTTGGCAGATGTGACAGCCGACCTCGGGTGTCCTCGACTTTGATTGTTGTCAGGGCCCTCTACCTGCTATGTTCCTAGGTACCTTGAACTGTAACTTGGGTCTCCAAAGAAGTCTTTGGATGTTGAGTATTTGTGGGGGTTGGCATCATAAGACACATTGATACCTGCAGGAAAATAATGGAGGCATTGAAACTTACTGCGAATAATGAAACCTATTATTTATTGAGCATTAACTGTGTGTGTTTGGGGGGTCTTCTGCTACTTTATATACATTACTATTTAGTTCGTACACTCCCCTATGAAGTAGGTACTGTTAGCCTCATTTTACACAGAAGGAAACTGAGGCTCAGAGAGGTAATAGAATAAACGTGTCAGAGCTGGGATTAATTCTTAGTTTGAGAGTTAATAGGGCGAAAAAAAGTGCTGCAGTTTTATTCTCTCGTTGTTTTTTATTTGTAATTTATTTGTGATTGATTGGTCTCAGTTTCTAGTCCTTTCCTTTCTGGTACCCCAGAATCTGGACTTGGCCAAGTTTTATGTAAATTTCACCGATACTCCAGGATGGTGATCACTATTCCCATAATGCCAGTTTGCTCCTTTTTTGCTGTTAGGATGACGGGATCGATCTTTGAAACTTTAATATAAATTGATATAGTCAAGATTAATTGTGTTCTAGGTAATTTTATTCATTCACAATGAGCCCGTGATTTTGTTTTTGTTTTTAACAGAATCGGTCTTAGACTAAATAAGAAGAAACTTTTACTTTTGAAGAGAGCTTAGGTATTAGATGACCATAATTTATGTTTAAGGAATTGGCATCTAGTAGTGGTAATAGATGCAATTTATTTATGCTTTATTTGAGAGAAATGAAGTATTTTCAGGACTATTGCTCATGACCCATCCTTTTATTATTCTCTTTAGGTACCAAACTAATGTCTGGCCAAGAAAGCCATGATGACACAATTTTAGAGGCTTGGATACAACATTTTTGGGGTCATGCTTCTGGCTCTTCAAAGGATGTAGTACATAGAATCAGAGAATTTGAGAAACGAAAGAGACTTTACTCTCATCTCCAGTGTTTCCCCCTCTGATTTGTACTTACATTTTAACTTTTCAGTGGCTTACTATCCGCTTAAACTGTCTGATATAGCTTAAATTTACCAACATGCTCTGTAGTGCTCTTCATAATCTATTTCTGAAGCTTTATATACTTTGTCATTCCCCACTCTACATTTTACATATGAACCACCCTGACAGTCCCCTGAACTCACTTATCTTGTATCTTATATTATAACCACTTATGTGTATATCTTGCCTTTCTTATTAGACTATTAGTATCCGGAGGGCAGGAATTATTTTCATGTTCATGTTTTCCAGAATGTCAGTCATACCAGTGAGCACTTAATAAATACAGGATGCATAGTGTAGCATAGCCTTAAGGAAATTATGTCTGTATTCAGAACTGCTGAAGGGGCCTTAACAGCAGGAGTCTCTAGATCTACATGCTCTCCCCATGTCTTCCCTGTTTTCTTGCTACTAACCAGCTTAGACTACTCCTGGGGTCCTAAACCCAAATGTCAGGTAGGTAACATAAATGAACGAATTGGGCCAGATGTGAGAAAAACAGCAGCTATGATGATAAATGGGGGATAACTGGGAGTAGTGGAAACTTAATTTGCAGTGACCAGTACTCCCATCTCTTGATAAGAGCCTTATTGTCACATATGATTTTTCAAATGAAGTGAGAAATCCAGATTCTGATGTGAAAGCTCCTCATTTTTAAGTGTACCAACTAATTCAAAGTTGGTTTTGGCATTGGTTTGTTTTCAGGCTTATGAAGAAGAGTACGGTCCGTCCTCACTTACACATTACCCAGATTCAACAATTAGGGTCTTGCCACATTTGTTTCATCTTAACTGCTTCTTCCCTCTTTTTATTTTATGCTGAATTGATTTAAAGTAAGTCCCAGATACCATGGTATTTCAGTCCTGCATACTTCATGAATCTCTTTAAAAATATGAACACAGTCGCAACGTTATATGGCTATAATCACACCTCACAAAATTAACAAGAATTCTTTAATGCCATCTAATAATACCCAGTTCATATTCAAATTTCTCCACTGTCTGAAAAATATCTATTTAAAATTAATCTTACATCTCTCAAGTCTCTTTAATCTAGCAATCCGCTCTGCCTTTTTTATGCTTGCGGTTGTATTGGAGTTAATTGTTCTTAAAGAATATCGTACATTTTGGATTTGTCTATTTGCTTCCTTGAGATTGCTGTCCCCTATATTTCTTGTAAAAGGAATCAAATGTAAAAATGTAATTAGATTTAGATTTATCTTTTTGATGAGAGTACTCCATGGTTAGTGTTGTATACTTGATGTGGCATCATGGCAGAGTACACAGTGTGTTTTGTGCCTCATAGTGCTCCTAAGATGGATCAGTGGGTTCAGGTGCGTATTAGTGTCTTACTGCTGCTATAACAAATTACCATGAACTTGGTGAGTTAAAACAACATGTTTATCTTATAGTTCTAGAGGTCAGAAGTCCTAAAATCAGGATGTCAGCAGGCTGTGTTCCTTCTCATCTTATGAGAAGGCTCTTAGGGAGAATTCATTTCCTTGCCTTTTTCAGCTTCTAGAGACCACCTGTATTCTTTGGACGGTGAACTCTTCTTCCATATTCAGATATTTTTCGCCTACCCATCTCTCTCCTTTGCTTCCATCATGCCATCTCCTGTGACTCTCCTGCTTCTCTCTATTTCTAAGGACTCTTGTGATAGTTTACTTATCTCAAGACCCTCAATTCACTCACATCTTCAAAACTTTTACCATGTAAGAACACAGGTTCTGGGAATTAGGACGTGGACATTGGTGGTGAGGGGGTGCCATTACTCCGCCTACCAAGGTGATAACAGCCTGAAGCCTCCATTATAAAACTTCCCATTGATTTTTCTCTTTTGAATCCATTGATGATTTTTGTGTCAATTTGTTTCATTAAGGTTGTGAAATGATTTTCTAATTCTGTTATTCCTTTTATATGTATTAGGTGGAATTACTCTTAAAGAATTCATCAATTAAGACCATTTGGTTACCTTCAAATTTATAATTCACACAAGAAAGGCAGGAAAAATGCTGAATTCATTCCTTTAATTGACATTTTTCAGAGTTGCCCTTGTCATTTTCATTGTAATGCAGAAGGTTAACTATTATTCTAAAATTATTATTATTTTTTTTTTGTCATTTGTTTCAGTTTGTAGAGTCATTGTTTTAGACAGTAGTATTCATTCCTTTTGCTCACATGTCTCTTTGGGGCTTCCATATCCTTTGACACAATCCCATTAGGCTTTGATAGCTTCCCTGTTTTGTGGAACAATAAGATGTCCGAGGCTCATCTTTTATATGTCCAACCCTTGATCTGGAAGTAGCTATTTCTCCAAAAAGTTCTGGTTCCTTTTTGTGGGGAGTGATATTTTAGAGACCACAAGCTGGGTATCGTTTTAAAAATTCAGTATACTATGCAGGCCACAGAATACATTTGTGGGCATCATCCAACCCCTTACCATGGTTTACAACCTTCTTCATAGTATCTGTTCACTTAGTTCTGTTTCTTTTAAATTCTGACCACTCGTGGCCCAGACTCTGCCTCAAGGATTCTCTCTGTATCATTTCAGCTTCTGAAGTGCAACTCCTGAGTGCAAGAATTTGATTGATCCAGCTCCTTTTATGCCAGAACACATTCTAGGTCTTGTCTTTAGCCATATATCCACCTCTGGTTCAAGCAGTCATGGTTTGGGTTTGTGGTTAGGAGAACTGGAGACTTTGTGTAGTGCAAAACCTGGCCATCTGAGCTTGGTATTTAGTTGTTGCTCTAAATGAGGCAGTCTGTCTTAGAAGGATCTTTGTAAATGTAGTGCCTTGATTGACCTAATTCATCTTCTTCCTGTCAAGGAGCCCTTAATGTTTGATAAATACATCAGTGTTATCATTTTTCACTCTATGCTGTAGTTATGTGTTTACCCATCTCCTTGAGCAGAGACTGTGTCAATCATCAGACATGCCTGTGTCTAATACAGTTCCTGGCACTTAGTAGGATTTCAACATAAGTAGTGATTGAACAAATGAATTGCCACTGTCCTAACCTCGTCTCTGATCTTCTTCACTCTGTCCTCCCACTCCCGACTCCAGCCATACCGAACACCTTTGAATACAATGTTCTCTTAACCTGAATCTGTCTTCGCCTGTACTCCCCTGCTAGTTGCTTCCATTACATCCTGTTTGACAGTAGTATTCATTGCAGTTTTCATGTAGTATAGTGCTTACTTTGTGAATTCCTTAATGTCTTACCCATCTTTGTGTCTTCAGTTTAATGTACTGTATATGCATTATCGAGTTAAATGTCTTAGTCTTATTGGGAAGCCCTGTGGTATAGTATAAAAAGTCTGGATCTGAATCAGATTTGAGTTCAAATCCCAGCAGCTCCACCACTTATAGGGTGTATGGTCTTAGAGGAGTTATTTAACCCTTCTCCTTGGGACCTTTATCTGTAAAATGGAGGTGATAGATCTCATTGTTACAAGGACAAAGAGATGGGTTATTTATTGCACAGGACTCATTATGGTGGGCCATAGGTGTTAGTACTTTTTCTTTTCTGTCTATTGAATGAAAATTGAATTGCTACTCTGACTCCCCTGCCCTATATCATTGCAGCGAACAAAGAATATTT
Source organism: Pteropus vampyrus (assembly GCF_000151845.1). Taxonomy (NCBI): domain Eukaryota; kingdom Metazoa; phylum Chordata; class Mammalia; order Chiroptera; family Pteropodidae; genus Pteropus; species Pteropus vampyrus. The sequence continues at coordinate 971,339 of NW_011888958.1, forward strand.
TAATGAGAGGAATTCTGAGTGTTTTGTTTGTGATTCTCCCATTCATTCATTAAATATTTATTTAATATTTAGTATATGCTAGACCTAGCTTGGAATATGGAGATGAATAGCAGACCAGGTCCTTGAACCCCGGTGAAGAACAGACAAAAAACGCATTAAAAAAATGCACACAATTTCAGGTATTGATAAGTATTATAATGAAAAATCAAGCAGTAGGGGTAGGGAGTGATTGAATGGGTAAAACGTATTTGGTCAGAGAAGGCCCCTCTGAACAGAGAAATGAATTGAAATGATAGGTGGGAGAGACTGCTGCAAAGATTTCGGGCCTATATTGAGGTGTGTTTGTGTTGAGATTTCCAATTAGGTTGATCTCATACTACCCTTTCTTACTCATTTCACAAAATGAGGCTAAACCAGGCTAAATAATATATTTAATGACTTCGCTGCACAAAATTTAAGCAGGAAGTATCAACTCATTATTCATAGTGAATATAGACATTTTCCTTATTCAGGTTCATGATAAAAACCTGTTGTAAGGACTCAGAATCTCGTCGATTTTGAATTGAAAACCACATTTTCATTAAGACTAGATAATACTGTAATAATTTAATAGGCTCCAGTACCACTTATTATTTAGAATGCTTGTTAATAGTGAAAATTGGAGGGTTAATTACTTTTAGGGGCTGAGATGTTGTCTAAGAGTGAGTTATACTTTGGAAATAGGTTTACAGCAAGGGAGAGAGCAACTGTGAGGAGTTGTCATAATCATCACCAGAAAGAAAAGCTTGATGGTAATAATTTAAGTCATTTATACTTTTTCAGCCTTTTCCAAATAATCTAATTGGTCTAAATTTTTTTTATTGTCATTTTTTTCAAGAGTGCTAATGCTAATTAACAACTCATTTTGCTATAATGAGGGGGTTTTTTTGGTATGTTTACCCAGTTATGGTCCCAGTCTTTCCCAACTAGCTTATAGATGAGAAAGCCAAACAGATTCGTTAAGAGTTCAGCCTTGCGTCATAAGCCTATCACAATTTAAGCCTAAAAATTATCTTAGTAGTTGGGAAACCATTGGCTTATAACTTTTTCCCCTTACTAAAAGCTGTATGAAAAGATAAAAGACACACACACACACACACACACACACACACACACTATAGTTTTGAGATTATTTTATTTGGAACAATTATATTTCAGCTTGTTGTTCTTGGTATCTGTACTGAGGACTGATCGTTTTCTGTTGAGAAACATATGTCTCTTTTCAAATTTATATTTGTTATGACTATTGTCCAATGGGTTAGAAACAGATCAATAAATAGATGGTTTAGTACAGAAAGCGAATTGGTCCATTAACATTTAAAATCTATTTTCTTTCCATATTATAGCTAAAATTTCTAGCTTTAAATTTAACCTGACCTTATGTTTCCTGCTTCATAAAAGCTAAACAATATGATACATCATTTAAATCTTTCCAATGCAATGAACAGTTGTCCATAGCCATCTCCTTTTTGAACTGAACCGGAGAAAGGAGGCTGCTTAGAATTTGAAATTGCTACACCATACCTTTATGATGACTTCTGAAGACTGAGTCTAGTTTCTAGGAAAATGGAACAGATTTATAGAGGTAATCTAGTGGGATGCAGTGACTTCTATACTATTTCTTGTGTGAATTGCTGACTGGTAGTTGATCCTGAGCCATTGCCCCCATACGCATGTGCACCCTGGTAGCCTGGACAGTAGAGCCCTCAGTAAAATCAGCCAGCTGGCCACAAACCAGAATTTGGGCTCCCAAACAAGCCTCTGACTTGAGGGAGGTTGATGTCATCTGCCTTTATCCTGTGCCCTAACTTCATTGTTCTACATAACGTGTGGGAAAATCAAGGGACTAGTTGTTAAGAGAGAACAAGGCTTTGTTTGTGCCTAAAAGGGTCACGCTGGAGGTTTTTACCGTAAATAACTTTGGAACAGTATGAAAAAAAACATTTGATCTGGCTTCACCCCCGCAGTAGTATTGTTAGGGCAGCAACTGGTCTTTCGTTCTAATTCCTCCCCTTCCTCCCTCTCCTTCTCCCCCTCTTCCCCCAACCCCCACTTCCCAGTCAAGCATGACGTATTGCTTATGTTAGGTTAATGTAGCAAATGCTGATAGAAGCAGGAAGAGAGCTTCTATCCATAATCATACCAGTGCCTGGAAATTTTCCATTTCTAGTTTTCACCACTTATACAAGCCTCCTTAAGCAATGCTTCTGTGCTATGCTGTGCCATCGCTGAATTGTGTTGGAAATTTGAAAGAATTTAATGTTGCTAAATGCTCTTGTGACCTAAGTTTGACTTTGTTCTGGGTTAAATCTAGATATGATCCTTTGATTTCAGGGATGCAATTGACAGACTTGGACTTGGTATTTGCTCTTGTTTGAATGATCGGGGTAAATTCATTTTATGCATTTTATGCCTATTAAATATAGCATCTAGGCTTTTAGAGTTGTCTATGTTCCTTGTGTTCAAGAACAATGGTGACTTGCAGGTATTTCTAATACTATTTTTTTAATCTAAAGCTACAGCATCTTTCATGATTTGGTGTTCTTTCTGCTTTTTTATATCTTAGAGTAATAGATCGCATAGCGCAAGATTCACTTGTGAACTCTTAACTAGATTAAGCATATAGACCCCAACCCTGATCCTTATCTATACACACGCAATTCTCTCTTTCCCCACACCTAATGTCATTGGGTCCTTCCTGCAATTTATTACTTATCAGGTTAAAAAACACATGCAGGAAATTCTGGACTCATCTAGTATTTCTTGCTATCCCTTGTTAGCAGCTAAAGGTTTCCTTGAATACCTGCTGTTAGGCATTTTGTTACCCCTCAGTTTCTAAATCTTGCTGGTGCTTCCTTGAGAGTTTACTTGCCTTTTTCTGTTTCCGTGCAGTAACCATTCGGGCCCTAATCATCCCTGGGTTTAGTCAGCGTAGTATACTTTATCTAGTTTGTCATCCGTTAGCACTGCTAGGTTGAAAGTATGGTTAGTGACCTAAATGTTTACGGAGTGAGTTATCACTAACAAATAGTTATCATAGTAACAATATTGCTAATAGTGACAATAACAACATTTGAGTGCTTATCATGAGCCAAACACTGTTCCAAGCCCCTTTACCTGTATTAAATTTAGTCCTTAGAATAGCCTCATGAAGTTCACACTATTGTCCTTATCTTACATGAGGCACAGCGAGCTTAAGGCTTTACAGCTAGTAAATGGCACAGTTGTTATTTGAACACAGACCTGAAGTCTGATTCTAGAACCTTTAGATTAACTACTATGCTGTACTGGTAGGTGTTTCTGTTTCAGTTCATTTTTATTCAGTGTGTAGAGCTTCTAAAGGGACTTGCCGTTTCTAAATTCCTGGGTTAGTCATTCAGGAGCTACAAGGTTAATGATTATCCTTAAAATAATATATACACATTGTATTTTCAGTATTATACCACAGAATGATGATAACCCTGAAGAAGACAGAGAGCAGGTAGGAGCCTATTTGAAGGAAATAGATTTTACCAACTACACCAAAGCCATAAACTGATTGACCTCTCTGCTGCTACAGTAGCACTCCTGAAAAAGAAGTGTTTTTCTTTTAAAAACATGTTCTTGGGTTGGTGGGGTATGTCAACAAATGAAAGCAATGTGTGGCCTGTACCTATAGGAAGACACAGACTTGCCACTTCTCCCATAGATTATATGTCATTTTTACAGGAGTAGGTATAGACTTGTCCAAATTAACTCTTTCCATAATACCTCATAAAAAGTATGTGAAAGTGCTTGTTTGCTTGCTTGGCTCTCAGTAGACTGTAAATTTCTTGAGAACCTAGAGATATGTGTGTATATATGTATATGTGTTTGACTTTACCCTTTTGGGGAAGTATTTTTTTAATAAACTATTTTAAGACAGTTTTAGATTTACAGAAAAATAGTGAAAATAGTACAGTTCCCATATACTCCACATCTGGTTTCCCCTATTGTTAACATCTTTATGACACTGAATGAACCAGTATTGATGTTATTATCATCATATAAAGTCTTTATTCATATTTCCTTAGTTTTGTCTATTGGGAGCTCTTCCATTTGGCATATCCCCAGTCTTGGTTTTTGTTTTGTTATGTTTTATTTTTGAGCACTCCTTACCTTTTGGCAGTATAAGGTGCTTCAGGCTCATCTTGTATATTTCCTGCTTCAGTCCTGGGTTCAGCCATTTCTCCAAGGAGACCTGGTTCCTTTTATTAACGAGTGGTATTAGGAACCGAGATCTGGGTGATTAGTATTATTTTTAAGACACCTTTTCCTGGCACTTAAAAAAAATACACACACTGTGGTAGCTGCAAGCGGCCAAAAGTAGTCCCAGCCTTCTTGCAACTTTAGAATGAGGCTGGGAATTCTGTGAGCAGCAGCAAGAGGAGCTAGAATGGGGAGAAAAGTGGTAGTGCTGCAGGGCAGAGAGCCAGGGCATGGAATCATTCATCTAGTTCCTTCAGGTCCCACCTCTGCATTAGGTCAGGCAGATGGGTGTGGAGGGTCACTGAAAGCACCCATTTGAGTTGTATTTGTATCTTCAGCAAGGCCGTGATTGAAAATGGAGAGTCTGATATTGGTCACAGCCCTTTACAAGGACCTTCCTGATAAATTATTCTTCCTGTTTAGTTCCAGGAAAATTATCTTTGAAGATAAATTTGTGAGCTTTCATCAGAAAACAAATGATGTCTGACCCAACTTGTTTCTCTCTTAGTCTTTTAATCTTGGCTTCCAGAAAACTTAGAGTCACATTTATTGTGCAGATATCATTTGCTCATTCAGGTTCTTGATAGCGCCTATTTGTTTCTTCCTCCAGGAGAACTCTATTCTCTTTTATTCTTAATTGCTTTATTTGCCTAGTGTTTGAGCCTAAGCTACTTAAAATCCTTTTGAAGTAGGCAGGGTGTTATCTTGAATGTTTGATAAAGGCTTCAGGAGCAGGACCTGCTCAGGAACCCGTTTTCTGGCCACAGCCTAGAATGGTCCAAGAAAATTCAATTCTAAATGAGTTTATTTTCCCAGTGACCTGTATTCTCAATTATTTGACAGTTTCAGTGTGAGCATTCACATATTCTTGACATCAGCTACTCTGCACATAACAGTTAACACTTTTTTCCCTACTTTTTAAGCTGTGAACTTTGATTTGCTTTTCTTCAGAGGGTGTTATATAGAAACTAATCTTTGTTACTTCCCATTCTTTGATGTCATATGGGCATATTTTATGGATTGATATTACTCTTGTTTAATTAAGAACTTTACAATAAATATGTTTATTATTGTTAACAGGGAAGAACAGAATCCTTTAAGGGCTTGCTGTTATAGTAGGTGAAAGTGGCAGTTATTTATCATATTACTTAGGTGGTTCTTTAGTAGAATTTAAGAAGGGAAAAATAAAATCTCAATCCTTGAGAAACCAGATAATCTTTTAAAATGATCTATAATCAGAACATTTTAATTAAAGGAAATTTAAAACCATCATTTCAGCCTGTTAGACTTTGCCAGCCCTGGCTGGTCACCAAGCTTGGCCTAGTTTTCTATTTCCTAATTTTAGCCATCTGCTGATTTATGTAATTATGTTGGGGTTAGGGCATGTGATTTTTTTTTCCTTGAGATCAATGGCTTGGCTCCTCAATCGCTGCAAAGTAATGAACTGCATGGTAAACCTACTGATATTCGGGAAAATTCTAGGATCTGTTAGAATGCGGAACAGTTCATAAAAGCCTAACACAAAGGTTAAGTTGTCAAGTTACCTGCCAAACTTGCAAATGTTTGGATAAATACCCTCATATAGTTCTGTCAACTAAAAGCCATAGAGAGTATAGAAATGTGGAGTCCCTGAGGGAATTGTGATCATTATCACACACTATTTCTGGGAAGTAAATTTCATGCTGATAAAATGTACGGGTGATGGGTCCTTTGCCTTCAGCCTCTAGGAAGAAAAGCATTTGAGTCTGCCTAGAATGAATTTTTAATACATTTTCAGATGTTATAGAAAGAACCAACAAAGCAAGTGGTTTTACCATGATTGTGGTTTCTCAGTACAATGTACAAGAGGACAGTGTAAACAGTTTTTACTCCTTTTGAGTACCAGTCGGAGGTATGGATTGTACCAGTCTTTCAGAAAAACATGGCAGACTTCTTAATTAATTTTGCAAATTACTTCATGAAGGCTTTTTGCCAGTGCTTTAAAAGAAAGTTTTCTGAACCACATCTGGGCTCTGTTATTATCTAGAGACACTCCTGTCCTTAAGTTAATAATTTTTTTGAAGAACCTTTTTAGTATCTTAGGAGAATACAAAGAGATCATAAGCTATTCTTCTAGGAAATAAGATGGTTGGGCAAATGTATGCCAAATCTTGTAAGCCCGATTCAGTTGGGTTGTTTGTTGTAGGCCAGTGACCTGGCCTCTTTCCTTGCCTGACTGCAGAGAAGATGACATCTGTGATGACTGTTCAGTATTGTACCCTTGATGATTATTCCCTGTTGTCCTCTACTGGTTTCATTTACATTTAAACATTTCTAGCAACCTGTAATCCTTTCCTTGTCCCTTAAGAATTAAACTAATGCAATGAGCAAATCTGGAAGCTTATTTTTATCCAAATAAGCCTTGGGGAAGTAGACATTTTCTGCAACTTTATTCATAGGAGCCAAAAACAATTAGAGTTTTTAGATCAACTTGGAATGTGAAAATGTTATTCCTGCAGTCTGTCTTTTTGAGCTTCCTCTTTGCTCTTAAGAATTGTCACTGTGCTTTTGAGTGCTGGGTAGTAGGAAAATCTGAGTATCTGATGGGTTAACAGATTCTGAAGAAAGGAAGAGTGGCAACCACACTGGCCACTACACATTACTCTGGGATTTGGTTAGTTAGTTCCCAGACCTTTTTGCCCTATCATGAGTGCGAATCCAAGGTTCTAAAGTCCTTTGTTATGCTTTTTCTTTTAGTTGATGATTAAGAAAAAGTATCACATGAGCAAGATGCCTTTGGGAATCTTCAGGGTTAAATATTTGCTTGTAGATTATCTACTAGTTATTGCTGACTTCAAGGCCTCTCTACCTTGTTGCTGCCTGCTCATTCCTCTAAGGTGGAGAATACAGACTGAACAGCTATGTCCCCCTCAAGAGGATTCTCCGGCTCTTTGACAACCATTGACCCAAAGAATCCATTCAGTTCTATTAATCTTTCTTGGCTTCTGTGCATTCCACTTCTTTCAGACATTCCTTTTATGGGGAGGCAACATGGAATGTAGAAAGAGCATGGGGTTTGAACCACTTCAAATCCACATACACAATTTATTAACTGCGTGGTAATGGACAAGTTACTAAGTTTCCTCATCAGTAAAATGGGGATTGTTAGACCAGCTTATATAGGGTTGTTGTGAGGATTCAAGATTATGTATGAAAGTTTGTAGCAGAACTTCTTAATCCCCTTAGCCTTACAAACCACTCAATTACAGAACCCCAGCCTAAATCACTTAATACTTTTCTTTGCTCCTGTATCCTGGTTGTTAGGTGTTGCCACTGGAAATCCATGGTTCAGGATCTCAGCAGAGACCTCAGTGCTACCCAGCAGTTCTGTGTGATTTTGGTCAGCTTTCTTCCCATCCTATGCAGAGGTCAGAAATTGGTGGCCCAGAAGAACTTAGTTCTACAGACATGTTTCATTTCGCCTTGAAGTAGTTTTTTAAATTTGGGGATTGATTGTGAAGGTTTAAAAATTAGGAGATTTCAAATGAAAGTTAAAACATCTAGCTTCTTTTAGAAAATTGGATGATCTGAAAACCTGGTGTGCCACAACAGTCATTATTTTCTCCCTTGGGACAGGCCTATCCATCTTGTCACGTGGCTCACCACACCCTGTGAACATATACTGGTCCATTAGACTCAGATATGTTGCTCGCTTGATTTTTGTGGGCATTTACTTTTTGGTCTTGTCCTGTGGTCTTTCACTCCTTAAAATCCCTCAAATCTGTCCCCTTCTCTCCATACCTAAAGCCCTCATCATTTCTAATTTGGAGTACTGAAATAGTGTCATAACCCAACTTCTTATCTCTAGTATTATCCCTCTTGAGTCTGTCTTCATAGTATTATCAGATTCATCTATCTAAATTGCAAATAGAATCATATCACTCTCTTGTTTCAGATTCTCCATTGTCTTTCCACTTTGTACTAAATGAAGTTTAAACTCCTTAACATGGTGTTGCAGCTCTACATGATCTAGTCAGTACCTCTCCAGTCACTTAACCTCTCTGTGTCTCAGTTTCCTCCTGTGGAACATGGGAGAAATAATAGTTCTTACCCATAGGGTTATAATGAACATTAAATTAAAATGCATATAAAATACTTGGTACAGTACTTGACACTTGTTAAGTGCTCAATAAGTATTAGCTTATTAGTATTATGATGATACCATGTTTTTGTTTGTTTTTCTAGACCCCCGGCCTTTGTATTTGCTGTCTTTCCTACTCTGATTCTTCCCTTGATTGCAACTCATCCTTGAGGACTCAGCTCATATATCACCTCCTCCATGATACATTCCCTGATGCTCCATAATCCTAGGTCACCTGTGCATACCTTTTCACATTGCAGCGAAGTCTCATTTCTTATTCTAGTCCTTATTTAGACTCTTAAGCCCTTTGAAGATAGGAACTATCTTACACATCCTTGTATCCCCAATGACCACTGCAGATCTAGGCATCTTAAATGCTTGACAAAATTGATACATCATTCATGGATGAAGATATTTGATTAGTATTACTGCTGTTGTTTTTAGGAATTTAGAAGATGTCATAAAACCTTTTTTACTAACCTATTATTTAAAATGAGTTAATAAACCCATTTTAGTGATAATTATTCTTTAGTTATTGTTTTTTTCCAAAAAATGAAATAACTTTATTTCTGACCATGAGGAATACATGCTGTAGTAGAAAATAGAAAGAATACAAAGTGTAAAGAAGAAATCTTACTACTCAGCAATAACTAGTATTATTAAAGTGTTTTGAATATATAAGCTTATGTGTGTGCTACTCAATTTTCATATTTAAAATCTTACCTATAAATGAATCTTATTGTACAAACAGCATTAAAATATCCAGTTTAATATAATGAAGCCACTACTTTTGTGTTCCACGTTGCAAGGAGCTTCCTGTCTCAGGTAATGAAATGTGGCTTCTACTAAGACACATGTGCTCTAGGAAAGAAGTCTGAGATCCAGTCCGTCATATGACCCTGTCATTCCCTCCTTTATAGGTGACCATTCACTTACCAATATATGCCATTTCATCTGTGCTTACAGGCCATTCTCTAAGAACAGAGCAGTTTAAGTTTGGAGAACTAAAGCTAACAACCTAAAAGAAAGGATTGATCATTTGTGGAAGCCAAGGATGTCTTTTTTTAGGAAAACTTGTTTATCCCCTGTGCCTGTCTCCTACCCCAGGTAGCTATTGCCATAATTAACATGGCATTTGCAGGAATAAATCTACCATATTTTCTTCTCTCAAAACGACAAAACTAATGCAGGTCTTCTTTTTCTTCTCTTTATATCAAGTGTCCCATTTCCACTATCCACCCCCACCTCAACCCTATCAAGATTTATTTTATGGAAGAAATGTGTTCTTACATATCTTTCTCTTTTTTGTAGTATGCTCTTTTGGTAATTGTCCACTTCCATTTTTGTGACAGGTCCCTTTCTAGGGAGCGATACTGGCCTACATTCCATAAAGTGAATCTTTGTTGCTAAACCCAATTTATATCTCAACTGTCATTCTATGGTGGCAGCAGATTTTAGCCTGCAGTGTGGATAGGCTGTTTGAATGAATGAAATTTGCTATACTTGGATTTCATCTTCTAATCCAATTCCTATCTTTTGGAATGGTTGGAACATAGTTATCATAATGAGAAATGTCAACTGTCTTTTATAGACAGTGTTTCTTTCCATTTCTCCAGTTTCTCTTAAGTTTACTTCCCAAGTGCTATTTGCTCCCTGTTCTTACTTACTTTTTTGTTTTAGATCACAGATTCTGCTGGCCATATTCTATACTCCAAGGAGGATGCAACCAAGGGGAAATTTGCCTTTACTACTGAAGATTATGACATGTTTGAAGTGTGTTTTGAGAGTAAGGGTAAGTAATCAGAGTTTTCTCTGAATTAAGCATCTTCTCTCAAGTTAGAGCATGAACTTTCTCTCTTGGGCTGGCAGGAAGAGGAGATGAAAATTACATTTGTTGGGGTGCACACACATGTAAGTGAAAGTAATGTTCTTCATGTGCAAGAATAGCCAAATATGCTGTGACATACTTGGCTTGAATGATAGAGTTTAATTTGGTGTAGATGCTAGAAAATGCAGTAAGTCCTTAATGTCATTGATAAGTTCTGCAGCTTTATGCAAAACAATGAAACAAATTTTACCATAAGCAAGAGTTAAGTTCCTATAACATCTCATCAACATTATACCAAAGCAAGATTGAATTAAACATTATTTAATGCATTTATATGCTAGTAACATGTTTTCTAGAGGATTAGAAGTAGGGTCTATCAGACAATATATGGCAAAGTCAGAAGCAGTTTTGGTCTTCAGAGCACTTGTTATTTCCTAGTCCTGATATCTTGCTATAGAGTCTTCTGTGTATCTCAAGGCCAAAATCCCATAGTAACTTTTAGGCTGATCACCTGATGGTTTCTGCAGTCAGTAGTAGGTGAAAAGGCAGATTCCCTTTCACTCCCTATTCTTTAACTTCAAGAAGACTAGACTCTAAAATCTGTATGTGCTTATACTTATATTAGTTGGGACCTCTTTGGGCCACAAGACAGAGAAACATAACTCAAACTGGCTTAAAGAGAAAGAAGAGAAAGACATTTGACTCTCTGACCTGGGAAGTCTTCAGTGTGGTACTGACGTCAGGCACAGCTGGATGTTGGAGTTTTAACAGTTATCATTGGACCCCCTACCTATCCTTTAGTGCTTCTTTTCCTTTGCCTCCATTTGACTTTATTCTCTGGCTTTTCCCGTATGGCAGCAAAAGGACTCCTGGCAATTTTGCATTTACAGAATATTCAGAACATATGATCCTAGAAGAAGAGCAAGTACCTTTGTCAACAGCACTAGTAGAGACCCAGGAATAGCAGATCAATTTGTTGCTTTTGACAGTTAAGCAAGAATTGACTCCCTTGATCTAAATTGGATCAATTTAGCCTAAAAGCTAAGGGAGTTCGCCTGAAGTAAATGGAATAATAGATTAATAATAGAAAATTAAAGGACTTAATAGTGATTTCATGACTGATATCCTTCTCCCTGCCCCCACCTCTGCCACTTCCAGAATGTCTCAACAATATTCTAGACATTTCCCCATGGTTATGCCACGCTTACCTCAAAACCAAGATGTCTAAGACTGTATTCATGAACTTCTCCTTCAAACTGGTTCCCCTCTCTCATCAGTATTACCACCACCCTTCCAGTTACTTGGGCTTACATTTTTGAAATTTTTTTTGTCCTTTCCAGTCTATCATCAAGTTATACTGATTCTTCTTTCAAAATATCTTCTATATCTGTCACCACACAAATCTGAACTCTTAATATTTTAAATCATGAATTATGTCATTAGCCTTCTCATATCCCTGTTTTTAATATATTCAAATACTGCTACCAGATTTATCTCCCAAAACATATCTTTCGCCACGTCAGTCCTCTGTACTGGCAGTAATGTTCCTGTTCTATGGAATGAAACCTAGAATCATAAAATTTTTGAACTGGTATCATGGCATTTAATAGTCTGTACTCTCACTTCAACCTTATTTTCCACTACTCATCAGGCCCCAACCAGCCTGGTTTGCTCTGCCCTCTAAATATGTCACATTTATTCATTTCCTGGAATACCCTCTTCCCATATAAACATAAGTTTACCTTTAGTTCTTTTAGAGTATTTTCCTCAGCATTCTAGCCTGTTCAGTCAAGTTTCTCAATCAATTGATGGAATCATTCAGCAAATACTTATTAGGTACCCTTATATACCAAGCACTGTTCTAGGTGTTGGGATATAGCAGTTAATAAAACAGAAGTCTCTGTTCTTGTGGAGCTTGCATTTTCATTGGAGCAAACAGACAAATAAATATAAGTCAGGTGGTAATGAGGGCTTTGGAGAAAAAGCAACACTTTGAGATGCTGAGCATGTCTCAGAAACAGCAAGGAGGTTAATGTGGTTTCCTCTAAATAGTACATCACTTACTGGTTGGATTAGTTATTTAGGCATTTGGATATATCACATGCACACAGCTTTGTGTTGTTAAATGTCTCATGTACATATGTCTAATATTCCCAGTTTTAAACTTTTTGAAGAGTTTAAAATTAACCCTGACCTACCCTAGCCCAAAACCTAGTCATGAACCTACCGTAATTCTAACCCTAAACCTTACCCTAATCCTAACGCTAAACCTAAACATAACGCTAAACCTAAACATAATGCTAAACATATCTTTTGTTCTGAATTTTTTATACACTGATGCTGTGCATGTAGATGCCTAGGTACTAATTTTTTAAAAAAATGTATATATATATGTATATATGTATATGTATAAAATATATATATAATATATGTATACACACAGAGACATGTTATAATAAGCACTCAATTTCTATGCTCATTTGTGTTCTCTGTTAATTCTGATTTAGCAATCTGCTACCTTGTAGTCTGGGGAGCACCTTTTAAAAAATGTTTTTTTGCCAGGCACATGCAGACAGAAATTACTGAAGGGTCTTTTTACAAAGAAGAGCCTTTATGGCCATGATGTCAGCTAAAGGAATAGGCTGGCTGTTCTGTGTCAGAGATTGTATGGTCTGGACTCAGACCAGCCAGAGGTCTGTGGTTTTGTGGTTTCACTTGTGTTTGAATAATGCTAATGCTATGCTCTGGCGAACAGAAAGCGGAGAGTCTCAGGAAGAGAATATCTTGATCATTTGGACCAGGCGGCATTGTGAGCTGCTTGGATTTCACAACTTTTTAAATGAGGAAAGAGAAGCAAAAATTTGCATTTGCCATGCTGTGATCACTATTACACATTGGATTTGGGAGAAATGACCTCTCTGGGTGCCGCTTTTTTATTTTGTTTTGGAGACATTAATGCTCAGAAGGCATCTTTGACTTGTCATCATTTCTTAATCCTACCTATTCAATCTTATTTCTGTTGCTTTCAAATTGATTCTTCTAGTCCACTCAAAAGAACTTCTTTATTGTCTTTTAATGTCATACTCATTTCAATATGTGAGCCTTTGCCCATGTTGTCTTCTGCCTAGAATACTTTGTCCTACCTTCAAGTGCTCCCTCTTTGGTGAAGTCTATCTACAACTAATCTCTTTCCTTCTCTAACCTTTGCTCCTTAACTGGGATTATCTGAACCAGTTTTTTTTTTTTCTTAAAGTTTTATACTGCTTTGCATTTTCACTGTAGCTATTATGCATCTTTATGTCTTAGATCCCCGCTGAATTTTTTGAAGGCAGAAATTATAATCTCCAGCACAGTTCTAGCAATCACTGAGTTCTCAATGAGTAGTTTTTGAATTGACTTCAGCCCATTTCAGAAAATCTCCAGTGTCTCTCAGGCAGTAGAGCATACAGTACCATTCTCTGTGGCTTATGGTCTCAATAATCCCAGTGCTTAAATGGCACTGTTTCCCAAAACTCCTAATTTCATGCATGCAGTTTTTATTTTATAAGTAGTCAGGTAAATTCCAGAGGATTGGGGCTGAGCAGTTTTCCAGGGCTCTTGTGTCTTTCTCTTTCTCCTACTTAATGTTTTAAGATTAGAATTCCTTTTTGATCAAGCTGAATCAGATTACCTTTCCTAATATGAACATTGCTCTGTTGGCCCTACTATCCCAAATAGACGATCCTCTTTCTAAGAAGCATCGCTGAGAATTGTACTCTTGTCAAGTTTTTTCTTGGGCTGTTCTGTTTTAAGGGCTTCGTAGGAATAGTCCTATAACATTTTATTTATCTATTGAAATGGGTTTACATTGACCAAAATGTTTGAATTAAACTGGAATGTTAGATAAATCTTGTGTTCTTTTCAATACTCATGTTTATATTAAGTAAATCCAAGCTTAATATGTGCCCAATAATACTTCTCTTAACATTTGACAGAATAACCTTTTCAGATGTGAAAATGTACTTTCTCAGCCTAAGTTAGTGCCCACTAGCTCTTGGTCTATATGCCAGTCGGTTTTATACTGTTTTGACTTTTTTATTTCCTATTCCAGTAAGCCTGTGTGTTTTCTCCTGTTTTGTTCTTCTGTAGTACTAGCTGCAGGATCTTGTGTCCTGCCTGCTCAGAGATGTTTGCCAGCAGCATGTTCTCTTTGCTTTCCGGCACCCCACACAGACAGAGGCTTTGTCTGGAATGCTTGTGATTTTAGCCAGAGCCAGGAATTTTCTGCAGCTGAGTAGGGGGAGGAGTTACGGCTTTTTCCTTTTATGGGGGTGGGGGGTTGTTGTTATGGAGAAGGAGGATGGGTGGGTGATTTCCCAGAATTTTAAATATTCCTCACAATGAATCCTTTGATTTCTTTCTCAGGAACAGGGCGGATACCTGACCAACTCGTGATTCTAGACATGAAGCATGGAGTAGAGGCAAAAAATTACGAAGAGGTAAGTCCAGCCGTAACAGCCTGAGGAGGCAGTAGCAGCTGTGCTGTGAGGTTTCTGTGACCTAATCAGGCCAATGGGCTGTGTTATGCCCAGAAGGCTCTGGTTTTCTCAGCAGTCATGTGACAACCAGCTACAATTTTATTGATAGAAAATGTTGTATTAACAGCCTTGAACAATAATTTTGGCTGTGCTCTTAGCCAAATGACCAAGCCAACTGTCCCATAAAAGTGTTGGTATGATAAAACACTCAAGCATATACCATTAGCACTCTTGAGACAGAAAACAGATATATATTTATAATTTTTAAAAGCTGGAATTCATTTATATATTACAAAGTTAAGAAAAGTGATTCGTTTTTAATTCTTAAACCTTTTATTCCCAGACTGACGGCTATGTATGTATGTAGAGCATGGATTCAGTGCTGCTTAGACTTGAACTGTGCTGCCTTTGAGAAACACAATAGTCAAAAATAGCTTTTAGTTGAAATAATTTCAAACTTTTAAGGAAGAGAGCAAGAGGGAAGAAACAAATGCAAGAGACTCGATAATGATAATGAATAGAAATGTTTGCCGATAGGAAGTGTTATAATGAATAAAAACTGACATTTATTTGGGTAGTAGGGAAGTAAAAGTACATAGAATAAGTGGAAGGGGGACTGAGCCTTTTTCATACCTATTATGAGAGACTCTGAGGGCAGCACAGAATGGTTCTTCAAATCAAGAGCACCTTTGAAAAACCACAAGAACTATTTAAGACTGACTGGAGGATTGATCTTTACAGTCAGATAAGAGTCTTTAAAACAGTACCCGACGGCATGAAGGAGAGGAAATGTAATTGGCTTTTGAAGAATATAAACTAAAAAACAGGGAAAGTTGTTTTAAGTGATTTGAGAGAATTTTCTAGAACCCTTGGAACAGAAGTTGCTCTGTCTTTGGTCAGGACTTGAAAGGGAATATCCTTTAAAATGGAAGAAGACTGGAAGTGACTGGCTAATTCTGTGACAGGAAGTAGTAGTACAATTGTAGCTCTTCAGGCCTTTCCTCTTTTTCCTAGTGCAAGTGTTCAGTTGAACAAAACTAGATTAAGTAATTTGTAGGCAGTAAACAGGAGCAAGTGATGCAGTAGTGAATGGAAGATAGTTCCTGTCTCCAGGGTAGTTTAATTAAAAGAAAGAAAGTAGTGAGAACCTCTTTATTTGATGAACTTAAATTAAGGTAAAGTAAAAAATCCTTTTAAAATTTCATGATTTAGAAGAGTCTTAATTATATTTAAATAAGATAACTTCTTAAAGTGCTGTTGTTAGGTATAAAGCATTAAGAAAAATGTAGTTATGAGGAGGAAGAAGAATAGGTAAAATAATTTTCAGGTTTTGATTAGGCTGCTGTATCCTCAACCTCATATCATTCTCTAAGTAAACATTCATCGAATTCCTATTATGTGCAATTTTACTTTTTTATAATTTTTTTACCCTAATGTGATAGCTATCATTAGATGGTACATATTAAATAAAAGGCCACCGGATTAGACATTAGACATAGCTTGTTCTCTAGAACAGATTTTTTTGTATTATTATGAGTTTACGTATAGAACGATGTGGGCATCACTGTTATATGGCATTTTAGAACTCCTGTACCTCCTGGAATTTTCCTCATCCTTGGACTTTGTTGACACTGGGAAAGGGCCATTATCTTTCCTGACCTTTTGCTAGCGGGGAATCCCTAGCAGAAAGCAAACCACAGCGCTTCCTTTGCGCTGTTTCCTGCTTTGGAAGTCTGGCACGTCCTAAGCCTTTCTTTACGCACACGGTTACAACACAGCTCTAGATTCTGTTTCTTAACTAAGAAACTCCTCCTACTACTTTCTTTGGCAACCTACCTTCGCTCCTGCTGCCCTCCACCCCCTCCCCCCCCCCGCCCCCAAGAAGCAGACCAAATTGAGACAGAGAAGTGGTTATGACACGGCCAAAGACCAGTCCTTTTCTCAATCTACAGCAAAGCTTCCTTGAACCTAGCTTAGATATAGCTGTTAGTTGTCCCTGGACTAATGCCTGTGACAGGAAAATGGATAATGGAACCAGTTGTTCCCTGGTTAATTACCAGCAGAGGCTTTGAGGCATTTAATTTCAGGCCCTTGAGATAATGGAAAGCATTTGTCTCCAGAGGATTTGGGTCCTTTGGCAGCAGTATTTTGTTCAGGAAGGTGGCACATTTCTCTAATTTTCTTCACATTCAGTATATCTCTCCCTCACGTTTGTGAACTTTATAATTCTGAAATCCCATGTGGCCTTGTAAAATTCAGTAGTAATCAATGTCTTAATAGCTGGGCAGAGTATCACACTACCTACTAAATTGTTATAGAGGATTTAATTAGTTAATGCATGTGGAATCGCTATGTAAACAATACAAAAGTAAGATGATATTTGGAAGACAAGATGATTGCTGAATTGTAAAGAAGCGTAGAATCTTGTTTGAATTCTTAAAAGAGAAAGAATGCTTATGTCCTCAGAAATAAAGCACTTTATTATTCCCTCTTGTATTTTAAGGACCTCTCACCTCTATCCTTTGCTCATGGAGTCGGGGTAGAGGGGCATCTTTGCAGATTCAGTTTGTCAGTTGAGCCATTATATTTTAATTTGTCATCTGTAAACTATAGCAACTCTTGGCAAGGACTTGCTGTCTTAATTGTGCAGTTGTGAGAATGAAGGCAGTTACTGTCCCACAAAGAAAGAGCTGTCAGATACATGCTCTAACTCTTGGGCTGTGTATGCCCTTTCCTGCTATAGATGTCAGCATTTTCACCAGAACTAAAATTCTGCTTTGCTTAGGGGTTCTTTGTCAGTCATTTGCTATCAACAGATACACCAAAATCACAGTTGCTGTCATCATTGCCAATGCCGAAGGATTCCTAAAAGGTCTGTTTCTCTGGATGCCCTTAGGAAGAAGGAACTGGTTCTTTTTCTTTTTTTTTTTTAATGTGCGCAACAATCTCCAGATAAGAGTATGATTACCAAGGGGCTGGTTCCATGTACTAGATCCAAAATTCCTTTCTTGACATAAGTTAAATGAGATAACATGAATAAGGTACCTGGCACATAGTTGGTCAGTTCAGTAGATTTTAGCTCCCTTCTCCTACCCTTTCTGGAAACTGCCATATGGCTATGACAGAGTAAATAGGATCTACTAAATTCCATTTAGCCTTAAGATTGGCAATGTTATCTGGACTTATTTTGTCATAATAGGGACCTTTTGCGCTTCCGTGAAGAGGCTTGTGGTTCACATACGCCACGTGCAAGTAGACTTGTCCTGTGTAGTTCCGTCTTCTTTATCTTGATTGCATTAGGCTAGATGGTTTCCACTTTTATTGCTGTGCTTTTCAAATTTTCAGGGGCTGTGTTGCGGGGCGTAGAGATAAGCAATTTGACTGACTTCAGCTTACCCACAAGAAGCTTCTCTCTTGAGTCTCGGTGCTCTATCAAGGGAAAGAAACTAGTGATTCTCTAGAAGCTGGTTTCACATGTGTGTTTTTCAGAGTTAACACCTTTCCTTGGTATAATTACATATCACTGAACTCTTTAGATTTAAATCATTATTAGAGGACTGGAAAATTCAGATACAGTTTAAGAAGAGTAATTTTACAGTTATTTTAGAGGTGTTGTAGATATACAAGGGAAGGCTTTATAACTTTTAGCTTTTCCAAACAGACCTGCCATTACATATGAGAGTGATAGATATCATGGTAAAACTATCTCCTAGGCAGTGGGCCTCCTGAAAATGAATGCAGAGTGAAAACAGATGCAGAGTGCTCTTAGCGTGCAGAAAATGCTTGCTTCAGGGAATCAGCAGCACTTATTATCTGCTGTAAGAAAATTGGCTTCTTTGAAGAATGCATAGAATGGACATAACAAGTCAGTTTCAAGTGTTTGCCATGTGTTAGGTATGTGAGACTATACAGAGTATACATCGTGTTAATTTCATTGAGTTGAAGGCCAAACTTACATAGGGGAAAAGGATAAAAATCAAAACAATGTGCATATGACATTGTATGATTGAATGTTAAATGTGTGTCTCAGTCTAAGTTCTGTAGGGCTTTAGGGAAGAGGAAATCAGTGCGGACAGGAGTGCTAAAAGGAAGCTCCATGGTTAAGGCTTGAAAAGTAGGGTTTGGATACACTGAGTGTATGTGCATTTGGAAGTCATAGATTTGGTTTTGCTTGCATTTTATAGCAGAGCTTTGCAGTTTTGATGCTGAATAAATGCTTTGATGACTCTGGGTGGGGAGTCAAGAGACCATGGTTCTGCAAATCTTGGCCTTCCACTCAGAGGACTGAGTAGCTTTGTGGAATCTTCAGTTTCCTTGTTTGTAAAATGAAGCACTCATAGGTCTAATATTTGATAATTTAACAGTTAAATGCAGCCTACTAGGGGAATGCTACCCTCTAGTGGAGAACCTATGGTCCACACTGTCGAACAGGCTTTGCTTTTATCAAGCTTTTGGCAAGAACACATCATCATTGCAGCTTTGGAAGAGAGTAGTAGACTAGATGAATAAATGGCCTTCATGAAACATGTATAATTTCACATTCTTACGGACACTTTGAACATTAAATCGGATGTTCAGAAGAACACAACAGTTGAGATATTGATAGAGCTTTTCTTGTTAGTTTATTGTGCTGACTATGATATAAAGTCTTGATGATACTCATTGAATACTTAGTCCTGGGTAAGTGAAGAGGGTTTTCCTGAGAATACTTAATGATAATTTTTTTTTTAATTTTATTTTCATA
The DNA here is from genome assembly GCF_000151845.1 of Pteropus vampyrus. Lineage (NCBI taxonomy): Eukaryota > Metazoa > Chordata > Mammalia > Chiroptera > Pteropodidae > Pteropus > Pteropus vampyrus. Next base: position 990,814 of record NW_011888958.1, read on the forward strand.
GTCTGTAAAAATTTGAATAACAACAATATGAAACCTAGGAAGTTTGACTAATAAACTGGACCACTTACCTGGATCTTTATGGCCTAATATTTACCTTTGATCCAGAAAAAACTTAGTGTGGTTATCTGGTTTTCTTCATCAAATTTTTAGTACCTACAGAATAAAATGTAAACTCAGACTTGGATTCCAATCCCGGCTCCCAAGCTCTGAGGTCTTGGGAAAGTTATTTAATAATCTGAGCCTTAATTTTTTCATCTGAAAATGTAAGGATAATAATATTTATCTTATATAGAGTTATGAGGGTTAAATGATATTGCACGATATAAAATACGTATCACATTCTGAGTATATACTAAGAGGTCTAATTCATTATACTACCTTCATCCTCTTGCCCAATTTAGCTCCAGCCTAACTCTTGAGCCATATATTTGCTATTATCCACCACCCTCCCCCAAGCACTTGTGTGTGTTGGCATGCACACACGTGCATCAGCCTACTTATGACTAGATTACTCACGATCTCCTAAACACAACCTGCACTTTCCTTCCTCCGTGTTTTGATTTGCATGTTCCTCTCAGCCTCGAATGTCTTTCTCTCTTGTCTTTTTCAAAGTCCTGCACAACTTGTGAGACCCAACTCACCCACTTCCTGTTAGACTTTATCCTTTCAACTATAATTAATCTCATGCTACTTTCTTTCCATTCCACTCTTAATGTGTGCCTTTGTTGTAGAAGTTAATACATAATGACTTATATTATGGTTATAGCTTTTTATGTGAGCCTCTCCACCAGACTGTGAGCTTATTAGGAGCAGAGAACATAATTTATCTTGGTACCATGCACATAATAAACATTCAAAAAAGCATTATTATTAGGACCTTAAATGTTAAGAAAACAACAACAAAAAAATCTTTTTACATTTGTTTTGATTTTTAGGTTTAGATTAAATGTAGAAATATATCCATTATCGTTTTTTTACCGTTGGGTATTCATGTTAGGTGGTTGAAATAACAAGTTGGTTTTTAATATTGTTTTAGTCTCTTGGCAATTCTTTAAGTTTCCTAGGTCTTAAGTTAATATCAAGAGTAAGAGTAGTTACTAGGTAGAGGTGTTTTTTTAGGAAAAGAGACCTTCATCCCACTCAGAAGTCTGAAAATAATTTACTGAATTAAGGACAGTATTAAGTAGGGATTTCATTGAGGTAATAAAATCGAGTTAAACAATAGGAATTGAGCTGTTTGGTTATGAATAGAATCTTCTGTACGACCTTTACTAGGAAAAGGGTTAGGGAATTGAATGATTAAGTAGACAATGTGGAATACTGTACAGCAGTTAAGAATGAGGTGAATCTGCAAGCACTGAAGTTTTTGGAAAGATCTTATTAAATGATAAAAAAAAGCAAGCCATAGTACAGTATATATACATTATGATCCCATTCATAAATGATTTTCCTGTGTACATTTATATACAAACAAAGGCATAAATAGTATGTATCATCTAACAAGGTCTAGAAAGATATACACCAAGTTCATAACCATGGTCACCTCTGAGAAGGAATGTGTTGATACGGAAATTGAGCTATGAAGGTGGGCTTGTGTTTGTTCCCTTTGCTTCTGTATAGTTTAAATTCTTTAGCAGGAGAACATACTTACGTGTTGCTCGTACAATTGAAAAATAAATGAAACACCAGAAAGGAAAAGCATTGGGAACAAGTATTTTGGGCTACAATAAAATCTACAACAGCCACTTTATTACCAAATTTATTTTAATTCATCCATTTTTAGGTTTTAGGCGTCATTTAACAACCCCAAAAAAAGGTAGGGGAGGGGGTTAGAAGTAGTCTTCAAAGTAATTTTAAAAATTATTTTCAGCTGGCAGAGGCACAGCCATCGTTTCACTTCCAGTTCCTTTTGCAAGTTTCTATTTAAGGAACTTTAAATCATTCATTTCTAGAGAAGTACTATAGCATTGCTTTTAAAACTCTCTCATTCAGGAAGCTTGGAGGTAGAAGTATAGACCAGGAGGGAAAATGTTAAACAGGCTAAGATTCAGCTTATATAGCTCTTGTATTGGTATCTTTTTCCTGGGGAATTTCTTTGCTCTGTAGCTCTATGTGACATATATGATACATGGTCTAGGTTGATGGCAAAACCTAGCATTTGGGCATTCAGCTAGGAGAGTTAGCTTAATGCATTAACTTAATCATTGGTTAAATCTTATACCAGTTAGCTCTCTTCTGTTCTGCAGCTCTCAGTCACATGATTAACTCTAGCCAACATTTTACAAATGTAAGAAAATGTATATCCAGTGAAAGAAATCTTAGGTAGATCATTACAAATCTATCACCACATTTTATATACCTTAAGTATCAACTCAATTTTTATATCCCTATCTTAAACAGCAGCAGTTTCTAGTTTTATTTTAAATAACTTGTCTTATTCTTCATGTTTAGTGAAGAATACAGATAAGCAAAGAGAACTTAAGAATACCCTTTAACTCTTCCCAGTCATTTCACGTTAAATGTTGTTAACATTTAACAGAGAAAAAGAACAAGGAAGGTGAATTGGATAGGAGAGAAGAAAAAGTAGGGAGTTCTGTAGATTATGGTAAAGAGGAGGTAAAGAAACAGATGTAGAAAAATGATTTTTGAAAAATTCTCTGTATGGAAAATTTTAAGAGCAACTATTATATAAGTTTTAAGATCTGGACTGCTCTGGCAATATATCCCCATTTTAGAGCAAATAATAATTTTAGATTAATAAGAAAAACAATTAGAATAATGAAATCCTTGCTCTTGTCATATCTTGGGGGTTTCACTGATGTCTAGGTTGAGATAGGAAGACAGTTCATTTCTTTCTCACATCCTTCCTTCCTTAGCATACCGTGAAGTTCCTGGAGATTTTTCTTTTTTAATAACTGGCAGTGTCATTCTAAACAAAAAATGCAGTGCGATTTTTTTAGCAGACCTAGGATTCATCTGGGCTGTGGAGCTCTAAACCTAAACCTGTTGTGGGATTTTAATGAGCAAACCAGAATTCTCTAATTTTGTAGCTTGAGTTATTATCTTACTGCTAGATTTATACCTATTCTCTTATTCCTATTGGGAATTTGGCGATTTTTCTTCTGATACCATATTTGACTTATTATGCTAATAATATTGTTTGTTTCTTAGACTTGAGTGGAAGGGTAAAGTACTTTATTAAAGTCAGAAATCTTGGGAAAATAATATATCTTACTTTACAGTCTTCCATATTATAGTAGTTCTAAGGAGATTTTAATCAAAATTAAAGTCTAAAAAAGTCTGAGATGGAAACATGTAAACAATAGTAGGGAGGGGACCGGAAACCCAGACCTTAAAATATGTTAGAATGATGACAAGAGATTTTAGGTTTGGTGTAACTTTTTAAAAGACACCTCTGTTGCCTTGTGTTCTTGACCGGAGCAGTTTTTTTCAGGGAGTGGGTTCATAATTTCTTTCTTTTCCAGATCGCAAAGGTTGAGAAGCTGAAACCTTTGGAAGTGGAGCTACGACGCCTAGAAGACCTTTCCGAATCTATCGTTAATGATTTTGCCTACATGAAGAAGCGGGAGGAGGAGATGCGTGATACCAATGGTGAGGGGAAGGCAGCTTTGGTTTCTCAATAAGTGAAGCATAAAGGATTCAGATCTCCAAACTTCTAATTCTGGTGTACCCTTTTCTCAGTTTTGCCAAAGATATATGGGAAGATAATTGCTTACTTCAGCGTTGTTGCTACAGGTCAATGAGCCCTGTTAGAGTTTTCACGGGAATAGAAATTTCTGTGATACGCTGTTGACTATATTCTCAGCTTATCGTGTATCAACTTGATAGTGCAAATCTTTATAATTTTTAACATGGAATTTTAAGAAAAAGCTATCTGAAATCCTACTTTTAGGCCTGGAGACAGTGAAGTTAATTGCCTTTTCCCCCTGGCTATTATTTTGCCTGCTGAGCCTCACTTTATTACATTTACAACACTTTTGTTTTTTTAGAGTCAACAAACACTCGGGTCCTCTACTTCAGCATCTTCTCGATGTTCTGCCTCATTGGACTAGCCACTTGGCAGGTCTTCTACCTGCGTCGCTTCTTCAAGGCCAAGAAGTTGATTGAATAATAAGGCCCACTCTCCTCCCACCCTGTATCTCAGCCAGCAGAACATCACTGGGACATGCCTGGCCTCAGGCATCCTACCAACAGCACCATCAAGGCACATTGGAATTTTCTTTCCAGAACTGATCTCTTGTTGTGGGAGGACATAGGTTACCACCTATACCCAACAAGTCATTGAGGAACTTCTTTTTAACTTGATAGCATTTGGACTGGTTTTACAACAATAGGACTATTATTAAAGTCACCTATGACAAAAAATAGGGGTTACCTAGATAATGCCAAAGCCAGCATTTGTACTGGGTTTCCTCATGTGATCTGTTTGAAACATATTTTCTTTCCTTCTACTTGCTCACCAGTTTGGGCTTCCACTTTAGTTCCTTTACCAAGATTTGTATGACCATGTGGAACTTGTTTCATTCTGATTGTCCACTTCGGATTTCCATGTGAAAACACCCTTAACTTTATCTTAACCCTAGTCAAAATGTTTAGGTAGCTTCTGGTAATATCTTTTCATAATTTTCTGTCTCTTAAAAGGGAAGCGACACCTCATAGAAATGCGCTTTGAATTATAGGTAACTCTTAAAGAATATTTCGTTTTAGAGAATTAAAATATTTGTGCTCAACTGCTTGAATTTTTTTTCCGTGTATTTATGTGTATTTAGTTCTATGCAGTTTTATTACATGTGTAGATTTGTGTGACCACCGCAAGTTGCAGAACAGTTTCATCACAGGGGTCCTTATTGCTATCCTTTCATAGCCACAGCCACCTCCCTTCCTTACCCTCAAGCCCAACCTCTGGCAACCACAAATCTGTTTTTCATCTCTCTAATTTTGTCATTTCAAGAATGTTATATAAATGGAATCATACAGTATGTAATCTTTTGGGATTGACTTTTTTTCACTCAGCATAATTCCCTTGAACAATCCATGTAGGTTGTTGCATGTATTAGTACTTTGTTCCTTTTTTTGCTCAGTAGCATTTCATGGTATGGATGTACCACGCTTTGTTTAACCATTCACCCAGTGAAGGACATCGGGGTTGTTATGAGTTTTTGGCTGTTACCAATAAAGCTGCTGTTAACATTCATGTACAGGTTTTTATGTGAACATAAATTTCATTTCTCTGGGATAAATGCCCAAGAGGGCAATTGCCAGGTTGTATGGTAAGCACATTTATTTTTGTAAGAAATCGTCCTACTCTTTTTCCAGAGTGAGTGTGTCATTTTATGTTCCCACCAGCGATGTATGACCAGTCAGGTTTCTCCACATCCACACAGGTATTTACTGTTATTATTTTTTATTTTAGTCATTCTGATAGATGTGTTTAATGATACCTCATTGTGGTTTTATTTTTGCTTTTTCATAATAGCTAATGATGTTGAACATCTTATCCTATGCTTATTTGCCATCAGTATCTTCCTCATTGTAATCTGTTCTTGTGCTTTGCCCATTTGCTAATTAGATTATTCTTTTTACTAATGAGTTTTGAGAGTTTCTTATATATCCTAGATATAAGTTCTTTGTCAGATATGTGGTTGTTTGAATTTTTAACATAACTTCTACCAAGAAAAAATTAGTAAAATTTGCCAAGTGTTCTTACACAGTCACTGACTTAATTCTTGTCCTTATGTGTTCCCCTAAGACAATATAAGGTATAAAAAAATAACACATCTAGGATCATGAATAGATAGATACTTGAGAATACATGTTGTGAAAGCAAAGCCAAGAACCGCTGTGAGAATATGAGGTGCCTGCCTAAATACTAAGGTGAATAAGAGATATGTGGATACAACTGACTGTGTAAACAGTTAAGAAAAACACTATCACTTGAAATTTTCCCCACTTCTCCCAGAAAAGGAGTAGGAGTTTGTTCTTTCTGTAATCTCTTTCTTAACCTTGCTGAGTGTTACAGGGCTTGTCTAATTGCAGTGGCAAGAATAATAGGATTTAGGGCCATGTAGCTTGCAGTTAAGAAGCAGCATATTGAAATTAACAGAGAACACTGCTGTGATGACCTGGATGAAATACAAAGGTGAAAGAGGGAGTAGGTTACGTTGTCAAAATCTCAGGCTGTTTTGTTAATGTTACAGCTACTGTGAACCCAAAAGCCTTCTCTTCTTTTGACTCCCTATATGAATGGATTTCTCTGGTGTGGCATAAAGGTAGTTCTTTTATTAATTTGTGCAACATTGCCATCTGCTGTTAAGAATTGATAAGGATAGCTGAATCCTTGCATAAGGGAAGCAGATGTTAAGAAAGTTTATCTGGGGTATTACATATACTAAACAATGGAGGATACATCCAAGTAGGGAAGAAAATGACCAAATTTGTGGGTTAAGATCCATCCTTAGACGTTTAAAGGTGAAATTCTGTACTATTAACCTAACAAGATAACTCTCATATTTCTGACTGGTGCCTTTCCCTTTTTTTAAAAGAATGAAAGCTACTCAGTTGGTTTTAACATTCTGTTCTGACAAAATGTCAGAGAAGATAGAAGAGGAGAATATTTTATTTTGATGATGTTTCTGTTCCCAAATATGACTTTGTGAAACTAAAATTCTTTCATGCCTTTCCTTTCACTTATGCCAAAACTACCAACTCGGACATTTGTGCTTTTGGTTTAAAGTTCATTGATACTACACCTTGATTTTATCTGAAAAGTAAAATTATTTGCCTTTGATAAAAGGCTAGTACAAAAGCAAATCAGCTTTAAAAACAAGGCTGCTATCTGGTTTCCCCGGTTTTGGAGCCTATTATTCAACATGTCTGTGTAATACAGATGAGAATGATGAAGTTTAAGTAAGCTTTGTTATACCATTGTCATAAACCCGTCATAAGCAAGTTTTCTGTTTGTTTAATGGAAAGAGGCATGTGGGATTTATATGGATTCACTTCTAAGTGTTGGATGGGGATTTTTTGTGTAAATTTTCTCAAATAAAGGCTAGCAGAAACCATTTTAGGTGTATTTTTCTGTTACTCTTGAGTACCTCTTTGGATTTGCAGTAATTCCTCCATATTCCTCAGTTTTAAAGTATGGTATATTATATGTGATGAAGTAGAGAAAAAATATTGTCCATAATTTACTCCAGGTAGATCAAGTTTTTGTGAGCTAGCAAAAGTTTATTATGTTTTATATATAAATAAGTTATATATGTATATGGAAGTAATAGTTTTACATCTTTGGAAAGACCAAATAGGATTCTATAAGCCCAGCATTCTTCTGTAGCTTCTTTCTTTTGGAAACTGATACTGGAATTATTCCTACCAGTCTTCTCCCTTGCCCTCCATTCTTAAAATACCTTTCCCAATTTTAGAACCCCTTAGGACTTGCTTTTTTGACCCATCACATCTATGCAAAACTCTACCCCAGCAAGTAAAGGCCATTTTCTCCTTTCCTTTTACTTGCAGTTGAACATTTTTCATAAAGCTTCTCTCCAAGAGTCAACCTGAAGTGCTTCATGCATTCACTGGCTGGCCTCTTACTTACCCTCTACCTCCATTCTCCAGAAAAACAGATAATTTGTCAGTGAATCTATGCAAAGTAGTGGTTCCCATCATTTAAGTATAAATATTTTAATCTCAACAATGTCTTATTTATCACCGATATTTTACTTCTAGAGAACATAAATAATGAATAAATTCAGCAACTTAAAAATAAATTTAATCTCAAAAGTATCATACTTGTTAGATGGTAGTACATGTTTTACAAATTATTTATTCAATCTGCTGCAGTTGTGTCCCATATAACATGAGCCCCATGTATAATATTAAATTTGTAGTACCACATTAAAAAAGTAAAGTTAATTTTAATAAGTTTGTGTAATATATCCAAAATAGCATTTCTACATGTAGTCAATATAAAAATTAATGAGATTTTACTTTTTTTTCATAGAAAGTTTTTGAAATCCAGTGTGCATTTTACAGCTACAGCACATCTGCATTGACTAGCCATAATTCAAATGTTCAATAGCTGCATGTAGTTAGTGGCTGCCATATTGGACAGTGAAGGTATAGACTTTGGTACTTTGGTAGATTCTTTATAGTAACTCTATGGCCCCTGGGAATCTGCCATTCACAAATGGGAACTTCTACTATATGGCATTCTAACTATTCACTTGTTAAAATATAATATGAAATACCTGTTTTTGAGTAAAGATATTTTCAAATCAGTTATACCTTTAGAATATTGAGTATTTCTGGACTTACTGTGAATATTCAAAGGTCAGATATTTAGTTTCATTTATATCCAGTATAAAGAACTGAGCATGAGTGTTTGTTCTGTGTTCTCTAAGGTGGAACTTGAGCTTATATCTATGCATTATAACTAAAACAATAGACAATATCATGCTAACCCAAGTTACAGAAAACTATCTAGTTCCTCATTGCAAAGATGCCCCAAAAAAATGAATTTATAAGCTTTGGATGAAACCTGTTCAGCTTCTCTGAATGAAAGTCAATACTTCTAATTTCAAGTAATTGATTTTTCCATTCTTTTAACTCAAACTATTGAATGTTGTTTAATATGCTGAGCTAAACTCTGGAGTAGACCTGAATAAATAAGCAATACTTATCTTTAAAGTGCCATCTAATTAACAGGAGGAAATGGAATGGCCTCTGTCTGGAATGATCTTCCTACTTTGTTTAGCGATTATTGACAGTATTTTAGATATTCCTCCAGGAAGCTTTCACTAACCCAGAAAGTTTGGCTGGGAAAGATGCTCCTCCTAAATGCCTTTTTCTAGAAACTTGTACTTTCCTTATAATAGCATATAATAATAGTACAACTTTCATGCAATTATCCTTATAATTGCCTCATCTGTCAATATGGACTATAAGCTCCATAAGAGTAAGAGCCATGTTTATTTTGTTCTCCCTTGTAACCTAGCACCTGGCACAAGTTGGTACTCAGAATTTGTTGAATGAATGAATTGAAAATTCAAAAATATCCGTACAATATAGAACTCTGGAATGAAACCAACAAAATAAAATTTAACAGTCTTGCATTTAGGTTTAAAAAGTGTATACAAACAAGATAATTACCTTATACTCATTCAACAAATCATTTTTAAGCCTATCGAGCATCTTTTGAGGCGCTGGTTATACAAAGCTGTGAACAAGAGCACAAAATCCTCTCATAGAGCTTATATTCTAATGAATGGAGATAGTCAAATAAAGTAAACATGATAAACAAGAGATCAATATTTTATAGATCAGCACTGTGAAGAGTGATATGATCTGGTGGGAGGGCTGCGTTACATTGGATTGGATGTGGAAAAGATTTAGTTAAGTACAAAAACTGTATAAGCAGACCATGATGAAGGCTGGTATACTAATAAAATAGACATGTTGGATCTAAATCAAAGGAGACAAAGTCCCCTTGTACTCTCCTATTCAGACCTGATGTGGAATGTTATTCAGAGTGTAGGTTATCACACTTTTTTCCCCCCCACATCAGACAAATGGTACATCTCTTCACAGTTGCAATCATCATAGCATAGGATATCATCCTTTAAAGGAATGTTGATGAACTATAAAGAGGTCAGAGGAATGTGAACTCATTAGCCCTCACACCCCTTACCTCATTCTACCAATTCTCTTCCTCCTATTTACTATCATCACTACCCACCTAGTTAAAAACCAAGAAGTATCTTCTGGACTCAGATTTACCTCACCCACCATACCCCAACTGACCATAAAGTCTAAATGTTCTTTGGATGGATTTCGTAAATCTGGACACTGATAAGTACCTCAGTGTCTCTTCTTAGAAAAAAAATTGCCTCTTGACTGGTTTCCTTGACTCCAGTCTTTGACTTCCACATTGTCATCAGAGTTCTTTGTGAAATATAACTAACTGTACTTAAGTAAGGTGATCATATTGTGTATTGTCTGAGGTGGGCGTGTGAGCAAAAGAAGGCTCTATTAATTATGCTAGGGGAAGAAAAGGTGTAAATTAAGATTTCCCCAGCAAATCAGGACATAGTCACACTAATGATACACTCTCCTGCTTAAAAATCTCCAATAATTTTCCATTAGCCACAGTAAAAGCCAAACTCTTTAAAACTCTACATTTGAGGCCCTGTCTTCTCCTGCTACTCCACAGGCACCCTGGCCTCCAGCCACATGACCTCTTAGCCCCAGCACATCCTGCTCTAGGAAAAGTCCTGGAGCCAGATTGCTGGATTTGAATCCCAGCACCCCTTACTCTGTAACATTGAGCAAGTTACTTAACCTCTCTGTATTTTAGTACTTTCTGTAGAATGGGAATAATAGGATTAAATGGAATGATACATGGAAAGAAAACATTTAGCACAATGCTAGGAACACAACACTATAAATGTTTGCCGTTATCACCCTGATGTTGGTCATATTCCCAAAACTTTACTGATTAAAAAACAAACTTGGAGATGTGAAGTTGCCCAAAGTCACATAACTGATAGAACATGTTTTTCCACTGTACTGCAATTCTTTTATTGACTTGAGGGCAGGGAGCATCTTATGGCAGATTCCCTACCCCGAATACAGTAGCACATAGCGCACAGAGAATGTTGCATGAGATCAGATGGTCAAAGCTTTGGAAAGAAACACGGAAGGATAATGTTAAGTCTAGGGGGGAAAAGCCTCAGGAAAGTCGACTTAAAATATGTTTGGAGTTGTAAGAGGGAGGGACCAACGTGGTTCTGGGAAAAATCATTGGGCCCACTGACTCAGAGATGACATGAGGTAAATATTTCCAACAACTATAATACCTCTCTAAACAAAGAGGGCCATGCAACGTTGGAAGGGACTGCTGGCCCAATCACTGCCCCCTGAGATAGGCCTGACACTAAAAAGATTGGACAAACTCTGGACCTCGAAGCTATCTGGGGACTTGGCCAAGGATTGAGAAAGTGGTCTACAAACACGTAAGTGACCTCCTTGCCCCAGCCAGAGCCCTTCTGTACCACGCAATCCCTACCACGCACCCGTCACACCCTGCGCCAGGCCTCACTTTTCCCGCGGGTTCCGGACGGAGAAAGCCGTAGCCCGGAGACTAAGCAAGTGGGCCAGCTTAGGCGGAGGAAACCCCGCCGGGCCGGAAGCACCCAGAACTGCTTCCGGGTCAGGGGTAAAGAGCCACCATGGAACCTCGCGGGGTTGCGGGGCTGACGGAGCCGCGGGCCGGCGTCTGAAACGAGAGGGGCGCGGCACGGCAAGCACCACCGGGGACACGCAGGCAGGTCCCGCTGCCGCCGCCATGTCGGTGCTGGGCGAGTACGAGCGACACTGCGATTCCATCAACTCAGACTTTGGGAGCGAGTCCGGGGCTGGCGGGGACTCGGGCCCGGGGCCCAGCACCGGTCCGGGACCGCGAGCCGGCGGCACGGCGGAGCAGGAGGAGCTGCACTACATCCCCATCCGCGTCCTGGGCCGCGGCGCCTTTGGGGAGGCCACGCTGTACCGCCGCACCGAGGTAGCGGCCTCTGGCTCCCGCCGCCCCAGCCCCTCCTTCGCGGCTCCGCTTCCCCCGCGTTTTGCGCCTGGTCCACAATTAGTGTTTGGGCGCTTGCAGAGTGCATGTCTCAGGGTCCTCTCACCACTCTTCCAAGTCACCTGAACTAGGAATTGGTTAGATCACTGCCTTTACTAACTGGTCGCTTTATTTAACCCAGGGAACTGAGCAAGTCATCGTTCCTTTTCTTAGCCTTAGTTTCCCCATCTATAGAATAGGGTTAGTAATAACTACCTTTAAAATAATTATTTTTCGAGGCTGTTTTGAGACTCGACAAAGGTACTTTGCAAACTATACGATTGTGAGGTGTTGCCAAAACCTACTTCCTCTCATGCTATATAGCGCTCCAAGGCCATGGTTGGGAGGACCCGAGTAGCTTAAAAATTTCCACGTCAATGGCAATGCCGCTATCTTTGCCGTTATCTTTAAGCTTAGATGTGAACACTCGGAGATTTTTCTTGAAGATCGTTAGGGAGATAGTCGTGTGTTGGTTTTCTCATCATTGTTTATCCAGCAGCGTTCATGCTTGAGAAATACTTTTTTGGTATATTCTCAACCATTAATTCTTAATTGAGATCACAAGGACCCCTTTGAGAACCTAAAGTAAACATAATCCCCCCCCACACACACACACACATTTGCATATGTATGTATCCTGTGAAGAGATTCATGTATCACTGACCCCTAAGTTCAGAATGTATACAGAGCTAAAACCCTGTAGTGGTGACTCTACTTCCAAAAACTAACCCCAAACTGATTTTGATTACTAAAGTCTTAACATTTTAGCTTCAGAGTAGTTAAGCATTTAATGAGAGCTGGCTGCGGTTACTGAAAGTGATTGATCCATTAGCGAGTCGTCTAGAGTTTTGGTGTGTGTTCCATGTTAGCATCGTTTTAAGGCTGAAAGATGGAGAGAAGTGGCTGCAAGAGAATATCTTTAAGTGTTCTTTTTTATCCTAATGCCACATTAATGTATGATGTTAGATTTACTGTTGTATTGTTTTCTTATTTGTACTCACATGAGAAAGAGGAGATGAGCATTAGTATTCCTATTTTATAGTTAAATTAAAACAGTACTGTATATTTAAGTGATTTACTCACTTAAATTTGAAGTAAATCTTGGACTAGAATGGAGTTTTATATCTCCTTGCCCATTCCTTTCCATTATTATCGTGTTGAACTTGATTACTGAGATTATTTTAAGTTAAATTTGATTATACTTCTCCCAAACTGCATAACATCATCCATATCACCAAATATTTATTAGATTTGTGGATTTACAAAAGTTTAATTAGAAGTGGCCCTTTTCCTCGAGGAGATTGTATTTCAAT
>NW_011888958.1:1003811-1026330 GCF_000151845.1 Pteropus vampyrus
ACTCACATGAGAAAGAGGAGATGAGCATTAGTATTCCTATTTTATAGTTAAATTAAAACAGTACTGTATATTTAAGTGATTTACTCACTTAAATTAGAAGTAAATCTTGGACTAGAATGGAGTTTTATATCTCCTTGCCTATTCCTTTCCATTATTATCGTGTTGAACTTGATTACTGAGATTATTTTAAGTTAAATTTGATTATACTTCTCCCAAACTGCAGAACATCATCCATATCACCAAATATTTATTAGATTTGTGGATTTACAAAAGTTTAATTAGAAGTGGCCCTTTTCCTCGAGGAGATTGTATTTCAATGAGAAGACAAGTTTGCTCTGTTAGTAAACAAATAACATTTAAGTTGTATGTGTATAGAAATGAAAAAGAATGGACAAATATTTCATTGTATGAGCTCTGAAAATTAAGGGAATGATTGCATTGATGTACAGCAGAAGGTTCATCAGGACCTTCCCCCAAAAGTTCGAAGGATCTAGCAGAGCCATTCTAAAGAATAGGGAGAGTTATTTAGGTGAGGATGCTCCTGAGATAGGGAGCAGTATCAGTAAAGAATTAGAGATATTATAAAAGGGAGTGGATATTGGAAACTGCAGATAAGGTTTCATGAATAGAGAAAGACGTGATGCATAAAAGTGATAGGAGATACGTGTTGCAAAATGAGGTTGCATGTGTTAGGTGAACCTAAAGCCCTTTGGCATAACTTACTCTTATCCAGAAAGGGTAAACGAAAATCACTAGAGAAATCTAATTTTATATAATTAGAAGCAAGTTTAATATTTTCACTTTAAAGCAACTGTGGTCGGCTATAGGGAACCACTCTTCAGTTCTTTATTTCTCCAAAAGCCCTACTTCAGTTTTCATCATGACTAACTGTCATAATGTCCTTTAACAGAATCTTTGAGGTCTTCTATCCCATATATTTACCTGGAATTGACATCATGCAAATTAAGTGTAGCAATAATATAATAGCATTTTAATATCCTGCGGTAAAATATGATGCTCAATTGTATGCAGAACCTTTAAAGTCTGTTCAAATTTTGTTTAAGGGAAAAAATAAAAGCAGTCAGTCTCTGCCCATCTAGGAAGTTTTCTTTCTAGGTTTACAGATCAAGTATGGATTCATTCGCTGCCAGGCAAGAGGAAAGCACGATACCTCTATTGCTGTGTTGTAGGATGACTCATTGGTTGTGTGGAAGGAAGTTGATTTGACCCGACTGTCTGAGAAGGAACGTCGTGATGCCTTGAATGAGATTGTTATTCTGGCACTGCTGCAGCATGACAACATTATTGCCTACTACAATCACTTCATGGACAATACCACCCTGCTGATTGAGCTAGAGTATTGTAATGGTAAGGCTGAATTCAGTGCAACTTCCTCTGGCAAGACTTTCTCGTGCTCATACTTATCTTGAGGGAGAGAAAAAAAGAAAAGACACATACAATGATTAAAAACTTTAAATGGATATATTAAGTTTAAGAGAAATAATTCAGGCTCTGGAGAGTTTTGAAGTGATGTACTAAATAAAGGGAGGGATTTTCTCCTACATACTCCCCTTGTGATTATAGTTCCATCTTCAAATTACTTGTTCACTTGGATTTTACATTCATTTTTCAAGGCTTTTTTCTCTCATGAAATGACAAGAGTTAAGCATTAGAGACATGGGTGGCTTGATATAAAATTTAATGAAATCTTATAGGTAATATTGATTTATGTTGACTTCAGCCAAAGCAATCCTATTAAAAAGTGGTCCAAAGATCATAACTGAATGAAAATCAAAACAGTAAAGCATGGTCTTATTTATTTGGTCTCTGATTTCTTTAGACCATTTTACTTGTAAGATAGCAGTATGGCCTAGCCGTTAAAAAAATAGACTCTGAACCAACATCCCAAGCTTCATGACTTTTTAGTTCTGTAACCTTGCACAGGAACATCAACTTTTTTGTATTTTAGCTTCCTCATTTTAATATGAGTTTGTTGATAACAGTACCTGCCTCTTGGAATTATTGTATTAAATGACTGTAAAGCCCCTGGCATAGTACTTGGTATGTAGCAAATGTTTGATACATACAGTATTAGCTGTTATATTATTACTTAAGAGCACTTCCAGAGTCCTTTCTTGAGTTGCATGCTAGAGAGGTTCCGGCATATTCTTCACTTAAGTCTCTAGGAGAAAGCTTCTAGACTCTTAACTTTTCTTCTTTAGACTCTTGTATATCATTCTCCCTGGTTCTGATCAACCCTAAATGTACAAGATTACAGTAGATTTTTGAAGTAGCAGAAACCTCAAGTAGTTAACTTCCTTTGTGGTTAGGAGGATCTAGAACAAGTGGTACATTTATTGAAATTCTGAGTTACTAAATTACAGGGGAAAAGAAGTTGTGAAACTTAGCTGAGCTAAAGTGTAAGTTACAGTTGCAGGTAAGAAATAAAATGAACCATGATTATTTTCAGTCTATGTTACTCGATAAAAGAAAGAGAAACAAATTCAGACTTTGAATTAGTAAAGGGAGTAATGACTGTAAACAATCTAGAGTGTCCCCTAAATTTCAGGAAACCTTTTCAATGTTAAGTGTTAAGAAAAAGTTGTCAGTTATATATACCTGTATATACTAAACATTGCATCATAAGTGTAACCCAGATGTTCTTCTATGCGCACTGAGAGTTGTTGTTATAAAAATATTGCAGATTCCTTTAAAAGTTCTATTAAAAAATCATCTGATTGAAAACGTTCAAGGTAATTTCACTAATTGAGGTACTATAGGAATAGTTTTTGCTCACATCTTTTCAAAAATGTCATACTTCCTGTTTTTGTATTGAGCTTCTTCTATTAGGAGAATCTTTGAAGATTATTTCTGGTATAGTCCTTGAGAGATGCGAAGAGTTTTTTACCCATGTGAAGAGCCAGGAGAGAAGAAGGGATTTCCTTTGGAGAGGAGGCAGAATCCTTCATTTCCTTGTGTTATCTGTTAAAACCTTAGTAGATACAGGAGCCAAGCTTTGATCTCTATTTAGCAATTCAAACTTGTCTCTTGTTTAATTGCAGGAGGGAACCTGTATGACAAAATCCTTCGTCAGAAGGACAAGTTGTTTGAGGAAGAGGTAATTTATGTTTCTATGGTCGGAAGCTAGAATTATGTGTTGCATTCTAGTTCTGTATTAACTCTTCCAACAATGAAGAGTGTTTTTTTCCTTTTGTTCAGACTCCTTCCAGGCTCTGGTTGATATTCATGAGAAAGGAAACCTCTAACAAGGAAGCTGTCTATAGCTGCTTCCTAAACGGTTTACCTCCACATCATGATTCTCTATGGGCTTTCTTTCCCGGTTCTATTACTACATACTGGTATGCCCAGTTTTCTATACGTTTGCATTCTTCCTGGATTTCCTTCCACAAATTTGCTTCACAATACCATATTTTATAATGACATTGGAAATATTTTATGATGACCTGCTTTTTCTTTTTACCTCTACCACTTTTCCTTGCCTACTCAACCTATAAGCAAGAGATGTCAAGTCATCCTCTGGATGCAGCTTCCTTTGTTTTGTTTGAGTGTGCGTGTGTACTTAAATAGAATTTTAGAAAATTTGTTTCCAATCCAAATATAATTTATTTTTTTCTCTGCAGATGGTGGTATGGTACCTATTTCAGATTGTTTCAGCAGTGAGCTGTATCCATAAAGCTGGAATCCTTCATAGGTAATGAGTGAAAGACTGGGATGGGTTTCTTCCCACCAGGCCAACCCCCTCCTTGGGTACCTCCCATCAGCTCTGTTATTTACTTGATTAAGCAGTCAAGGTTTTTACATTGATATATTTTAGAAAGGAAAGAGTGAATAATGAGGGGTGTTATCTTTATTTCCCGAAGTTAAACTGTGTTTGTGATTTAGGAAGAATTTCCTCAGTAACTAAGTACTGCTCAGTCATTTCTTTAAGAGATATTTTAGAGTTAATTTCATTAATTCATCAGTAAAGCTTAGAGGATACTATGAGAAATGATATAAGATTGGTCAGAATTCACAGTAAATGTTTTCTCTAAGCAATAATACTCAATTCACAAGTGTTTTTCACTATAATTTTTTTAATTTAAATAAAAGCCTATTTATTTTGCATAATTAATTATACAGTTTTACTTGATCTTTGGAGAGAAAAACAGCTCTCTATTCATTTCTAGTTATAGGAAAGAATTATTATGAACATTTCTGCATCATTATACCCTTCTTGACCATTGCTCATGATTAATGTTAATACACCAATTTTTTGTTGGTTTATTAATTGTTAGCATATATTTCTTGATAGCTATTAAATGGCTACTGTTACATATTGTTATCTTTTCAAAAGTTACGAAGAATATTGTTCAGGTTTTTTCACATCTTTCAATAGAGAAGCCACAATGTGAACCAGGTAGTTTATTTGTTTTACATATGATCAATTCATATTCAGAAAAATAGCCAGTGAATTTATTTAGGTAATCTACACAGCCTAATCATGTTGCTGCCGAGACATGTAGCCTCTTCTCTTGCCATAACAAATTTTAAACTTTGACACCAAATGTTGAAATTTCCTTAATATCTCTTAGTTCAAGGCATAAGTGGTCACTGAAGAGGCAGTGCACCTTATAGGAATTAGGATTACCTGTGGCACCATTGTTTTATCTGACCCTCTCAACTTTTCCTAATGGCTTCAGTGGTATGGGAGGCATACCTATGCTCTGAAGCCCTGGAGGATAAAGTTAATTCTCTGCCTCCACTCTCCCAAGACCCTTTTTCAATGTTAAAGTGCGTGTGACAGTGATGACCATTCTTTGGGATCCAATAACAGTCTAAGCAGTGGTGACACACTCATTTTTATTCTCTGCTAATCCTGGGTGCAGTGGGGGATGAGATAAAGTAATTGGCTATATGGGCTTACTCTGCAGGATCTTTTTTTTTCCAGAGATATAAAGACATTAAATATTTTTCTGACCAAGGCAAACCTGATAAAACTTGGAGATTATGGCCTAGCAAAGAAACTTAATTCTGAGTATTCCATGGCTGAGACAGTAAGTATGTGTTGCCCTTGTCTTATTTTCATTTCCTTTTCCTTTCCAGCACCATGAAATATAACTATACTCCCTAAATCTTGCACCCTTTCTCAGTATTCTTGCAAGTTCTCCATACTTACAAACCAAGTTGCCAGGAGTTTTTTTCCTTGGGCTCAGTAACAGTCCTTTATATGCTTAGGTGTTCGTTTACGAGTCATCGTCCACATTGCAGCTCTGACCTCATAGCCCTTTCTAGCACTGATTAGAGACTTTTCTAAAAGCAACAAAATGCTTCACCTTATTTTCCAGCCTAGGATCTTTAGTTGATTTCACTTTATCTCTTATTTAATATTTGAGCATGAGATATTAGACATCTCTTTCTCTGTTTCCTTTGAATTTTTCTGGTGCAGAAGCCCTGTATTACAAATAAAGGCTGATGCCCAGCGAATTATCTGGTCTTTAATATCATACACAGTTTAAACTGTGGAGGTCCTTTCTCACCTGTTCATAAGAAAGCCTGTTGATAAACAGACGTAAGTTAATCTTTAAAGACAATGATTTAATCCTTTTAGGAATTATAAAACCCGATTATTATTCTTATGGTTTCATAATTCTCTGTCCTTAAAAGAACTTTAAAATATAAGTTAATAAAATTAATTTTGTTCTGATGATGTTTTCTGATAATATTGAGCTCCTGTAGAATCAGTCTGGTCTTTTTACAGATTTTTCTCATGAAGAATAATAATCTGACAAAACCAAGATTTGATTTTTCTTAGCCAGTTAAATGCAAAGACGGAGTGATGTGAAAATTTATAAATGCCGTGTAAGCCATCTGAAAATTTCTTCGCTGATTAAAGATTGCTGTCAGTTTTATTAGAACTTCTGGGGCACTCATTATCTCTCATCTTGGGAGAGAGATGACCTCCATTCAAGACATTTTTGAAGAAATGTTTTTCAAACTTGAAAGAAATTCACTAGCTGTGTTAGTATTACAAATGTTAAATTGAGCCATTTAAAAAGTTTCATTACTATGCATTTCAGTTAGAACTTTTATTCAGTTACTTTTTTCCCCACTTCCAGTTTTTTGGTTTTTTTTCCCTTGATGAACTTTTACTAAGTATGTCTTTGTGTGAAGTCTTCAGTGGACCTTAAATGCCTGCAGCTTCTGTGATCTAGGAATCAGAGCTGTTGCAGCTCCCAGATTACCACAGTGCCTTTACCACATAGATTATCCCTTTATAATTTGCCCAAGAAAGTTGATATGAATGAGATTCCTTCCCATAGTGTCGTCATCTTATAACAACCATTATGGAATATGCTGATGAATGTTTTATGGTTGTTATCACTAGTTCCTGGGAAATTTAATTAAGTTGTTGAACTATTAATATGGTTACCTCAGAAAAGAAGTTTTTCTTTGATTGTTTCCTTTGTTGTACAGCTTGTGGGAACTCCATATTACATGTCTCCAGAGCTCTGCCAAGGAGTAAAATACAATTTCAAGTCTGATATCTGGGCAGTAGGCTGTGTCATTTTTGAACTGCTTACACTAAAGAGAACATTCGATGCTACAGTAAGTTGATGTGTTATCCCTACATTTTCCTTGTAATGATACAGCTTGATTGAGAAAATCAACTTTATTTATTCCTGAGCTTCTGATTTATTGAACAGAAATCAACTGTAGGAAAAAATAACAACTAGTATTCAAGCTTTAGCTTAATAGCATATTATTAAAATTCTATAGATGAGACTTCTGTCCAACTTGAATTTTCCATTGAAATAATCATAATCAAGTAGTTTGAGCACTGTTCTTGAATTTGTTAACTATAATTTTAAAACTGGCTCTAGGATCAACTATGTGATGCTACAGTTTGGATAAGCCATTTCATTTCTTATGCTTTAGCTATGTCGTTTTTTTTAAAAAAGCTAAGGCAAATTATGAAATACTCATTAAAATGTTTTGATCTTTTCATGAAAAATTACTCTTATTAAAGATTGCTATTGTTTTATGAATAACAAATCTCTTTAAGTCTTTTTTCTTTTGAAGTAAAGCCCAGTATAAAGCAGTTCTTCTCAAACTTTAATACATATTGGAAATCACCTGGGCATCTTGTTAAAATACAGGCTCTGTTTTAGTAAGTCTGGGGTGGGGCCAGTACCTTCCAGATGATGTTGATGCCACTAGACCATGTCATAATTTGAGTAACAAGTGAATGCACATCCAATCTCCTTTACAAACCAGATGTGAGAATTTAGGCAAATCTCTTTATCTCTTTGATCATCTGTTATCTATAACAATGAAAAAATATATATCCCTTTCACAGATAGGCTCTGATAATGTGTATAAAAATGCAAATGTAAAATGATACACATTCATTGGCTTTTTATGAGACCTATTTGTTTATCTGAAGCCTCAAGTTTATTCAGGTGTATCATCTAAGTCTCCTAAATATTATAGTGGAAGGAAAGTGAGTTTTGGTGTCAAACAGACTTTCATTGGAATTATGGCTCCATTTTTTACTATCTGTGTTATTATGGGCAAGCTACTTTACATCTCTGAATTAGTAACGATAATAACCTCCTTGTGCGGTGTTCGCAATGGTTAAAAAAGATCAAATACATAACATGCCTGCCTAGTACATTGTGGTCTCTGAATAAAGGTTATGATAGTATTATCATAATATTATTATATTATTATTCACTACATTGTCTATTGGAGCAGAGTATTAACTGTATAATCTATTAGGAGATATAAATTAGAAGGTAAATTAGTTGGCAAAACAGGTACTTAGAGCCAAGAAGCATGGCTAACCTTGCTTTCCTTTTTCTTGGGATTCAGTTGAAGAGTCAGATTATAATATACTCTGAGTATTATACTATTAGCCACATAGTCATATTTCCATGTTGGCCAGTTGGCTTCATTCCCTCTGATAGCAGCATTGCATCCTTAACCATTTCTTGCTGATGCATACTAATAGTTATAAAAAGAAGTCAGAACTGTTGCCACTTCTTTAAATAATAGTCACAGGCATTTCAGAGCCCCTACTATAGTAGATTATAATGTCATCTTTATAAAACCAAGAACAATGTAATCATCATTTTCTCATAGAATCCACTCAATCTGTGTGTGAAGATTGTACAAGGAATCCGGGCCATGGAAGTTGATTCTAGCCAGTACTCTTTGGAACTGATCCAGATGGTCCATTCGTGCCTTGACCAAGTAAGTGTGACTTACATATTGATTTCAGTTTAGTATTTTCCCTTCCAGCTTTAGTGTTTGGGGTATGATATAGGTGAACCTACACAAAACCACATCCACTTCCCCAGGTAGGAAGTATTTGTGGTTGTACCCAGAAGAATAGGCATTCACAATCAATAATAGTTGTATGCTTCAGCCAACAAATTCTTAATTTTTTCTGCTTTGTTCTTTATTAATTTCTGAAATGATTTTACTATCTAAATTACGCTCCATTTTTTATGATCAAGATTAACTTTTGTAACTTGATTTTATACAAGTATAGTCAGAGGTAATTTAGAGTTCTTAATGTAAGTATATATATAGCTCTAATATCTCACAGTTTGCCTTGCAGTGTAGCTCTACGTCATTATTAGTCAGAGTCTGGCCCATGAACCACAAGCATTAGAATAGCTAGGGAATGGGGTGGGGGAGGGTGAGGTTACAAGTAAAAAAATGAAGATCTCTGTAGATAAAGCCCAGAAATCTTTATTTGTAACATGCTTATTATGTTCTATATATATATTTGTTGAAATGTGAGAGCCACTGCCCTAACTGAACAAGTGAGAGAGGTGCATTTTCATTTAAGTACAAGTGTTGATGGTGATGAGATAAGCATGAAACATGGAATGAGACGTAAGAAATTATGTTTTTTGAGACAAAAGGATAATATACAGTGGTCTTGAATAATTATCTAACAGCCTTCTAGAGGAAGTGAAATGCCTCTTTAGATTCCATTTTGCCCATTCCCTTTAAATTAAAACTAGCCCCATTTGAACTTCTTAGGATCCTGAGCAGAGACCCACTGCAGATGAACTGCTAGATCGACCCCTTCTCAGGAAACGCAGGAGGTAAAATACAAAGATGTCACTCTGTTGTCTTTCTGTAGGTGATTGACTGTTAGAGGCCCGGCCAGAGTACCACAGGGGAGAGTGGTATTTCCTGGCTTGACTGCTCTCGTACTGTTTTCCACCAACATCTCTGCTTTTATCGTTTGGGGATAGCTCCTGACTTTCACCTCCTTAGCCTATGCTATTTTGTTCCAAATGTATACTAATGAGGCTGTAGAGTACAGTGCTCCCCACATCTATGAGTTTTAATCCCAAGTTGGGGCATTAGAGTGTGGTAATTAAGAGGAGGGCTTTCGACTCAGACATTTTTAGGTTTGTATCTGAGTTCTGTCATTATCTTTGTCAAGTTATTTAACATGTCTGTTCCTTAGTTTTCTCCTCTATAAAGTGAGGTGAGGTGAGGATTAAAGGAGGTCATGATGAAGTGCTCAGCCCAGGGCCTGGCACAAAGTGCTCAACAGTTGTTGGATAGTAGTGTAGATTTGAAACAGGCCTTTGTTTTTAGTGCATTCCTTTAGATGGTTGGTTAGAGTTGGAGGGGGTCTTCTTCAGATATCTTTTGCCCATTTCTCAAAGTTGAGCTTGATTGATTCCTGACAGGTTATTTCCTGAGATTTATTCTGTTAGTGGGCTTTAGAGATAAGGAATAAGTCCTTTATCTCTCACTTTCTAGAGAGGCTTCTTAAAAGAAGCCTAACTTAAAAGAAGAGGTGTTCTTTATCCTTCTTAAACGTTCTAGTCTGTGTTTCATCCTATTATATTGTTTTTGCCTTACTTCCCTTCTTCCTCCCCTACCAGTTCTTTGTTTCTATATCTTCCTAATATTCAAACATTTACTATGCTCTTTTTTAAGTCTTGCCCTTTAGATACATTAAGCATATACAGAATTCCACAATCTTTTCTGTTTGGTTAATACCTTTATTCTGTTGTGTCAGGTTCTTTTCCAGAACAGTGTTTTAGTGCCTAGAATTATGTGTGATACTCCAAATACAGGACCGTGACCTTCCTTTTATGTTCTTTGTATATTCAGGCAGTATCACCCTTTGTGAATCAGTAGGCATATTTACATTTTTTATCTGACTTATTTTCCAACACTATGATCGCTATTTTAACCTCTTATTTAAATATTTTCACGATAATTTTTAATTGCAGCTTTTATTGAGATAATTGTAGATTTACACACAGTACTTTATTAGAACTTTGTACTTTGAGTTTTCCAGATAAAGCAGACACAACAAGTTGTGGAAAATATTCAGGAAACACCAACTCCTATTAAATAGATTAGCAGTTCTAGACCTGGGCTCTCAAGAGCAGCATCTTAGGAGCTTTCAAAAAATATTGATGCCTAAGCACTGCTCTAGGAATTGAGCTATAATTGATTTAATCCTGGACCAGAACATGGGGAGTAAGTAGAGGGAAGGAAGGCTGGAAAGGTAGCTAGAGAATCTTGGTAGCTAGGAATTTGTGCTTAATTAAAAAAATAGTACAGAAGTATTGGATGTTTATGAGAGGGCAGTTCACGTGGTGAGAAGAGTGCCTAAGAGTTATTTAGCAATACTAATATCAGTGTTAAATCAGTATAGGACTGATTAAAGTGGATTGGACGTGTGGTGAAACCAATTAAGAGGTGCTACCATAGTCCAGGTGGGAAGTAAAGCTGCTGAACTAAGGCAGTGAGACTGGAAAGGAGAGGTGAGTATGAAGAGCATCATATAGATAGAATCTCTAGAACTTGGATATTGAAAAAAGGAAGAGAAATGAGTCAGAAATGACTGAGGTTTTTAGCCTAGTTAACTGGGAGAATGGGGGCTGGCAGTTATAGAAATAAAGGAGTGTCAGAAAGAAAAGCTGTGTGGGAGAAAGATAACGAGCTGAGATTTAGAGATGTCGAGTTTGGGGACTCACTGGGCAGACTAGGTGGAGATGATAGCAGGTACTTAGAAATGTGCATCACAGGTCCTCAAAGCTCTCTGTTCCAGTGGAACATTTCTCTGAGATAGAAAACAAATGCCACAAACTGCTGGCCCCCTTATATTTAATGAATTGTCTAAAGCCAGGCCTATGTAACTGTTCGAGTTGTACTGAGGTACTTTCCTAAAAGTATTGTAAAGTTGTAGGAAGCATATTGTTTATAGAGGATTAAATCTGTGAAATGCATTAAAGAGACACCAGTGCAATGTAGGAACCTATTATTTTGCTCATATATCTTTGCCTTTCTTTTGGTAGAGAGATGGAGGAAAAAGTCACACTGCTTAATGCACCTACAAAGAGACCAAGGTAATGCTCAAGAGACTCTTGAAAAGTAATGTATATTAAATTACCACCAGGGGATCTTTCTTTGTTGGGTCTGTGCATTGTTTGATCACAGTAATTAGCCTTTGGCATCCTTTCAGAAGCCAACATCTGCTTAAAGGTTAGATAGTCATTTCTGAGAAAAAGAAAGCTATAATTTCATCCTCCTGCTAAAGTGGACATCATTACCATGATGAATGTTGACAAGTTGAAAAGTGTAGGTGTTATGGATCAGACTGGAATCCTATCTGGCCGAGCTGTGATGAAGCCCTGAGGCAGAAATTGCAAAGCCTGCTGTGATAGAGGGTTGAAGTAAGTTGTTGAGAAAGAACATACTTTCTCATACCATAATTGGCAGTTCTTCTCAGGGAGCAGACTGGAAGCATTTTTCTATGGTACAGTTTTTATGTTAAATGTGCCTTTGTTCTGGGGGGTTGTTGGCAGGTCAAGCACTGTGACTGAAGCACCCATTGCTGTGGTAACATCACGAACCAGTGAAGTCTATGTTTGGGGTGGTGGAAAATCCACTCCTCAGAAACTGGATGTCATCAAGAGTGGCTGTAGTGCCCGGCAGGTGTGTGCAGGGAATACCCACTTTGCAGTGGTGACAGTGGAGAAGGAACTGTACACCTGGGTGGTAAGTGAAAGCTAAGTACTTTAGAACAGTGGTGTAAGTGTAATTGATTACAGGCCCAGGATGTCTTAAGTATTTTGTTAGTTCAGCATGTGCTGCGGGAGTGGCAGCATGGGGTAATGGAATGTAAGCTCTTTCAAGAGCAGTGAGTTTGTC
The DNA here is from genome assembly GCF_000151845.1 of Pteropus vampyrus. Taxonomy (NCBI): domain Eukaryota; kingdom Metazoa; phylum Chordata; class Mammalia; order Chiroptera; family Pteropodidae; genus Pteropus; species Pteropus vampyrus. The sequence continues at coordinate 1,016,013 of NW_011888958.1, forward strand.
TGTTTAGAATTCACTGATGTATGCCCAAAGCCTGATACATATTAGGACTATCATAAATGTTTTTTCAATGAATGAATGAATAAGAGGGAAAGAATTAAAAAGGCCCTGGATTTGGACTCTCTCATTTACAGTTTATTTCAGAAAGTTGCTTAACCACTTCGTCTATTACCATGAGGTTCAGAGCAACTAGTATCTATGAAATACCTTTGTAAACAAATGAAGCACTGTGCCATGTCAGGAAAATTCCAAGACTTCATCAGTGATTGAAGTTGGCTAGGTATATCTCAAGTAGGATTTTCCTTTGTTTCCTTCTAGATTCTACCCTGTCTCTCACCTTCTTGAACAGATTGCTTGTATTTGCTGTCTCTTTCTTTATCTCCCACTCGTTTCTCATTCACCTACAATGCAGCTTACTTCCCTGCCATTCAATTGAAACTACTATTGACAAAATGACCTATAAATTGTGAAAATAAGTCAGATACTTTTTATAAGCAAGTCCTTTTTATAAGCAAGTCCTTATATTCCTGGATCTCCTAGAAGCATTGATACAGTTGACCACTCCCTCCTTCTGGAAGCTTTGTCTTCCCTTGGCGTCCATGAGAGCATGTTCTCTTGGCTTTTCTCCCATTTCTTTGGCTGTGCCTTCTCAGACTCGTTTCCTTTACCCAACCTTGTCTTAGGCCCTTGGTTCTCTCTCTGCCTCCTCTTTCTGAGGGAGCTCATTTTCCCACTAATTTTGGATAACTTCTCCGTGAGGACAGGCTTTATCCCCAGTGTGTGATAGAGCAGACAGATTCAGCTATTGATCTTTGAAAGAATGAATGAATGATTTGGCCTCTATTGTAGAGTATTAACTTGTTATTTCCTAAAACACTACTGCTTAAAGAACTAGCTTTGGGTGTTTTGCCACAGGTGAAGTTAAGAGGTGGAGGTAGAGAAATTAGTGCCTTAAAAAAAAAGTTTATGTAAAGACACAGTTGAGTTATTAAATGAAAAGAATTACTTATCTTTATAAAATTGTTGAAAAGTCACTTAGGATTATTCTCAGTGCTGTATAGCAGCCTCTTTGATGTAGCCAGATTCTTTATAAATGTTCTATATATCAAGGAAACTGACAAAAATTTGTAAACTTCTAGTAAGGATTTACAAGAGGCTATATTCCTACAGAAAATAAATTAGACTATATAAAGAATTTTTTTTCACCATTACCTATAATTAAATATATAGTTTACCTTAGACTTGAAGGAGAAAGACAAAATTGAGAATGTATCCTTATTTTAAGGCATAGTGGATATCAATCTGGATATTTTTCAAATCTTTACCTGCTGGCAAGAGTTTTATACTACCTACCATTAGAAGGTTTAATCTTCTTGCTAATTTTTTTTTTTTTCATTTCTAAATCTCCAGCTGATTTTTTTCCTACTGTTTTTCTTAATAAGAAGTTATATTGAAAATTCGCTTTTGGCATGAGAAGTTAAACCTTCACAAGACCTCTTTATTTCACAGAACATGCAAGGGGGCACTAAACTCCATGGTCAGCTGGGCCATGGAGACAAAGCCTCCTACCGACAGCCAAAGCATGTGGAAAAGTTGCAAGGCAAAGCTATCCGCCAGGTGTCATGTGGTGATGATTTTACTGTCTGTGTGACAGGTAAGCCATCAGCAGAAAACACCCAAGTATACTTAATGCTGTGCAGTTTTAGTTGGGATTTTACAACCAAAGACAGTGAGCAAATATATACATTAATAACTACATGCCCAATTTGCTATAGTATTTGGGGTTTGATGAGCAAGGAGCAGACAAGTGGATAAGAGAGAAGTGGGATCAGGAGAAATATGTTGTATATGGCCTAGATGTAGCAAAAAATAACCTCACCACCTAGTCAGGTGTGGATAACACTAAATCAAGAATCAAGAGCTAAAATTTAGTTTTGTTCTTGCTGTTACTCACTTTATGATTCCTTGGTACTTCTCTTTTTCTCTAAAAGTGGAGATGGCCCCAGTAACATTATAAGCTTTTCTAACATGCTAATACTACCACTCTTTAAAAACAAAAAAACAAAAAACTGTTATTGTAACAGTACACGCAACCCCCTAAATGCAAACAACATGCAGATCATCTTTCAGATTTCTCTGATGTAATCATCTCATATGAGATCATTGGCTGGGGTAGTCTTCATTCCAGCCCTGCCTAGCTTTCCAATTGGACAAAATAAGTCATTCTTTTGATGGGTTCTGCTTTTCTTTTGCAGATGAAGGTCAGCTCTATGCCTTTGGATCTGATTATTATGGCTGCATGGGGGTGGCTAAGGTTGCTGGCCCCGAAGTACTAGAACCCATGCAGCTGAACTTCTTCCTGAACAATCCAGTGGAGCAGGTCTCCTGTGGGGATAATCATGTGGTTGTTTTGACACGAAACAAAGAAGTCTACTCTTGGGGCTGTGGGGAATATGGTAGGTGTTGCCTTGCCTCTGTCCACTTATTCCTAGGCATACAACCTGACTTGAAACGTCTGTGCATCAAAACACGTCATGCAGCCTCTACTTGAGAAGTGTTAATTCAGTAAAAAAAATCTTATAGAATGTTTTCCTTGGGAAGGAGTCCATCATTTTAATGATTTTTTTTTTATGTGTGTCTCAGGACGACTGGGTTTGGATTCAGAAGAGGATTATTATACACCACAAAAGGTAAAATCAGAGGCAGCTTCTTCCTAAAGCTTGTCTAGGTCACACAGTCACAAGTCCTCTTTCCTTGACTCCTCATATCGAGGTGTTTTATTTCTGAAATATTTCCTATCTGGGACACTGACAATCCAGGATTCCTGATTTAGCACTGTGCAGTCTTGTCATCTGACTAAATCATGAGAAAGAGGATACATCCACTGTGGACACTTGAGAGTCACATCTTAACTCAGGAATTAGAGCTAAAATCGTCTTGTACAGTGAAAAAGTCACATTGAGCTAAATACACCCTGGAAAATTCCTTGGAAAGATATTGGCAAGTAATGTATTGTCTCTTAACCCAACACAGTCATTTTCCCCTTCTATTCCACAATTGAACACTAGATGAAATAGTTATTTTTATTTAGCACTGCACTAGCTGACACAGGAGCTGAGGGAAGAGCACAGTCACATATCTCTTACATCCACCCTTGTGCACAAGCTCGCCCACTCGAAGGTTGACCATAATCTACTATACCATTCACTAGAACGTTTATATTTTTAAAATTAACTTACCTATTTGTGGGACTATTCTCAATGTGATTCCCAGCTATTCCTCTTCTCCTGAAAAGGCTATAGTAGAAATTTTGATGTTTAAGTTTTCAAACATCCATCATGTCCACCCACCGTTCTCTATCCCTGTCTAGTTAGCTGCAAAGGGATGTGAGCCTTTGGAAGTCCTGGCTGGTACCTCAGTGTTCTTATCTCCTCACTTATAATATGACCAGACTGGGACCCCACAGGGCCACTGAGTTTCTTTTATAACTGTCCTGGGGTTTTCTGCTTCAGAGGACAAAATGGGCAATGGGGAGTGAAGTTTCTCCTTTCCCAGTGTCACCTGAGAAGTTGTAAGTAAGACCTATTGCTAAAACAAACTTTGGGGTTATCCATTTAGCTGACGTGGAACTACCTTCTGTTACTTTATTATAAAACTTGAGCTCCTTATTGAAAACAGTAGCCTCTAAGCTGCAGTGCATATCTGAATAGAACAACCTTTACTTCCCTATTGTCATTCTGCTAAATGTAGGACATCACTTTTGAAAGAATCTGAAGGTTTTTTCCTAATATAAGTTATATCTAGGGGATTTTTTTTTTCTTACAGGTGGAGGTTCCCAAGGCCTTGATTATTGTTGCAGTTCAATGTGGCTGTGATGGGACATTTCTGCTGACCCAGTCGGGCAAAGTGCTGGCCTGTGGACTCAATGAGTTCAACAAACTGGGTCTGAATCAGTGCATGTCTGGAATCATCAACCACGAAGTGGGTACCTCCTTTGGTGTCCTAACCACATTATCAGAATTTCTTTGGGAATGCTGTTGTTATTGGTTAGTGACCATGGAATTTGACTTAAGAATAAAGTGAGGATCTCATTATGTTCAGCAAAAGAAGCCAGCCACAAAAGAATACATACTATATAATTCGAATAGTATGAATTTTAAGAACAGGCAAAATTAACTTATGATAGAAGTTAAAATAGTGGTTACTTCTGGGAGGAGGGGCATGGGTATTAACAGAAGAGGTGGGAGAGGGATGGATTCTAGGATGGTGGGAATGGTCTGTATCTTGATCTGGTGGTGGCTTTACATTTATAGGCATACTGAAAAATCAACCTATATAATATTTTATAGTATGATATACCTCAAAAAAAGTTGATTACAAAGAATCATGAAGGATTCAGGTTCTACCTTATCACCGAAATAGGTGCAAGAAAATCAACATTATGAAAACAAATATATTTCCAAGCATCACTGCCCTGGAGAGTTTTTTTTATATTTATTACTCCCAAATCACTAATCCTGTACAGGTTTATTAAATATAATTACCACTCACCTCCTTCAAGAATGTCATGAAATTCACTACTGATATTAAGTCTTAGTCTCCTCTTTGTGTTAGTATGATGAGTTTTTATCATTTTCTAAAGAATTAAATTAAGAGACAGCTCCACACACACACACAAAAAGCTCATTGCACCTGACAAAATTAACAATAATTAAGGATTTTTAAAGCAATCTCTGAAGCAGTGGTTCTCAAATAGGAGAGTACAGATTTGGGGCAAGTCTAGAGATAGTGTCTTTGTGGTTCGAAAAGGTATTAGTGCCCTCTGATCTATGGTTTCACTTCCCAAGGTTTTGGTTTCCCACAGTCAACCACAGTCCAAAAATATTAAATGAAAAATTCCAGAAATAAACAATATATAAATTTTAAATTGCACACTGTTCTGAGTAGCATGATGAAATCTCGAGTTTTCCTGCAATTGGCTTGAAAGGCTTTTTGGTCATTATAACAATATTCTCAGCCTGTTTACTCCTTGATTTTTTTATCTCATGAGTCTCCACTTGTTTTAGGCATACCACGAAGTTCCCTACACAACCTCCTTTACCTTGGCCAAGCAGTTGTCCTTTTATAAGATCCGTACAATTGCCCCAGGCAAGACTCACACAGCTGCTATTGATGGTGAGTTGATTTACAGCTGTACACAGGCCTTAGTAGTTCAGGCTCTTTTTTTCTATCAAGTATTAGCTTTTCTTAACAATATATATATTATTCTCCTTTCCCCCTAGAATCCAGGATTATCTCATTAACAAATAAAGGTATTCAAGTAAATGTTTTTTTGATAATCGTTATAAATGCATAATCAATATATGCCTTAATGAGAATGCTAATACCCATTTTCTACAATTAAGATACAGTATTAGAAAATACAGTATTGAGTCTTTTCTGGCTCTAATTGGTCGTAGTTCTAGATACCTTAGCTGCCCTACATCCAGGATGGTGTAGCTAGCTATATTTGTATATGTACTCTAACAACCAGAAGCTAGTCCATGGAATTCTGCATTGGCTGCATTTTTCCCTCTATTCCATGACCCATTTGTGCCTGGTTATTTATTTTTGCTTCTCTCTCAGAGCGAGGCCGGCTGCTGACCTTTGGCTGCAACAAATGTGGACAACTGGGAGTTGGGAATTATAAAAAGCGTCTGGGAATCAACCTGTTGGGGGGACCCCTAGGTGGGAAGCAAGTGATCAGGGTCTCCTGTGGTGATGAGTTTACCATTGCTGCCACTGATGGTGAGTCTGTAAACGTCCTTTCAAGCTTTCTGGACAATGATTGTGTTTTAATTTTTGGTTGGGAAAGAAGTGGACCGGTTATTTGTGTAGCTGTATGTGTTTACCATTTTATTTGTATTAAATTGATAGCCAGTTGTGCGTACGGAGCTTCATTAACTTATCATGTGTCCAACATAGTGATTGTTTTAAAAAGGTCAGGTTTCTAAATAATGGCAGGTTAATATTCTAAGTACCTAATTTTTTTTACTTTAACTTTTTGGTAAGATGTTTTAAGAATAATTAAATATTTATATATATATATATATACCTTTCTCAGCACCACATGGCTTTCAATAAATGTTAGCTAGGTGGCTGGAAAGGAGACCAACATAATTTAACCTTGTTTTTGGTTGGGGTCAGTTGCACTGCAGTGATGTCCTTAGGAACTGCTAAGGCTTGAAGAGTTGTATACTGTGTGTTTCTCAGCTTTCTGAATTGGTCCGACACAGCATCTTCTTGCTCCTATCACTGCTTCTCTTTACTGTCACTTCTGCTAGTATTCATTTCCTTCCCTCTTCTTTCTTTTTTTTCTCTTTTTGCTCTCTTCTTCCCATATCACCTTCTGAACTTTTTTTTGATTTTTGCAGCTACTTCTTTCTTGTGACTGGTAAACAACAAATCACATTTCACCTCTTTTTTTTTAACTCATTTCAGCTTTTTTTTGTTGGTGTTCATGCTCTGAGATGTCTTTGTTTTCTTTTGGTCTATGCCTCTTGGTTACACATGAGGGATCCAGGGATGCTGTCACATGAGTGAACCAACTTTCAGAATGGCACATTAACCTTCTCTGCTTGTCCCAAAACAAAGGATTTGAGGAAGCAAACTTTCTGTCAGACTAGATAAATGGAAATGTTACCGGGAAAGACAAAGTCAGGATGTCACTAAGGATTCAATTTAATGTAGCAAGTTCAGTAACACTTTTCCAACAGGGCTTCAAAGAGGTACTGTTCCTTCAATAGATACGTGTACTTCATGAGTTAAACTTCAGAATGAGGGGTATAGAATTGGATTCTGTGTCTGGGCATAGTACCTCTTGATAAATGTTGCTGGATTCTTATGAACTGTACTAGATCACTTCATTCATACAGCAAACAAACTGAGTGCTTACTGTGTGCCAGGCCCTCTTTTAGGCTCTAAGAATATAGAAGTGAGTCTCAGGAAGTCCCTCTTCTCAAGGAGCTCACAATCTAGTAGGGTAGGGGAGATATCCATATAAATAGGCTAGTAAAGGCAGCTAGATCAAGTGCTATGATAGCAATATCCACCTCCTGTAATTCCTGGAGCTCCCAGGGCTCAATCCTTCTCTCTCTCCACTTTCTCTCTCTCCCTTCAATCCCTAAGTGAGCTCATTACCTTCAGTCCCCCTATACACTGATAACTTTATGTTACCACCCCTGACCTCCACACTCACATAATCAGCAGCCCCTCAACTAAGATGTTTAAAGATAGGGTGGCTTAATAGCCCAGTTTTCCCAGGTCAGTTCTGATTCATGCCTATTGTCCTGGCTTAATCATCAGTATCACCCCCTTTTCATTAATCTATTTCCTGTTTAGAAAAAAAAAAAGTGCAGCTCACTGCCTGCATTAATTCAGTTTTACATAAACACACTCTTTTAGGCTGATGCAAATCTGACTGGTTTTCAATGTGAAAATAAAATGTAAAAACTGTTCTTGGAGTTATTTCTAAACAGAACTTGTCTCTCTAATCCTAATATAACAAATGTGTTCATAAATCGGATTCATCAAATCTTCAGCTAACAACTGTTCTAGAACGACATTAACATTACGCTACGTTTTCTAGGATTTGACATTTTCAGCGAGTGAGAATTACTATATTTTGTAAATGGAAATACCACTGCTAAAAACAGAATGCCATGAATAAAGTGATATCATTTGTTTCCAAAGACTATTGATACACTAGAGTGATGTGAAAATAATAATAAAAGGGAGCTGTTTCATGGCAAACTTTGGGGGTAAGGTTAGGACTGTAATCCGCGAGTTATCTCGGAATAAACGCTGCAGCCACAAGTGCCGCCAGTGAGTATTCTCCAGGCAAACAGGAAGTGGGTTAAAAAATGTCCTGATTTGGATAAGAAATAAGAGGCATCTCAAACTTACTATATTCAAAATCAAATTTCTGATTTTCTGCACAAACCTGTTCTACCTGCAGCCTTCCCGTCTCAGTAAATGGCAGCTCCATCCTACACCCCACATCCCATCCATCAGCAAACCTATTGATTATCGTTAGAATATAGCTAGCCACTTCTCAGCATCTTTAGTACTACAGCTGGGCTTTCTCCTTTTACCCTTGGTCCCCTGCATTCGATTCTCCTCATGGTAGCCAGAGGAATTTTTTTTTAAATACCTATTGCTCAAAACCTCTACTGGTTTTCTCTTTCAATAAAAACCAAAGTCATTACAGCAGCCTGCATATCCCTACATAATCAGGACCCCAGTCACTTCCTGACCTCTGACCACGTGCCCTCTGTTACTTTACTCTAGCTGCGGAGGCCTCTTGTTCCTTGTTCGTGATGCTCATGTTACCTACGCAGGACTTTTGCACTTGCTGTTTCCTTTGCCTGGAAAGCTTTTCCTCTAGATATTCATGTGGCACTCTCTCTCATTCAGTCAGGTCTCTGCCAAGTGTCAACGAGTATTTCTCTGATTACCCTATCTAAAATAGTACCTCACTATTATTTTTTATTTCCACTTATTTTTCTTTACTATTTGTCTCTCTTCATAGCACTTACTACCTGAAGTATTATTTTTTTATTTATCAATCTCCTTTCACTAGAATCAGTTCCAAAAGAACAGCAACTGTTTCATTCACTGCTCCGTCCCCAGCACCTTGAGCAGTACCTGTCATGAAGTAGATGTCCAATAAATATTTGAATGAATGATCAAAAAAAGTTATTGCCTGAGTGAATGAACAGATGAATGGATGGCAGTACATAGGAGAGATGATTTTTACCTCAGCGGCATCAGGAGTTCTTTAGGCTTACACGGGGTTCCCTTGTTTCGTACATAGTAGAAAATCATCCTAGCTCTAAGGCATAAAGATCAGGAACCCAAAGAGTTGGGAAGTGGGTGTTCTGTTAAACTATCTGCTATTAATTTTTTTCTAGACAATCACATATTTGCCTGGGGCAATGGTGGTAATGGCCGCCTGGCAATGACCCCCACAGAGAGACCTCATGGCTCTGATATCTGTACCTCATGGCCTCGGCCTATTTTTGGATCTCTGCATCACGTCCCGGACCTATCTTGCCGTGGCTGGCACACCATTCTCATTGTTGGTAAGGGTTTCATATCTTTGGGTTGGAGTGGTTTTGACAGAGAATAGACCCCCACCCACTCCTAAGATACTACTGGCTGTAGTAAGAAGAGAACAATGTCACTTCCTGAGCTTTGTCATTTACGACTTCTTGACCATTTTTTAAAAAAAATTTCTGCCCTCTTGCCAGAAATTTGTTGTTTCTAGTCCTCTACTAATTAATTTGTTGTTTGTGTTTATGCTGTCGTGAGAAACATTTAGTCTACATTTATTTATTTATTTATTTAGCCTTCAGCATCTGGTACTCCCAGGTGGTCTCCCATCCATGTACTAACCAGGCCCAACCCTGCTTATTAGCTTCCGAGATCAGACGGGATTGGGCACTTAGGGCGGCATGGCCTTAGACCAGCTAGTATACCTTTAAAAAGAACCTTTCTGCATAAAGATTACTTTGCTAATCTAAATTATAAAGGCCTGCATGAGGGTTTACAAATCTGTTCTTTTACAACCTTGGCTGCACATTAGAATCCCCTGAGGAGCTTATAGACATCCCAGTATTCTCACCAATTAAATCAGAATTTCTGGGGTAGGACCTAGGCATTGTTATTTTCTAAAGTTCCCCAGGTGGTTCCAAAAAATAGTTAAGATGGAGAATTACTACTATACATAGTCAATATAGTTAGAGCAGCTAGGGATACTTGGCTTATGACATTAATATCTGAACCAGAAGTAATTTTAAGTTATCTGGAGTGAGGGATAGCAATTATCTCCTACATCAGCTAGCTCTCTGTCCTAGGCTTCTCAGTTTTCCTGCCTGTAGCTGTATGTAACGCTTACCTGTTGAATATTTTTCCTCAGAGAAAGTGTTGAATTCTAAGACCATCCGTTCCAACAGCAGTGGCTTATCCATTGGAACTGGTAAGTAGCAGTGTCTGATACAGGAGTCTTGTGAGGTGTGGGTCTTTGGTTTAGAGTACATGAGGTCTCCAAAAAGGAAATAGGAAATATCTTTAGGAAATGAGGAATACGGTGATCAAAAGAGAGGATCAGATTTTGGTGGATTTCACAGTAACATTGCAGTCAGAGGGAGAGTCCATCACTGCAACCAAGCATATGGAAATAATTAAGTGGCTTGCCCAACATTGTAATATGACTTATGTATCATTCCTTTCCTCACTATGCTTAGGGGCTATGGATTCTATCCACCCTGTACTTCCATGG
>NW_011888958.1:1027195-1125283 GCF_000151845.1 Pteropus vampyrus
AAGAAATGATAAATACAGAATTAAACAGTGGTTACATCTGGATAGGAGGCCAAAGAGAGAAGGAATTTACAAAGCAGGTAGAATGTTATAGATAATATTCTAGTTCAGTACTGTCCCATAGATCTTTCTGCAACAATGGAAATATTCTATATCTGTGCTGTCTAGTATAATAGCCACTAGCCACAAGTGGCTGCTGTGACTGAGGAACTGAATTTTTAATCTTAAATAGTCATATATGACTAGTGACTACAATATTGGAAAATAGACTCTAGTTCTTTAACTGGCAGATTCGTATATGTTTATTTTGTGAGGCATCAAAACTTACACATATGTTAAAAATAGTCTTATGAATATCTCAAATATGACATAATTTTTTAAAGCCATTTAAAACAAAAAACAAGTATCAGAGCTTATTTTGGCATCTACAGTTCTGCTGCTTCTGTAGGATCACACCATCAGTCCTCAAGCCAGTGTAGCTGGTGATCATAACCAGTCATTTACATTTAACTTTAGAATATACCACGCAATCTTTTTTTACTTTGGCAAATTGACTTTTTAAATTATATTTTCCTTTGTCCCATATTAAAATTCATTTTCATTTCTTGACTGCACATCAGCTAGTCTTCATTAAGGTAACTTGGAATATGCTGCATGAAAGAACCAGCCATCATATTTAAAAATTTTTTACAAATAGTTATCAAAGAATTTAATGAATTTAATGATTGAAGATTTCTCCATTCAGATGTTTCCCCAGAAAGGGAGTTAGTGATGAGTTTATTTGGCAACTTTAAGTGGTGTTTGGCTCAAATGTGAGAGCTCTGTATCTAAGATGAACCTCTGTGGAAGATGCTGGAATCTGGATATATCTAAAGCGTGAGTGCTAGATTTGGTGAGCTATGGTGGGGGTGATTGTTCAGTTATACTTTAGAACATTGATCATTTGCTGTGAACATAAGGATAAGCAAGTTTGGAAGGTAGAAGTGAATATCATTATGAAGATACTGATATATAATACCTTGTGTGAAAACTAAAAATTTAGTCCCAAATATCTGACTCACACTGTTGCTCTTTCACTTTATGCAACTCTAATAACTGATCCAGGGGTCAGTGGGGCTATAAGATGGTAAATCTTTCTTGCTGCATAGCAAAGCTTTCTATTCCTGTGCTGTGTATCTGTCAGTGGTTCAGAGTTCTAGCCCGGGAGGCGGCGGCGGCGGTGGCGGTGGTGGGGGAGAAGAGGAGGACAGTCATCAGGAATCTGAAACTCCTGATCCAAGTGGAGGCTTCCGAGGAACAATGGAAGCAGACCGAGGAATGGAAGGTTTAGTCAGTCCCACGGAGGCCATGGGGATCAGTAGTGGGGCCAGCAGCTCCTGTCCTGGCTGGCTTCGAAAGGTAATTCCTTTGGTAGAGGTACCTGAGATAAAATGTCAGGCCCTTTGCATGGACTAGAAAGGAGTTGTCACAATCTCTCAGTTTCCCATTGTCCTAGTCACATATTTTGTAGCAGGCATCTAGATTCTGATTTCTACCTGGAACAAAATCACCAAATCTCTAATCCTTTTTTCTTCCTGACAAGAAGAGATACAGAATGTTCTCATACCTGTATTACTTAAATGAATGTAAATTAATACAACCTTCCTTGAAGGCAGTTTTTGTAATGTATGTGTGCAAAGATTAAGCTTATAAATTTTGTAATGTGGTTTGTAGAAGTGGAATATTGGGGCAATGGGAATGCCTTACAACAGAAATGGATTATGAGAGTTAAAGTGCAGACAGTAAAAATGTTGGAGTATATTTATTTATATAGAAAGTTGGTTATAGCATATGTTTATGCAAAAAAGTATGGAATATGTTTAGTATGATCCCATTTTTTTAGAAAATATGTAATGCATAGAAGACTGTCTACTCTGGAGACTATATATATTGATCATTTTAACAGTGGTATCTGTGAGTGATGGAATCACTGGTGACTTTTACCATCACCTTTTGCCCATCTCTACTTTCTCATTTTCTACAGTGGACGTTTATAGTTTGTGAAATTTTAAATTTTTTGCTAAAATAATAAATTTACAGCTGCCTATATAATAACTTGATAGCTAAACTTGGTAGCTGTGTAGGAGTATGAATGAAGGAAGCAGCACATCATCCTATCTACAGTGTCAGCCTCAGCCTTTAGAAGCCTGGCAGTTGGCCTTGCTAACATCACCTTAGAGGTTCCCAACTCACTGAATAGCCTGTGTAGAATAAGTGTGTTGGGGAAACATGCCAGACACTCCAAACGGTGTTCTTGAATTTGAATTCATATCACTGTAACCCCTTTGAGGAAGGGATGCCGACTGTGGACAGGTAGGGTGCTATGTTATAACCACGACTGTCCTGCCCCACTAGAGGGTGCTGATGTCACGACAGAGTGAAAGCTATAGCAAGAAAGGAATTTGGAAGAAAGTAAATGACTCAAAACTGATGAGATTCTTTCTCTTATACATAGGAGCTGGAAAATGCAGAATTCATTCCCATGCCTGACAGCCCATCTCCCCTAAGTGCAGTTTTTGCAGAATCTGAGAAAGATACCCTGCCCTATGAAGAGCTGCAAGGACTCAAAGTAGCCTCTGAAGCACCTCTGGAACATAAGCCCCCAGTAGCAGCCTGGGTAACTGAGCCTTTTGCCTTTGAATCTGAACTAAGTAATAGTGGCTGTGAGCTCTGCCCAGTTCTCTTGGCCTGTCTGCTCTAGGGCCATTGGTCTCCCAGCTGCCCTGTATCAGCTCATTATAGTGTCTATTTAGTAGTGCTAAAGCCTCTACTGAAGAATAAACTGAGTTGTCTTGGAAAAGTATTTACCCTTTCACATTTCTGCCAGGCTAATACCTTTCTACTCCAGAGGACTGTCTTTTCTCTTTGCCTCAGAAGTATCAAAATTGAAATTCCAAAATTCAAATGCAGTTTTTCATGACACTGCTAGGACGGGTAGTCTAGTAAAGTATACCTAATCTTCATAGAAATCAAATTGTGGTAGATATCTCAATAAAACTGTAAACCAGAGGTCATCAAACTTTTTCTATAAAGGTCCACACATTAATTATTTTAGGCTTTATGGACTATACAGTCTCTTTTTTAGCTATACCACTTTGACATGGTAGCACAAAAGCAGCCATAGATAATACATAATGAAAGAACTTGATTATGTTTCAATAGAAGTTTTTTTTTTTACAGAAACAGGCAGTAGGTCTAATTTGGCCTGTGGACAGTCTTATACTGACCCTTGCTATAAACAAAATACAGTAGAAGAAGGGAAAAAAATTCAGACAAGGAACATTGAAAAGCTTCCCAGAAGAGCTAATAAAACTTTTGAAACTTAAAGGTGAATGTTTTAATTCCTCTGTCAATTAGCCATCTTGACTTGTCTTGGTGATCCTGTTTACTGAACACCTCTCAAACTCTTCTGAAGTGTGCTCCACTACATTTCATAAATATTGACCCTTTGGATCACAGTGTCCTCACTGTGATCAGAAAATTTTGTTCCAAACTAAATCATGCTTTCCCCCACTTCAGCATTTATTTTCCTGTTATTCAGGAAAATAACAGTACACTTTAAAATCTTCACAAAGTCCTCCAAAACAGATGATTGTTCTTTTACCTTAGCATAACAGAGACTGAGGCATTGAGAGTTCTCTTGCCCTGTTATGTTAGAGCCAGGTGCTCTTATAATCCTGGCAGTTTTCTGTTTCTCTTGTGTTTATTTTGTGTCTATATGTTATATCTTATTACTTTAAAATCTGATAGCACTTACAGGAAATTTGGATTGGGGAGCTGTGGCATCTGGGCAGAACCTCCTATGATCTTTCTGTCTTCACTCTTCAGCCACCACAGCTGAATCCTTCAGGAACATGTGCTGGGAAGGGAACACCAGTGACTCCTACGTGTGCATGCAGCACTCTGCAGGTAGAGGTTGAGAGATTGCAGGGTCTGGTGTTAAAGTGTCTGGCTGAACAACAGAAGCTACAGCAAGAAAACCTCCAGATTTTTACTCAACTACAGAAGCTGAACAAGAAATTAGAAGGAGGGCAGCAGGTGGGTATTAAAAGAACAATTCAGTTTCTAATTTTGTTTTGAAGAATCACACAAAACAGCAAGGTCAACATAGACTTACTCCTTTACAAGTACTTACCTTTTGATGATGTGACTTTTGTAATTAACCCCAGAAGCCCTAGGTCCTGTTTAAGCACCTAGGTTGAATTATTTTTATCATCTAACTTCCATTGTGTTTTGTTAATTTTTGTTTTTCCTTTCCTTATTATGGAAAACCTTAAACATTACAGTTCAGTGAGTACCCATACATCCACCATCTAGATTCAGCAGTTGTTAACATGTTGCTATATTTGTTTCAAGTGTGTGTGGGGGGAGGTATATTTATTTATTTGTATTTTGCTAAATTCTTTTCAATAGTCTCTCCCCTCCCCAATACTTTATTACACATATCCAAAAATAAAGACATTTGTTCTCCTGGATAACCACAATACTATTATCACACTTAACAAAATTAACACATTTTAATTTTCATTCGCCACACAGTTGATTCTCAGATTTTCCCAATTTTCTCACAAAAATGTTCTTTATAACTGTTTTTATCAGAATCCAGTCAAAAATCCCACATTATATTGTTATGTCTCCTGTTTTTCTTAATCTAGAACAATTTCCTTCACCACCATCACCCTTTTTTAAGTTTCATGGCATTGACTTGAAAAAATGGGATCAGTTTAACAGAATATCCCACATTCTAGATTTGTCTTATTTTCTTAGGACATTGCTTAACTTGTTCTTTCGTTACTTGGAAATTAGACTTAAGGCTCAATTAGAGTTAAGTAAAACATTTTTGGTAAAAATTCTTCACAGGTGATGCTGCATGCATTGCTTTTATTTTTTATTTATTTTTTTGCATGCATTGTGTATAAAGAGCCATTGTGTTACTCTATACAGAGTGAACTAGGATAGGGAAATATGATTCAACCCTTGGGTTTGCCATTACCAGCTTTGTGTGTTTGGACAAATTACTTTATTTCTATGAGACCTGGTTTCTCACCTAAAAGAAAAAGGTAATACCACTCATGTATGGTTGTTTTGAGGATTAAATGAAATAATGTCTATGAAAATACTTTGGCAAATAATCCACACACTTGAGGTAAGCATGGAGAGACTGGCAGCTGTAGCTGGCAGGAGGAATGTTTTGCCTAGGGCTGTCTCAATTTTAAAACTGAGAGTTTTGAATCCCAGAAAATTATGTAGTCCTGAGCAAACCAGGACAGTTTGTCATCCTACCTGCAGTAAATGTAAAGGTGTAGACTTTCCCTAAGGTAGCATTATGAGTTTCTTGCAAAACTAGCTACAAATCTTTAGAGGTTGACACTGAAAATCTAGTTCTGAACTGCTGTGACTAGATGGCAGTATTGTTAATGTGGAACTGTGTTTTACCTGGACAGGTGGGGATGCATTCCAAAGGAACTCAAACAGCAAAGGAAGAGATGGAAATGGATGCAAAGCCTGACTTAGATTCAGATTCCTGGTGCCTCCTGGGAACAGATTCCTGTCGACCCAGCCTCTAGTCTCCTGAACCTGTATAGCCTCCAGGAAACTGGGATCCAAAGAACTTCACAGCACACTTACTGAATGCAGAGAGCGCTTTCCTGGCTTTGTTCACTTGCAGACAAGGAGCGCAAGGCGGAGGCTCTGAAGCACTTTCCACGTACACTTGGAGAGTGGCAGTGCCTATTAGATAGGATCTAGGAGTGGTTTTGTTTTGGAGAATGGAAGGGCCCTGTGGCCCTGGCTTTGTCCTCAGTGACTGCCATAGCAACAGCAGCTCTGTACCTCATCTCGTGATCCCACCTTTGAAGAGGAGACACAATGCTCACCTTAATTTTGCTGGTAGCAGCTTATATCCTATTTATCATTTTCATCATTAATTGGAAGCTGCCTTGGGAATTCAACACCAGGCATTGCACCTCTGGGTGGAGGATGGAAAAGTGTAAAGCTGGAATGGGCTAGAACCAGGCGTGGTCCATCTAGGGTCATCTGAAGAGTGGCGAAGGGTTCTGAGCCTGCTCAGGAGGCCTGAGTCCAGGAAAATATGTCCGGTGGAGTCAGTCTGGGGTTTGTTTTCAGAAAGTTCAATTACTTCGTGCAGCTAAATGCTTTAGGAGGAAAAGTAGGCTTAGATTGCTTTTCCTGTGAGGGTTAATTGAAATTTCTTCAGTGAGTAGAGAAAGAAGGGCAGGTCCCTCCTGATCACACAGCTAGAGTTTCAGGCTGTGGCCGATGCAGGGTGGGCTTTCCTAGATTTGGCAGATACCTCTAAGAGATGAGATGTCCCGTAGAGAATTGAGTCAGTGGGGCAGTAGAAATGGCCTTAAGAGAAAACCGTGAGGGAGAGAAAGCCCTCCTTTAGCTGCCTCTACTTGGTATCTTTGAGAGGGCCTACAGTGACTGAGTCTCCTGCCCATGAGGCTTCTTATGCCTCTGCCTTCATGGCTCTTAGGGTTCTAAGCTTGACATCAGCAGCCCCAACCACTCCCTTTCTGTATGTCTAGCCAGTATTTTACCCCTTTTGGTGTTTTATGAAGCCATGTCAGTGAATCTGTATCATCTTTCCTGTTTGAGTAGCCCAAAGCCAGCACCAAAACCTGGTAGTCCCTGCAGCCTAACAGAACAGGTACAACCTGCTGAGTGAAAGGAATTTGGCCAAAAGCTCCTTCTAATCCCATAGTCATTGTGTCCTGGTAGACAGAAGCAACCTAGCTTTCTCAAAGAGAGAAAATGTCCTAGGAGCATTTGATGATTTTTCTTAAGGATGTGAGCTCTGTGTTTCCACCTAGCCTTATGAAAGTTTCCTATATTTTGTTTGGGTCACAGGAGCTGTCTTGATGAGCCTCATATCCTACCTCCCTAGAAACAGCTACGTTAATTTTTGTTTCATTTTCCCTAAACCAAAGTGAATATCTGTTTAATATTTTGGAAGGACCGGTGCAATGGAAATTTTGCCATTTCCCTGAAACTGGTGATGTAAAGGCTGATGCTTGGGGAAAACCCCATGGCTGGGGATGGGCAACTCTGTTTAATGGGATCTTCTTTGGTTTGATGTTCCCATTGTTTTCTCAATTCTGGGAAGCCTAGTACAATGGTACTAATGTAATCACTGAAGCCTTTTCTTAAAATAAGGGAAGGGGCCAACCCTGGATTAAGCTACAAGTTCTGGGGACTTGGGGGTTTGCTATAAACCCTAACATGTAAGTGCAACTTTGGTTTTTTGTTTTGTTTTTTTTTTAAGGACTGACTGGCCTTTCATTCCCCTGTATCCCTCATGCTCACCATCTCAGCAGGCCTGAGAGGCAGGGTCAGTTTGGGTGTTAAATCATGAGTGTTGCTTCTGCTATGGAACTAAAGAACATGGGACGTTGCTGAGACTGTGGGATGGAAGTGAGCATTGAAGGGGGCGGTGAGAGCCCGGCTCTTGTCCAGAGGGGAGTTGTTCTCTAACAGTGGAATGCTGTGGTCGTTTTCTCTAGCATGTTCCCTTGGGAAGCCTAGGTTTGCTATTAATCTGGCTGAGAATCTAAGTTCTGTGCCTTAGAGACAATTTGCACTTTCCCAAATTGTGCCTGGGACAGCCATGTGATTTTTCCCACCAAAAAGCTATGCAAATGGAAACCAGCTCAAAGGTAGCAGCCATGCATTACGTAAAAAGTGAAAGGTGAGGCAGCAGCAGCAATGCCTTTGAATGGTTTTCTGTAGCTAATTCTCTTAAATTTTGTCCTGCTTTTCTTCTCAGTGCAGTATTAGGTGTATTTCCAGTAGTATCGCTTTCGAGTTATAGTATAACCTGAGTTACTCCTCTGCTCTGACATTGTTGCTGAAGAACTAGCTTTTTGTTAGCCAGATGTTTGAAAGATTGAGGGTGGAGTGGTTTGGCATTTCTGTTTTAAATAAACATTTAAACTCAAATCAGTGCTATGCCTCAGTCTGCGCATGGACCTTAGTCACTGGGGATAAAACACTCAGATTCTAGGCCTTCTTGAATCTTTAATTCAGTGAGTATATAAATAAATGGTCTGTAACGGAAACAATGCAAGGGACATTTGCACAGAAATAATCTTTGCTTCTTTCCAATTTCTTTTTCTTGCTAACAGAATCATTTCTGTTGATGCAGCTTTTCCCCACTAAAACTTCTAAAATATAGTGCTTTAATGCAGAGGGAGAAAGAAAATGAGCCATTAAAAGAGGAAGGATCACTTCTTGTACTTACCTCCCCAGTCACTGATAATGCCAGTTTATGTTTATAAAAGTGTTTTCTCTCCAAGAGGTTGAACTGTGTTTGGTCCCCCTGGCATAGTACAGCCAAGTGACAACTCCTCTTGGCTGAGCATTTCACTAAAGTTTAAAGCGAAAGCAGCCTTAAACTCACATTTCATTTGGTTTGCCATATATTTGGAACAATTCTGGAGCGAAGATGTATTGTAAATAAATTCTTTCAAATGAGTATCCCTGGGCCTCCGAGGAATATTATTCATGATAGTGTCAGGACAAAGTGTGTTGTAGTCAGGGCTGCAAAACATGTTCCTTTCTGGTGCAAAGCCAAAAATCCTTTATTGCTTCAGTGATTAACTGTGGAAATACACATACTGATCACTAAACCTCACAGAATCATTAGGGAGAAAAACAGTATCACATCTCTGCTACCTCCTATGTCATGAAGAGTGATAAATTGATGGCAAAAAGAAAATGTTGGTCATAAGGTGCTGTGCTGCATTAAATACACTGCTGTTAAGCATTCTCAGCAGGTCTACGTACAGTTTTAAGTGAAGTGAGTTTCACCATAAGATTTTTTTTCCCACTGCTTAACCTTTTGAACTTTAAAATTTGTAATATTTACTTACATAAAAGTTTCTTGGATAAAGTAGTATAACACAAGGACAGTTACAGGCATCATTTATTTATCTGCTATTCAGGAAGAGACTTAGAAAAAACTTTTAACCTTTACCCAAAGACCAGATCAAGCTAAATTTAAAAGACTAATAGATATTCCTAATATAATCAAGGCCTAAGCATGTTGAGATTGAAGGGAACACTAGGGCATTGACTATTGTTTCATTTCTCTAGCAACACAAGAATGAATAACAGCAGCTTCCTGTGTCTATAGAAAGCACTCCCCCCATCACACCCCACACACACACATTTGTTCTTCTTGGAGGGCCCTGATCTGTGACCTCAGTAACATCATTCAGGGATTCTCAAACCCAAGTGCCCGTGGGGCCAGACAGATAAGGCAAATAGTGAAGCAGGCCAGGTGGGGCTGTGGTGACCTGAGTTGCTCCCTCCTGTCTGAAGGAGCAACTGATCCTGAACCCCACTCAATTAGTGCTATTCCAGGTTGCTGGCCTGGTGTTTCCAGAACTTAGTTTTTCAAGAGATGCTCCATATCCCAACTTTTAAATGTCAGATTATATTTTTAGTGATGTGCCAGCCAAGTACAACAACTGTGCGGCAAAGCAGTCCACAGACTACCACTTTGTGGCCTTGGCCACAGCTCATTCTGGCCATCTATTGTTTTCGCAATCAAGTGTGAAAGTGTGTACCTCATTAAACTTGCCTGAGGAATGTATATATTGGGTTAAATATCCAGTATGTCTATGTAAGTTTCCTTTAAGCAGCCAACCAAAAGCCCTATTATGTGAGAACACACTTTGCAACAATTAAGAAAAGCATAAAACAATATGTTTTTAAAATATATAATTTTTTTTCAGCCTAGTGTCCTGCAGCTTCACAGTTAAAGCCTTAAATTCACATTTCAAATTGGTCTGATCTGTTAGCCCAGCCACTCAGCAGAAGAGCTGCAAAGGAAATGGAACAAGAGTTAAGTGGCCATCTGTTGTTTAGTAAAATATGGTTTTGTCTGCCCAGGCCCCTTTGCCCAGATCAGATTGGGTGATTTTTTTTTTCCAGTATTTTAAGTTAATTTGAGTAATGCACTCAGAATAACCCTGATATTACCCCTATCGGACATTGCCTTATCGCTGCTCCTATTTGACAAGTCTAGGTAGGACTCATTTTATTATTTGTTTAATTTTAAATCCCCAAAACCCATTTATTGAGGGCCTGATTATAAAAGTTACTTATACTAGGCATAATTCTGCACAGAGAAAATTTAAAAGATTTGGTATCTTTTCCTTCAAAGTTGACTTTCTAAATTAGAAGTTTATTGTTGTATAATCAGTCAGGGACATGTGACACAGCAATGTCCCAGCTTTTTTTGATTTTGCTGCCTCATTTAAAAAGCCATCCAACCAACCTTCCAACCTTATTTGAAAGCAGAGTGCTAGCAGTAGGTGAAACTGAAGTTTCTTCTTTTCTTTTTTTTGTTTTTGACATTAGAAAAGAAATGCAGAAACATAGTATGCTTTGCCCTATCCCTACCCTGCAAAGTAGATAAAGATGAAGTTCTCTTTATTATACAGTAGGGAAGGTTTGGGATACTTTGGCACCCTAATCTTACATACTCATATTGGCTTTTTGCCAGGACCATGTACCAGGCAGGTCAAGGATAGACTTCCATTTGCTTTGCAACAAAATCGTATTATCTTTTACAAGAGATACCATCTGGGTGATCCTTGGACACCAGCTCAACCTAATAAGCCAACTTCTTGCAAGAACAAGAAGAGTTAACAGGAACCACAGACATGTATGTAGAGCCAGTGGCAAGGAGGCAGAGCAAATGCAGGCACTTAACTAGCACAAACCACAAGTCAGCTTGCCAGAAGAAAGCTTTAATGTAGCCTACTTGCTACTCTTAAGTGTCTTCACCCATCAATTCTTAGGGCAATAACATAAGACACACCAGCCTGAAGTGGTAATTTAGTTGAAAGCTCAGGCTTCCTTCTGCCTCCTGCTGCTTTGCAATGAATCTGTCCTCACTGATTTCAGCTCTGCAGGCAGATTTGGGTGATGTGAAAGTTTTAGTCCTTTCTGCTTTGCATCAAATTATCCTCCCATTTACTGCTGAAGAAAAGCAGGGCTTTCTGAACTACCCAGGAGGTTTCCACTGTTGTCTGCTCAACTGTAGTGCTTCCTTGGAGGCGGAGGACGGTTCTTGATGGTCTTACACTTAGGAATGTGCCGCTCAGCCACTTTGGGAGCAAAGTGGCGGCTACAGTGAGGACACTGAATATAGTCTGGATTTTCTGCAGGCAGGATAGGAGGCAAGTCTGAGGGGTTTCCACCTTTGGCAATTACCTGCTGGACCTCTCGAGCCTGACGGAGGGTACGGATGAAAGATTCATGCTTCTGTCTCCAGTTGCTCTTCCGAGGAGGTTCAGGCTATAAGGAGAAGGAAGACTGGTCATTCACCTTGGCATTTATCTCACCTCCTGAGTCTCCATTAGAATGACAGTAAGGAAATAAAAAGCGCGTTGATTCCCAACGTCAAAGAGAACAGGAAAGGAGCAACCGTGATAGCTAACTTGTCAGAGTGGAGGCACTTAAACTAAGGGCCTGCAAAGGGGAATAAGTACTGAGAGGCAAGCCGTTTTCTCTAGCAGAACCCTTGAGAGGTTCAGTGTTTCAAAGAACCAGGTAGTGGAAAGGGAGGAGGTGCAGAGCTGAAAATAAGTTGGACCCCAGGGCTCCTGTCCTACCTCGCACATCCAAATGTTCAAAACTTCCAGAACCCCCACAGGAAAACGGGGGTTTATTCTCTGGAAAAAATTGAACTGAACAGGTTTCAGACTCAGGAAATCCAGCACAGTAAAGAAAAGGGTTAATCTTGGGGCTAAAAATGGAGATTAAGTACAAGTGTACATGATGAATTGTGGAACTGTCTCATCCTCCTTCCCCTACTTGGCTCCCAGAGCACCAAGCACATTGGTACCATCTTAGGAGACTGAAGGGTTCTCTGGATGCATTGAGCAAGCAAAAGAAAAGCCATCAGACCCTGACTCTGGGGGACCACCATTAAAAGGCTCACTATTTAATAACCCTAATATGAAGACCTTTAGTCAACAAGCCCCACTTAAACTTAAATATCAATAGACAGATAAGTATCACCAGATATTTAAGCTCTAACGAGAGAGCACATGAACACACACACACACACTCAGGAAGCAGCAACAAGGCAGGTAGCAGAAGAAAACTTTTTAATGAAAATCCATAATATCAATAAAGGAGTATTAGAAAAGATTGTGTTCATAAAACAAGAATAATATATATATAATGAGAAAGGAACAACCAAGGAACCAGAGAGAATTATTAAAATTAAAAGTTTGATAGCTAAAAATAAAAATAGAAACATAAAATAATGTCAAGAAAATTATGCAGAATGGGAAAAAAGATCAAGATGGAAAGTCAAAAAGAAAATATTAAAAACATCAGAAAGTCAATCCAGGAAGTCCAACACCTGACCAACAGGCATTCCAAAAAGAACAGAGAAGGCAAGAGGAGGAAATTATTAAAGAAATACTACTACAAACATTCCTAGAGTTAAAGGTCACTACTCTTGAGATTGAAGTAGCCTACCAAGTATGCAACACAATCATTGTAAAATTTCAGAATAGATATTCCTTAAGCTTTTAGAAAAAGAAAAAAACCAAAATGGTTTGCTATAATGAAGCAGGAATCAAAACGGCATCAGATTTCCCAACAATAACATTGGCTATAAATGCTAGTGGGAAAATGCCTCAAAAGCTCTGACAGAAAATCATTTTCCAGCAAGAATTCTACATCTGGCCAAATCGTCAATCAGACATTAGGCTATTATAGAGATATTTTCATTTATCTCGAGACAAAAAATATGCCTCCTATGCATCTTTCTTAGCATTCTTCCACAAAGCAAGGAGTAAAAGAAGAAAGAGAAAGACACAGGATGCTGGAAATAGGGGACCCGACACGAGAAGAAGCAGAGAGAGGTCCCAAGATAATAGGTCTGCTCCAGGCCTAGAGAATAACCAATCCAGACTGGAGCAGGAGGAAAAAGAGTAGTCAGAGGGCGGCTTCCAGGATTTAAAAAAAACAAAAACAAAAAAAACCTGATGGATTATGGGAGGTGTTTGAGCATTTACAAAAATTTTAACAGGTGTCTGACATCAGACAGAAAAAAAAGATTGTAGAGATATGTAAGAAACCAAGCAAATGAAAACATGAATCGATTAACTCTAGGTGCATGTGGGCAGGGACAGAATTTGTTCACTCAACAATGAACAAAATTTGTGGTTATAATAGGGTAAAAGCTGACCACTATTTTAACCCAAAATAGTGAATCCACTACAATGGAAGGATAAGGGAAGGAAAAAGGAGGAAGAGAGGGGATATGAAAGAGAGCTTAATCACAGTGTCCATAAGCAACTCAAGAGCTAATGTACAAAATTGGTAAATCAAGAAAATAAGCATACTATTTAGAAATATGGACATGCATACCAGAAGAGTCATCTATCAGAACTAAAGACTGACTCTGGGGCCTAGATTAGGAGCTGGAGAGAGATGAGGTAGGATATTGCTGATCTGTATCATAGGTCACTTTGTACTACATGATTTAAAAAAAGTAATCAAATATTCTTTAGATTAAAATAAAATTAATTTTAAAAAGAAGAAAAAAGGCAAGTAGCTACTTGGTGATCTGACACCATTAATGATGAATAATAGGAAGAGATGTTATCAAAGGAAAAGGAAGTGTCCCTCAGGAGAGTCTTGCCGAAGCAGACAAGGCTGCAAGACAATCGGAGTGCTGGGAGATGGCATCCAGCAACCTTTCAAAGAACTGAATTATGGGAAAGTTCCTCAACTGTATAATACTTCTACTTAAATTCTTCATCGTAATGAAATTTTATCCAATTAACACAATCGCAAAGATATGGCCCCTGTGCTCAAACGCTAAAGGTCGAGTAGAGATGCAAGAGGTACAAGTATACTAAACTTAGGTAAATATCAAAGAATATAAGAAAAATCACCTGAGTATACTAAAAGGAACGAGAGGGAGACACAAACTACTCAGTTTCCAAAGGCACAAAGCTTTGGAATAAGGCTTGAGACATTCCAAGGAGGGGAGTGCATCTCAATCCAGATCCTTTCTGCCTTGGTGCCCTCGATGCCACATATTCCCCCAAACTAGTTTCCACAAAGCAGGGGGTCTGATCTCAGAAACCCAATTCTTTTGCTTCACTGCTACTGTGTTTAGGAATTTAAGAAACACAAGGTTCTTTTAGGTTCTGGCCAGAAATAAGCCACTATAGTGGGACAGAAAATAACCCTGTGGACTGGTGGGTTGACCAGAAAGAAAACAGGAAAGAACAGAAACTGTGATCATATCATTATCTGCAAGAGCAAAATGTTGACTTCTCATTGGAAACTAGATTTCAGGGAGATTATCTCTGAACAGAAGGGACTTTCTTGTGGTGATCTCCCAAACAATACTGAAAGAATTCTAACTGCAAATGACTTCTCCTAGCAGCCATCACATAAATGTGAGTTTTTAAAGGCCCCAGCAAATGTGTACATATACTGTAAAGAGCCAATGGACAAGAGGCGCTGGAGCAGCAGAGGAAGGTTTGGAAAGACACGAAAACATAATGATGCTAGCATTTTAGAGCTGAGTGGAGCTTTGAGATCATGTGGTCTAGGCTTTCCCAAACTTTAATCATTTGTAAACCACTTTCACTTCATCCCCCCTAACTAATTACTTAATGTTTTTCTTTAAATTCGTGATTCCTCGAAATCAGAGGCTTAATATGTTGTTATATTTTTCTAATATACCCTAAAACTACTAAGATAAAAAATGTTTGTCAGCATGCCACACTTTGAGAAGCACTCATTTACAAACCAAGCAGCATAACCTTGGCAGAGTAAGGGACTCAGGGACTCAATCTGGAGACAATCTTCTCGAGATCTGATGGTCCAAAAGTGCCTATGAAGTTCCCCTAAATTTATCATGGAAGTGTTTCAAAATCCTTACTTTTTACAGCTAGGAATGTTAACCAAAAATAAAGTCCTTTACCTTTAAGGTGTTTACACTCTAAACAGGGAGAATTCCAAACTTAATTGTGTTTTACATATTTACTTAGAAGGTATACCAAAATGAGCTAATTTTGAAAAAATAGATAATGGTCATAGGAGTGGTAATGGATCCTCATCCTGAGAGGTGGCAGAGTATGTTGCAAAGAGCAAGAAATTCTCTCAAGGTGGTAACATCCCGAAGTTTTTTTCTTTATATTTTTAATATCTTTTAATTGTCTATAGTAAACGTTTATTAGTTTTATAATCAGTCTATGGCCACGCTACCCTGAACAAGCCCGATCCCGTCTGATCTCAGAAGCTAAGCAGGGTCAGGCCTGGTTAATACTTGGATGGGAGACCACCTAGGAAGACCAGGTGCTATAGGTATAAAAAATAAAAAAAATAAGGGATTATAAACTGACAAGGTCCTTGCAATCTGTGAGGTCAACCAAGGGTTTCCTTGCCTAAATAAAGAAATAAAAATAAAAAATAAATAAAAAATTATAATCCAAAGGGCACATATTTTTTAAGTCTAGATTTTGGAGTCACTCTAACCCAGATTTATATGCTGACTCTGCTATTTAAAACTGATCTCAAGCAAGTTAACCTTTCTTAGACTTAAACTTTTAAATTGATAAGTGATAATAAAATCCTCACATGGTTGTGGTGAGGGTCATTTTAAAAGCTCCTGTCACAGTGACTGGCACACAGTATTAATCAACGAATGTTAATTCTCACTTTCCCCCTATGGGACACTTGAAATTTTCCTTTAAAAAAACTGATGAGTATATAACAGGCCCTTACAAAGATCCCTGCTCAAAGTCAAATCCATAAGGCCCTTGTTACCTTGACTGAGACTGGTCCCTTCCAGTTCAAGTACTGCTCTAGCTCTGTGCCTTTGGCCCGGGCCCTGGAGGAGTCAAACACTTTCCTCCTGGAACTCTGCATCCTGCTACAGACATTGGAATGTCTCTCCAGCCTGAGCAAGAGAAACTTGCGTCCACAGTGGCTGCACTCGCCAAGTTCTGGCTCTTCAGTGGAACAGCTGGAACCTGAGGAGTCTGGTGCCTTAGACAAGCTAGAATTGCTGGTGGATCCCGGCAAAGCACTGCCTGGCGCTTCTGAAGGCTGAGAAAACTTCAACGGCCCTGCAACTTGGTCTCGAATTTTGTTATTGCTTGCCACTAGTCTTTCCCTTTTGAGCTTCTGTATTCCATAATCAGAGAACTGGAATGGACTAGAATTTTCTTGAGACCATCCCCAAGTTTCATCCTCTCCCCTGTCTCTACTGAAGACCTCCTTAGACTTGTATTCTGGGGAGAAGATAGGTTTGTACGTGGGGTTGCTATTACTTTTAACTCTCCTCCTGGGAAGTGTCATTCTCTGTAGCTCTCGTTTTTCATTTTCTTCAGCCTGTTCCTTTTCCTTCTGGATCCTTCTGAGTTCCTCCTCTGTCTTCTTGAGCTTTTCCCTCAGGAGGGTCTCTTTTCTTCGGATTTCCTCCTCTAAACTCTCCCCTGCAGCTTCTAGTCTTTGGATCTGCATCCACTCAGACCTGTTGGGCGTTACTATAGCCCTCTCCTTCTGCATGGCAACACCAATACCAATCACAGATGAATTCACCCAGTTCCTAGGACCAAAGCTGCTGTATGAAAACCCTCTTGGCTCAGGGGGTCGTGGAGAGGCATTCTGGTCCCCATCTGTGCCAGCCTCACCTGTACTATGAGACTTCCGATGGAATATGGGTTTCAGCGGATATGCCCGGTCCACTCCAAATTGCTTCTTTGTAAACGGAATGAATTCCTGGTTATTTGCTTTGGGATACCAGGACTGAGGGCCTGATGAATAAAACAAACCCTTTGCTTGGACCTGGAGATTACTACTTGGATCTTGTGGGCTGATTCCAGCACACTGGGGATAGAAGGAGCTCAGGGCTTTTGTGCAGGTATTCCATTTGGAGTGAGTGTACAGATTATCCAGCACCAGCTCTTTGTTGCTCAAATGCTTCTGCTGGGAATTGTTCCTCAGGTGCCCCATCGAGGACCGCTGGGAAGCGCCACCTTTTTCATAAGAGTCTTGCTTAGCTGAGTGGAGCTCTGGAGCATCTGTTTCATTATATGGGAACATAACGCCCACAGGCAGGGATGGTGCCAACTGGAGACCAGCCATTCAGAGCCTGGACTGAAGCCTAGGAAAGATTTAAACGAGATATGTGTGAGAAGTTTGTCTGAGGTTCACCCTAGTTGCTAAAGTAAACTTTCTACATTTGTCCTACCCATTTTCCTTTGAACTTTTTAGAGACAGTGATACTGGGTCTGCCAGAGATCTTGTTCAATAAGCATTTGGTGAGTGCTTATTATGTCCTGGGAGTGCTTATTAGGTCCTGAAGATAGAAAAACGAATGTGATACAAGCGTTCCTGCCACCTCCCTTTCCTTTATATCAGTACCAGCCTCTGCCATACAAAGTGATGCTCCTGCCATACACAGCATACTCTGTAGTAGGTGGAAAGAGCTACCGGAAAGAGATATTGGATTGGAAGTCGGGTTTAAGCACAAGCAACTTCCCCTTACTGACTCCAGTTGCTTTACCCGTTAACTGAGGGGTGTGAGAAAACTGTAGCCTAGAGGTAAGTGTCAGGGATTCCCTCCTGCTGGAACCGTGCCTGACTCCAGGGAGCACAGAGTCTGCCCAGGACCTGCTACAGGTGCCTATCAAACCCTCACCCAAGGAGTACCTGCGGCGCAGAAGGAGGGAGGTCTGTAACCTGAGAAGAGGGGCCCACCTGATCTGGCTGCGGCGAGTTTGAGATCCGGAACGCGGAAGTCACGTTCTGTCCTGGAGGGTCAGCAGGGGGACCCCCCCTTGGAGACTCCGCTTTGGGGGACGAGCCCTCGCTTTCCCGTCCATCGGGTCCCTAGGAGGTCGCGGTGCTGACCCCATGTCTCCCCGTACCTGAGGCTCTCGGGGACAACTCCTGCTCAGGGAGAACTCCAGGACTTAGTTTTTCCAACCAGACCCCCGCCCCCGCTACAAACCAACTGCCGGTGGCGCAGGCGCTTTCAGCTGGCCCCAGTTATTCCCGTTGCCTGGAAACGGGAGCGCGTGCGCGCCCAGCCCCACCTTTCGCCGCGATGTCGCCAGGGAAGCACGCACAGGCGCAGTCCGCACGCTCTCCGGAGCAGCCCAGGGGCGGGTGCGGTCGGCCAGACGCTCGACCCAGTGTCCCGCCCGCCAACTCAGCTCCGTCCAGCTCTGCCCTTGGGGAACGGGGAGGCGGGCCGGGGCGACAGGAGAGGCTTCTCTAGGGTTCCATGACGGAACTTGTGTATTTTTTGAGAACGGTGACCCTGGACTCTGGGGTGTGCCCTTCTCTGGCAAAAGACGGAGTCCCTAGATGTGCCCTCGAGTCATTCTGCCACAGGATTCCGATGTCCGCCCACTTAGCCGGAGTGATCCTGCTGATAGCCTTTCTTACCATGCGGGCCCCAGGTATGGCTACATACTATCTCTGCGTGCTTTTCCAATAGTTTGGAGCTTGCGGTCAATTTTTAGCAACTCGGCTAGGTTTTGCTACGCAGTATCTTTCTGGGTAGATTTGTAGCCAATCTAATTATTTTGATATAGTGTTTTACTCTCACGTGGTAACTCTGGCAGTCTCTTCTTAGGGCCCAAGAATGACTCAACCAAATGTAATGATAATAAAGTAAACTACCAAATCGAAAATAATCAGTATAACCTGATTTCAACAGAAAATGATACTCTATGGTTTGTTAACATCAGAAAGGTTTATTTGCCTTCATGCTTCAGTTCTTTTGTGTAAGCCGTTTGGAACAGGCAACTGACTTTTTTCCTGTAATTACTTAAAAGATTCATGCACATGGAAATAATATAGACAGCAGTAGTCGGTGTTAATGCTTCAACATGTCATATTACAGCTTTTACATATTACAAAGAAATTCCTTGGTGAGCCCTCCAGGGTATTTTAAATTTTTATTTCTTGTTTTATTTTTTCCTAGTTTACACTTTACTGCCTTCTCTATAGTATATGCAGTTCCAGACAATTCCCACTCTTATTAAGGTTCCAATTATCTCAGCAATCGGGCATGCCTGTCATCAACTCTTACAGCTCCCTTCCAGTCTGGCAGAATTTCCTAGAGTGCCTCCCTCCATCTTGACTTCCTTCTTGTTTTTGAGGAAGAAGAATCTTTCTCTTTCTAGAAGTTCTCTTGAATTAGCCCCTTTACAGACCTTCCAGGAATGGACTCCATCACTTTACCCCTCCATCTTGTTAACTTCGAGTTATATCTGGCTATATATTCATTAGTTTTAAAAGATACTTAACTTCCCCCTGCAAAACAAATGCCATTTCCCTTGACCTGCTGCCTCTTATGGTAGGGTCCCATTTATTTCCCTTTTCTCCATGAGACTTCTTAGCAGAAAACTTTATGTTTGCTGCCTCCACTTCCTCATCTCCCCCTCTGTCCAGTCCATTGTGATGTGGTTTCCACGCTTTCCACATTATATTTTTATTCATTCATTTTTAAAGCCTATGCACCTGGTACTCCTAGGTGGTCTCCCATCCAAGTACTAACTAGGCTTGACCCTACTTAGCTTCCGAGATCAGACGAGATCTGGTGTGTTCAGGTTGGCATGGCCATAGTGCACTTTCTTTAAATGCCAGGCTACCAGTGACCTTCCAATAACCAAAGACAAAAGCTGCTACCTCTTCAGCCTACTCATCTGACATTACTGATTTCTCACTTTCTTTGAACTCTCTTCTCACTCGCTCCTGTGCCTGCTCGGTTTCTTCTTTCATGTCCTTGCTATGTCTTCTTCCGGGCCTCTGGCATTTATGTCTTTTCCTTACTTGTCCCCCAAATTTAGGTATTCTTCAAAGCATTCTTATTTTTTCTATATATGCAGTTCCAGACATTCTCTTCCTTAGTGGTTACAACCAAAGGCTGAAGTTTCAGGTCTCACCTATGTTTAAATGATATCTAGCTTAGCTCTCTCTCTCTCAAATTTCCAACTGCCCATTTAGTTCCTCAGGAACCCCAAACTCAGTGTAACAGAAAACAAACTCATGATCATCTCCCAATTCCCCCAACCCACTTCTCCAGTGTTCCCTCTCATGCTGAAAACATCAGTCACCTATTCCTCCCTCTTTGTCACCCTTTCCCTCTAACTGGTCTGCAAGATTTGTTGAATTTACTCTACAGTGTCTCTTATATACAACTCCTCCGTTACCTTTCTACTGCCCTGGGTGAGTTCTTCCTCATTTCTCATTGGGACAGTATGCATCACTCTCCTAACTGCTACTCTTGCCTTCAACATTTACTCCTCAAGCCCATCCTTTGTGCTGCCGCCAGAATAATTATCCTAAATATGTCCGATCCTATTCCCCTACCCATGGCTTCTACTTTACCTATAGATAAAGTTGAAATGTGTGATTTAACATGATATTTCAACCTGCCAGATTAGATCCAGCCTACCTTTCCAGTCCTGCCTCCCCAGAGTATCCCAGTGAATCTCAACCCTGGCTATGCTTTAGCACTACCTAGAAAGCAATTTCTGGGGGTGAGCCCTGAGTATTGGCATTTTTAAAAGCTTCCCGCAAGGTCCTAATATGTAGCCAAGGTTGAGAACTCCCAGTCTAGCCACACCTGACTACTTGCACTTTCTTATCTTATTACTACCTTACCCCAAGCTCCACATACTGGCAGGTGGTAGCACATAGCATTTATGAGAGTGGGCTCTGTACTCAGACTGCCTGCAATTAAATCTCAGCTCTATCACTGGTTGTAACTGTGTAACCTTAGATACTATGGTGTTTCCTCTAATGTTTTCCCAATGCTCTTAGAATGAATCTGTTTGCTCCTTTGTGCTCTCATATTTTCTGTTCTTGTTATAGCACAAGACTGGCTCATGAGCTCTCAATGGATGTTCATGGAATTTAATTAGCATGTTGTACATTGTATTGTCATTGTTTGCATGCATATTTGTCTCTTCCACTAAATAAAAAACTCTTTGAGGACAAAGATATATATCATTCATCTTTGTATGTCCTGCAATGTTCCATATATAGTAGACACTCAATAGGTTTTTAATTCTAGAGAAACTAGTTTTTTTAAAATGAATTTTAGAGAAAGAAATAACAGCCACGTATGCTCTTTCGCATGATCTTCAAATACTGCCAAGCGTAATATTCAATTCAGCTTCCTCTCCCAACCTCGACCCCCGAATTCAAATGCTTCTTCGTCTATGTCTTTCTTCCCACGAGAAAATGAGAAAAAGGGTGTGCTTGGTGACTGCGAAAGGGTAAGGGCTGGGTCTATAGAGTTTGAGCTGAGATCGTGGACTGATTCCCAACCAGAGGCTCGAGAGCCTCCCAGACAACCGAGTCCCGAAATCCCACCCTTTGGGCGGGCTTTGGGCTGAGCTCACCGTCCCTGATTGGTTAACGGACGTGATGGGCATGCGAAACAACGAAGGAGCAGCCGCGCTCTGAGCTTCCGGGCGCGGCGGTTACGCGACCCGGGAAACCGTTGGCGCGGTAGTCTCCAGCGGAGTCCGGGACTACTGAGAGGACCAGGTGGGTGAACCTGGGACGGGCCTGGGGCGTGCCTATCAGTTCAGTTAGCCCTAAAATGTTGGTAGAACTGGATTCTGGCGGCTGAGTGGAAGCTAGGAAGAGGAAGGGATGGAGAGGGAGTGGGACCGGTGTTGGGAGGTAATAGGATAAACAGGTAATTGTCCCAAAAGAGGGCTCTGTGGGCAGTTGCAACCCAAAGCTCACTTGCCCAGGTGTCTTCCTGTGACGTCACACACATGTCCACTGACGATACTCTGAAATTCAGGGACCTTAAGGTCAGGGAGAGGTCGCAGTGGTTAAGGATGGAGAAGTATGGGTGTATTGAAAGGACATGAAAAATGTCCTTTCTGCCACAGGATTGGGGGTCCTGGAATAGGGTAAAGAGTCCCGTTTACTTTTCTGCTTTCCTGGTTTGTGACAGGTGTGAGCATGAGCATGGCAGAAGGGGACACCCTGATATCAGTGGATTATGAAATTTTTGGGAAGGTGCAAGGAGTGTTTTTCCGCAAATACACTCAGGTATGTGGCCTCTAGGCTTTGGGAAGATGCCTAGATTATGTGCATGAGAGCAAGAGACACGTTTTTGACAAATGTGCATTAGGAGAGGTTGGCTATTTGGTAGCTGCATGGCAAAGAGGTGGTTTGTAGAGCCATGGGTCTGAAAATGCTTTGCAATGGGTAAAATACAATGTAAATGACAAATTCATCTGCTATTTGTCTTTTCTAACAGTGGTATATTAATCTTCCAAGGGGGATTAGAGGGCTTCACCAGTTCTCCCTTATTATGGCATCATCAAACCACAATTCTTGTAGGAAAGCTAACAAGGAGATGGCATTTAGATGAACTCATGACATTTGTGTAATTTATGTAATTGCTTCCAAAGAAGCTGCTGCATTTTCTTCAGACCTCTGCCACTCTTCAACCTTCCCCCATTCCCCTCCTTAATTCATTTCTACTCGTTTTGATTTTGAATGAAGAATTGCCTTTTCCAGCTGAAGCTTTTCTAATGAAAATACTTAATCCATTCCAAGATAAGTAATGATAACACTGAACATGGAGTCTGCTTTTCCTACTAGAGTACTAGGGAGTAATTGAGGGGATGAACAAACTATTGACAGCCTCTACCTCTGCCTTAATGTCATTAATCTTCCCTCAACACTCACACACAAATGCAATCTCAATTTCCCTTCTGTCTTCTGTAGGGGAATATCGGGTTTTTGCCTGCCCAGTGTATCTCCAGCCTCAAAGATAAGAAGAGCTATGTTCCATTTAGCTTTGCCACCAATTATGCAAGTTCTGAGTTCAGACTGCAGAACTTTCCAAGTGTCACATTCCTTGCACTGTGGTACTTAAAATTCAACCCAAATCTTTGAAATATGAATGTTAAATGTCACTTTTTCCCCAATTACTTGCAAATCATTTCCTCCTATTTCACACTGATGTAAGAAGTACCTGTTGAAAAAAGGAATTGTTAAAAGTCATAGCAGAAGAGCTATGTTCCAGTTAGCTTTGCCACCAATTATGCAGGATAAGTTCCTATGATATAGTAAATGGAAGTGACAGCTTCAAAGATTAATTAAAGTTGTTGAAGGAAAAGGACCAGATGCTAATATAGGCCATTTTTCTCTACTGCTGTCCCCGCTCCCCAACTTAGAGACAATAACAGAATGGAAAATGCCATCTTTTTCTCCCTTAATTAGACTTGTAGCTTATTCTTATAATCATTTCCCTTAATTAGACTTGTAGCTTATCCTTATAATCTACTTATAATCATTTAAATATATGTTCATTTTAACAATTGTTTTTGGTTGCATGTTGATATCATCTAGCCTCTTAATGAAATTCCATCACTCCTAGAATGAGTAATGAGAATACTCGAAGGGACTTTTTTTTAAGCTGGAATATAATTTACATCCCATAAAATTCACCTTTTTAAAATATATAGTTCAATGGGTTTTAGTATGTTCACAAAGTCATGCACTACTTTCAAAACATTTCATCACCCCATAAGAAACTGCATACCCATTAGCACTCACCTCTTATCCTTCTGGCCCTGGTAATCACTAACCCCATTTTTGTCTCTATGGATTTGTCTGTTCTGGACATTTAATGTAAATAAAATCATACAATATGTGTCCTTTTGTATTTAGTGTCTTTCAGTTAACCTAATGTTTTCAAGGTTCATTCATATTGCAGCATATCAGTACTTCATTCCTTTTTATGGCTAAATATTCCATTGTATGAATATGTCACGTTTTATATATCCATCATCAATTGATGGACATTTAGGTTGTTTTCACTTTCTAGTTATTATGAATAATGATGCTGCGAACATTTATGCACTTGTTTTTATGCAGACATTGTTTTCAGTTCCCTTGGGTTATATATATCTACGAGTAGATTGTTGTTAGGTCATGTGGTAAACTCTATAACTTTTTGAGAAACTGCAAAACTATTTTCCAAAGCAGCTGCATCATTTCACATTCCCACTAATGATATATGAGAATTCCAGTTTCTCCAGATCTTTGCCAACAATTGTTATTGTCTGTCTTTTTTATTAGAAACATCCTAGTGTGTGTGAAGTTTTATCTCATTGTGATTTTTTGTTTTGTTTTGAAGTATCAACAATTTTAAAAGGATTAAAGTCATACAAACACGTTCTCCGACCACAATGGACCTAAACTACACATCAGTAACAGAAAGATAACTGGAAAATCTCCAAATATGTGGAAATTATATATATTTTTTAAAATTGTAGTAAAATATACATAATGCAGAATTTATCATTTTAACCATTTAAGTATATTTACATTGTTGTGCTACTATCACCACTGTCCAGCCACAGAACTCTTTTCATCTTGCAAAACTGAAACTCCGAAAACTTAAACTCTGAATAATTCCTAATTCCCTCCAGCCTCAGGCAATCACAGTTCTACTGTCTGTCTATAAATGTGACTACTCTAGGTACCTAATAAAATGGAATTATACAGTGTTTGTCCTTCTGTGACTGCCTTATTTCACTAGCATAATGTCCCAGAGGACTATCCATGTTGTAGCATGTGTCTGAATTTCTTTCCTTTTTAAAGGTTAATAATATTCCAGTGTATATATTTATACCCTCATTGTGGTTTTGTTTGCCTTTGCCTAATGGCTAATGATGAACACCTTTTCATGTGCTTACTGGCACATGAAAAAAAGATATTACATATCTCCTTTGGAGCAATGTCTATTCATATCCTTTGCCCATTTTTTAATTGGGTTATTTATCTTATTATTGAATTATAAGAATTTTTATATATTCTGAATACTAGTCCCTTATTACTTATATTATTTGCAAATATTTCTCCTATTCTGAGGATTTTCTTTTCACTTTCTTGATGAAAACTCTGAAGCCCAAAAGTTTTTAATATTGATGAAGTCAAATTTGTCTATTTTTTTCATTTGTTGCTTGTGTTTTTAGTGTTATATCTGAGAAACCATTGCCTAATCCAAAGTCGTGAAGGTTCATGCTTGTATTTTCTTCTAAAACTTTTTTCAAAGGCTTTTATAGTCTTTGGTCTAGGTTCAGTTAATTTTTTATGTGGTGTGAGGTGAGGAGTCCAGCTTT
The DNA here is from genome assembly GCF_000151845.1 of Pteropus vampyrus. Classification (NCBI taxonomy): domain Eukaryota; kingdom Metazoa; phylum Chordata; class Mammalia; order Chiroptera; family Pteropodidae; genus Pteropus; species Pteropus vampyrus. The sequence goes on from NW_011888958.1 coordinate 1,052,428, forward strand.
ATGCTTTTGCATGTGGATATCCAGTTGTCCTAGCACTGTTTGTTGAAAAGACTATTATTTCCCCCATTTAATTGTCATAGCACTCTTGTCAAAAATCAATTGACCATAAATGTAAGGGTTTATTTCTGGACTCCAGTTTTGTTCCATTGATCTGTATATCTGCCCTTATGCCAGTACCACACTGTCTTGATTACTGTAGCTTTGTAGTAAATTTTGAAATCAGGATATGTGAATCTTTCAACTTTGTTCTTTTTAAAGATTATTTTTAGGTGTCCTGGGTCCCTTATGTTTCCATGTGAACTTTAGAATCAGTTTGTCAGTTTCTGCAAAGAAGGTGGATGGGATTTTGATAGAGATTGCATAGAATCTGCAGATCAATTTAGAGAGTATTGTCATCTTAATAATGTTTTCCAATCCGTGAACATGGGATGTCTTTTCATTTATTTAGATCTTCTTTCACTTCTTTCAACAGTGTTTTATATTTTTTTGTATAAGTCTTGCATTTCTTTTTAAAAATTTATTCTTAAGAATTTTATTTTCGATTCTGTTATAAATGGAATTGTTTCCTTAATTCCATTTTTGATTGTTCATTGCTAGTATATAGAAACACAATTGACTTTTGTATATCCATCTTGTATCCTGTAACCATGTGAACTTGTTTTTTAGTTCTAGAGTAGAGATAGTTTTACGTTTCCCTTTCCACTCTGAATGCCTCTCTTTCTTTTTTCCTGCTGTGGCTGGAACCTCTAGTAAAATATTGAGTAGAAGTTGTGAGAGCAGATATCCTTGTCTTGCTCCTGATCGTAGAGCAAAAGCTTTTAGTCTTTCACCATTAGGTGTAATGTTAGCTGTAGATTTTTCACAGATGCCTTTTTTCAGGTTGAGCAAGGTCCCTTCTGTTTCTAGTTTGTTGAGGTTTTTATCATAAAAAGATGTTGGATTTTGTCAAAAACTTTTTCTTCTTCTATTGAGATGATCATCTGGTTTCTGTTTTATTTATTAATGTGGTGTGTGTTGATTTTTGTATGTTGAACCAACCTCGCGTTGTGCAGCTAAGTCCCAGTTTTTTATAGTGTATAATCCTTTTTATGTGTTGCTGGATTTGGTTCACTCATATTTTGTTGAGGAGTTTTGCATCAGTATTCACAAGGGATATTCATCTTTAGTTTCCTTGTGATGTCTGTCTTTCTCTAGTTTTGATATGAGGGTAATACCGGCGTAATAGAACGATTTGGGAAGAGTTTCTTTCTCCTCTGTTTTTTGGAAGCATTTGTGAAGAATTAGTGAAAAATTCTTCTTTAAACCTTTGGTAGAATTCACCTATGAAGCCATCTAGTCCTAGGCTTTTCTTTGTGGGAAGTTTTTGATTACTAATTCAATCTCTTTATTTGTGTAAATCTATTCAGATTTCCTGTTCTTGATTCAGTTTGTGTGGTTTGAGTCTTTCTAGGAATCCCATTCTCTCTTTTTATCTAAGTTATCTAATTTGTTGGCATACAATTGTTCATAGTAATCCTTTTTATTTTTTGTAAGGTTGATGGTAATGGTCCCTCTTTCATTTCTGATTGTAATAATTTGAGCTTCTTTTTTTATCAGTCTAGCTAAAAGTTTAACAGTTTTGTTGATCATTTTAAAGAACTTTTGGTTTTATCAATTTTCTCTTTTTCTCTTCTCTATTTTATTAACTCCTGCTCTAATCCATTATTTCCTTCTTTCTGCTTCTTTAGGTTTGGTTTACTCTTCTTTTTCTGGTTTCCTGGGGTAGAGTTTAGGTTATTGATTTGAGGGGATTTCCTTTTTAGATTGAGGCTAGAGTTGGTAATTATATTTTAAAAAATATTTCCAGAATATAATTATTAGGGAGAGTTAACTTTTTGAAATTTTCTTAGGAAAAAATGCTGTTTACTTGTTTAGATAGTAAAAACTGAACATGAGTCAGCAACATTATGCTATCATTTAAAAAATGACAACAGAATCAAGTGCACAAATAAAACGTGTAGGAAATTCCCATTCTCAGCACCTAAGTTGGGAGGGTCTTGTTCACTTTCAGTTCAAATAAATCACATTGCAATTTAAACATTTATTTGACTGTTACAGCCTCTTGCTCAAAACTCAACACCATCATTCTTACAGCCAGTTACCATATAAGGTAACTAAAACTAAGGCTAGCCAACCACCCTAGGTTAATTTGAAGCAAAAGAGTGCAATTGTTATACAAAGTAAGTTCATGTGTAGTCTTCCTCAAAATTTGTTCTCTGCATTCTTTTTTTTAATGCCATCTTCCCCACTTAATGCATGCTGTAGGTATCCCTTATTTTTCTTCATTCCTTTCTTCTGTGTCCCTTATACTGTTATTAATTTGACTGCAGTCTATTTTGCTCATTATGCATAATGGCTGTGCTTTGAACATAATGATTTGATGGATACTTCATTTCCTCATTAAACATGGTTTTGCTATGCATAACATTTTCTTTGGCCAACTCTAATAATTTCCCACATTTACTAGGTCACTACTCTGGCATGTGAACATACAGTCATGTCAACTCCATTTTCTTTTGTAATCCACTCCTTCTATTTAGATAGGTTACTTTAACGATAACTTTTGTAATATCCTTACTTGGACATTTTACAACAATAACATTACCTCTAAAATATTGGTACCTTTCCAAATTTCCAGTGATTCCACAGTTTAATGATTTACAGGAAAGAACATTGGAAAGGCTAAGAAAAGAGCAGCTCTAATGATTAGGTGGTCTTCATAAGTTTATTCAACTTTAAAGGATGTGATTATTTAGACAGAAGAAAAGAAAGTCAAGTGAAAATCTAATAGTTATGCAGTCTCATGAAAATTTCATATTCAGAGGTTGATCACCAGATGCTTTTTCCTTCACTAGGAGGATGACAGAGTGGGCTTTCAATGCAACATAAAGACCGTGATGCAACATAAAGACTGTCTCTACAAGTGAGAACAATGGAATGAGTTGCCCAGGAAATAGTGAAATAACTCTAATGATCTTTAAAGATGTAATGAACACTCATTCATCTGGATTTATTTAAGTGTGTCCCTGGTTAAAGACACAGAGAAGGATCAGATAACTTCATGCTTTTTCTATTTAATTTACCCAATAGATTCTTGATTGGGAGAAGGGAAAATGAGCAAGATGCAGCCCAGTATCCTAACAACAATTAGCCTAAGGAAATCATTTTGAAAGCATCTCATTTTGTCTGAAATATTTACTATTTAACCAAATTGACAAATCGTGAAAAGTTCTATGGTAGATGAAGGAAATGGAGTCAAGTGGCCAACACTTCATATTAAGATCAACAGTGAGATTCTTGCTGTTGTTCTGTTTTGACTGTTCTGGACAATATCAAATTAGTTTCAGTGGCTTGATTCTAGGTTAAGATTCTGGCAACAGATTGTATTCTTACTTTGTTTTGTTCAATCTCACTGGATTTCTCACTCTTGTTTTTTTTTCTTACCCTTAGGCTGAGGGTAAAAAGCTGGGATTGGTAGGCTGGGTCCAGAACACTGACCAGGGCACAGTGCAAGGACAGTTGCAAGGTCCCATCTCCAAAGTGCGTCATATGCAGGAATGGCTTGAGAAAAAAGGAAGTCCCAAATCGCACATCGACAGAGCAAACTTCAACAACGAGAAAGTCATCTTAAAGTTGGATTATTCAGATTTCCAAATTGTGAAATAATGACCTGAATTTAAAATTTCAAGATAAACTCAATGGTTTTGTTTTATATTGTTAATAGAATTATTTTGTGTTCAACATTAGAAGAATTTGTCAGTAAGTTATTTTAGTATCAGATACTTAAATATTACTGTGTATTATATGTATGATAGAAGGAAGGATTACAACTGTACACAATTCTAATTAATAAAAACACATTAGAATCTTCTGTGTAGGGTTCTTTGGTGAACTTCATTTTGGGCAAAATAAGAGATATTTACCTAGTAAACATCTGTGGGAAGATAATTTTGAAGTAATTTAAAGAGGTCTGAAAGAAAAAGCAGTTACTTTGACTCATTTCTTTAAATGGTTTCCATAAAGTTTTCAGGAATTTGCAGACCTGATAAGAACAAATACCACAAGTTCAACTTGTTAGCTATTCGAATTATGTTTTGGACTAATGACTTTTAGTTTTCTGTAGTTTCTGCTGTCTTTCCTTTTTTCTAGGTAGGGAATTCACAAATAGCAATGTTATGGGCTAAATTATACCCCACTCCCCCAATCCATATGTTTTAAGTCCTAATCCATAGTACCTCCAAATGTGACTGTATTTGGAGATAGGGCCTTTAAAGAATTAAAATTAAATAAAGTCATTATGGTGCACCCTAATCCAATATGCCCCAGAGTCCTTATGAGAAGAGGAAATTTGGACACAGACATGGGCATGCACTGAGTAAACATGTGAAGACAAGGGAGAAGACAGCCATCTACAAGACAAGGAGAGAGTTCTCTGCAGAAAACCATGTGGACACCTTGATCTCTCTCAGACTTCTAGCCTCCAGAACTGTTGTTGAAGCCACCCAGTCTGTGGTGTTTTGTTGTGCCAGTTCTGGCAAACTAATACAAGCAATAATCAGGATTTTGCTTCATCAGCCCTAGAAATCTCCTGATTGGTTTGGTCAGCCATTAAGCAAGTATATATCAAATGCTTACTGAGTTTGACAAATTTGTCACAAATTCCAATTTTTAAAAATATAAGATTTCAAGGAAAATGAGCAAAGCAAAATCTGCTTAATGATGCCCAGAACACCTATTTTCAGTGTTTATTTAGAGTTCCACTCTCATTCTGTTAGAAAAGAAGCCGTGGTGGTATTGGGGAGGTACCAAAAAATGCAATGAAAGGAGTCTGAGTGTCCTCAACTGTGAATTGAGTTGAACTAGATAGTTTCTCAGTCTTTTCAACTCAGATGCTATAATTTGATAAGATGAAAGGCTCTGGGTTTATTCATCGAGTGCTTAACATAAGCCATGCACTGTTCTTGGCCCTGAGGAAAGAGCAGCAAGCAAAAAAGACAAAATCCCTGCCTTCATAGGCTTACATTCTACAGAGAGGAGACAATAAGCAAATAAAACATATTGAATTAAACGGTAGTACATGCAAAGGAGAAACCAGAAAGGGGGAAAGAAGAAACAAAAAACAAAAGTAAAAATTGCTAGGAACTTTTTCACAACATGCTTAAAGAGGATAAGGATTGGGAATTCGGGGTACTAGTGTTAAAAGCCCTTGGGACTCAATGAGTGCGCATGCGCATTGAGGTGTCAGGGCGAAAGCGACTTGTCGGCGGTTCTCAGGAGCGCATGCTCGTGGGCTCGCGCGTTCACAAGCCTCGCGACCCAAGGAGCGCGCGGCCGGCGTCCGAGGCGGTTGGTATTGGGAGTCGAAGAATCGCCGTTTAAGGTGACTTGGGGGAAAGCACGCGACGAAAGGATGGTTCCGGGAGCAATTCTAACACCAGGAGGGTCTTGGTGACCGCTGCGGGCCAGCTTTCCGGACCCAGATGCGCAAGGGCCCCACGAGGCCTCGCGACCTCCCTTCAGCGCGAGCGCCCCAGTCGGGGCTGGCCCCTGTTTAGGGTTGAGAGTCGGGGGAGGGGTCGGGGTGGAGCCTGAACTTGGCGGGGCCTGCGGCCACGGCCCTACCCCGCAAAGCTTTCGTAGCTCATGACCCAGACCTAATGGTCTAATTGGTCCCAGGAGCTATGGCCCTGAAACGACTGGGACGTAATCAGGAAATCGTTGAGTTGGGTAACAATCGAAATACATATTAAACGTTTACCTCTCATTTGGTGCTGGCTGCATTGTCTTAGAAATCGTCAGATCTGCAATTATAGCTCTGATTATCCTGGGTTTGGAAAACTGCCCCTACCACCTGCGAGAGGTCTAGCCTATGCTGCTCTCTCACCTATGAAGAAGGGAGGGGACTTTTAATCGCACTATAATCTTAACTTTTTTTTACCTGTAAGAAAACTTGAAAGTCAAGTTCAGAGAGCCCCTTACCATCATTATTACTAAGGTAGTTTGTAGCCATTGTGAAAACCCCAAGAGTATTAATACAAAATAACAAGAACTTTCTGAAAACTTGTTATCAAAGTAAATACATTAACAAGATTTAAAAATCAAATGAACAGGAATTTTCCTACCTTATTCTTTCCCATTCCCAAAATCCTTCCCCAAAGGTAACTTACACTTAACTATAATAATAAGTTATTGATAATAATCTCAATGTCTACTTCTTGATACAAGTTGATTTTATTTCCTCCTATTCCGTCACCTTATTACAGTGTCTTAATACTTCAAGTCTTTTCTAAAAGTCATGGTTATTGTGTAATGTATAAATGTTATGAAAGCTTGGACTTTTTTGTGAATAATTTCTAGCTAATGTTTCTTAGCAGAATTTAGGCATCTGTTTTTGATGAAGTGATTAGAATTTCAAACACTGCCTTTACTGGTCAACTTCAAGTGTGATTATGATTTCACTTTAGGGCATGTGGGATTTAGAAGGGATCAGTGAAAATTATGAAATTATGAATACTGCTTTAGATGTTAAGTCCATTGGACCAAGCAAGAGCTGTGTGATCTGCCTAGAGATCAGAGCTATGATTTGTTTTGTTTTACAATGTGGTTTAATAAGAAATTTCATTTACCTCAAATGGTATTTCTTCATAATGCTTGAGAGAAATGGGTAATTCTGTGTAACTCTGAAGCTTTGATAGTGGGTGTGTGTTTTTTCCTCCCACAGGCAATTATTTCCAGTCAGGGAAGGAAAGCAGTGCCTGGCATTCTCACCAGCTTTCTACCTGCCATGATCAAGTGCTTGTCAGTTGAAGTACAAGCCAAATTGCGTTCTGGTTTGGCTATATGCTCTTTAGGACAATGTGTGGAGGAGCTCGCCCTCAACAGTATTGATGCTGAAGCAAAATGTGTGGCTGTCAGGGTGAATATGGAAACCTTCCAAGTTCAAGTGATAGACAATGGATTTGGGGTGGGGAGCGATGATGTAGACAAGATGGGAAATCGTTATTTTACTAGTAAATGCAGCTCCATGCAGGACTTGGAGAACCCAAGGTTTTATGGTTTCCGAGGGGAGGCCTTGGCCAGTATAGCTAACATGGCCAGTGCTGTGGAAATTTCATCCAAGAAAAACAGAACAATGAAAACTTTTGTGAAACTGTTTCAGAATGGAAAAGCCCTGAAAGCTTGTGAAGCTGATTTGACTAGACCAAGTGCTGGGACAACAGTAACAGTATATAACCTATTTTATCAGTTTCCTGTAAGGAGGAAATGCATGGATCCTCGACTGGAGTTTGAGAAGGTTAGGCAGAGGATAGATGCTCTCTCACTCATGCACCCTTCCATTTCTTTCTCTTTGAGAAATGATGTTTCTGGTTCCATGGTTCTTCAGCTTCCTAAAACAAAAGACGTTTGTTCCCGATTTTGCCAAATTTATGGACTAAGTAAGTCCCAAAAGTTAAGAGAAATAAATTTTAAGTATAAGAAATTTGAGCTTAGTGGCTATATCAGCTCTGAAGCACATTACAATAAGAATATGCAGTTTTTGTTTGTGAACAAAAGGCTAGTTTTAAAGACAAAGTTGCATAAACTCATTGACTTTTTATTAAGGAAAGAAAGTATTATATGCAAGCCAAAAAATGGCTCTGCCAGTGGGCAAATGAATTCAAGTCCTCGGCTTCGGTCTAACCCAGAACTCCATGGGATATATGTAATCAATATACAGTGCCAATTCTGTGAATATGATGTGTGCATGGAGCCAGCAAAAACTCTGATTGAGTTTCAGAACTGGGATACTGTTTTGGTTTGCATTCAGGAAGGAATAAAAATGTTTTTAAAGAAAGAAAAATTATTTGTGGAATTATCAGGTGAAGACATTAAGGAATTTAGTGAAGATAATGATTTTAGTTTATTTAGTACTACTCTGCAGAAGCATGAGTCCTCTGATGAGAAGTGTGACCAGGTCAGTTTCCAAGATGCATGTAATAATATTTTGGATTCCTATGAAATGTTTAATTTGCAATCAAAAGCTGTGAAAAGAAAAGCTATAGAAAACATAAACACACAGAATTCTAGGGATTCAGAAGCTATCAGAAAAAAGACAAATGATTCATTTTTGTATACTTATGAATCAGATGGCCCAGGCCATAGTAAAATGACAGAGTCATCTTTACAAAACAAAGCTAGCTCTTGCTCAGAACTAAGGATTTTAGAACAAGAGAGAGCTGAAGCATCAGGAGAAAATGAGAAACATAAAAAATCTTGCTTGGAACTTAACTCTTCAGAAAATCCATGTGGAACCAGTTCAGAAATGTTTGCAAGCCCTTTTCGGTTATTAGATCACTTTGAGGAGAGTGAAGAGGATCTAAAACTACAGAAAGCAAGTACTACTGTTGATGGCATGGCTGCCGACTTTCTGAAAAATAATAGAATTCAGAATCAACTAGAGACACTTAAAGATGCTACTGAAATGGGAAGTCAACCTTTGCCATTTGAGACAACAATACTGAGAATACATGGTGATCAGAGAGAGGAAGAGAAAAAAAAAGAACCTAGCGATTCTGGAATAACAAATGTTTTTAGTTATGGACAAGTTAAATTATGTTCCACTGGCTTTATAACTCACGTGGTACAAAGTGAGCAAACAAAATCAACTGAAATGGAACTCTTAATTAAAAATTGTGTTCGACCTGGTCCTGTGAGTGCCAGAGAAACATTTGGAAAAAGAACATGCCATTCATTTGAGACTCTAGACATCAAAGATTTAACCAGCACTTTATGTAAAGAATTTGCTCAACTTCCCAATGAAAAATTGTGCAGAACAAATATAAGTTATGAGCTAGAGAACAAACTTACAGCAACTTACAAAAATTTTACTATTTTTCAGGATGGTAGTAAAAAGTCACACACAGATTGCTTATTACCTGACACGTCCTCTTTCTCTTGGTGTAGGCATGTTTCAAATGGTGGTAAGAGAACAGATAAGTTGATTGGTTCCTCCAGACCCATAACCTATAAGAAGCTAAACTTAAGTTCACAACTAGGATCTTTAGAGAAGTTTAAGAGGCAATATGGGAAGGTTAAAAATCCTCTGAATACGGAAGAGGAGGAAAATAATTTTGAAATCACTACCAATCTCAGTCTTCAAGTTGAACCTGACATTCCACAGAGAGACAAAAACCACTTAGACAACTCTAGTATTTGTAAGATCACTACTATGAAACATAATGATTCAAATAGTTGTCAACCAGTAAGTCACATCCTTCATTCAGAAAAGTTTCCATTCTCCAAGGAAGAAGACTATTTAGAACAACAGATGCCTTGCTTAAGAGAAAGTCCTATAACTCTAAAGGAGTTACCACATTTTAACAGAAAACCTTTGGCTGTGGAGAAGTCATCCGAATCACTAGCCTCTAAATTATCCAGAATGAAAGGTTCTGAAAGAGAGACTCAAACAGTGGAGACGGGTCATTTTATTGGATTTCCACAATCAGATTCCAGTAGGAAGGACAGTGACTTGTGCAGTGGGTTATCACTAGATTCTTGTAAGTTACTTAAAAATGAGCATAAAAAAACAGAGACTGTCATCATCCCAATGTCAGACTCTGTCACACAGGATAATTCCTTCAATAAAGATAGCGAAATATATCCTAAGAGCACTATAACAGAGAACCCTGTGATACCAGAAACTCCTTTGGTATTACCCTATAATAATTCTCCAGTTACCAATAAAGACCCAGATGTTCGTACAGCTTCAGAACAAGAGATAGGAAGTCTTAACTCTCCCAGTAGAATGTTAATGAGTCACATAGACGATTCCACAGTCAACCCAAATGGAACTTGTGTTCAGAGTGAGGAATCTATAGCAAGAACTTGTTCTGTAAATGAAGAGTCAAACACATGTTCTCTGGATTGGCAGCAGCATTTTGATGTAGCCTTGGGAAGAATGGTTTACATCAACAAAATAACTGGACTTAGCACATTTATTGCTCCTACTGAGGACGTTCGAGCAGCTTGTACTAAGGACCTGACAACTGTGGCTGTGGATGTCATACTTGAGAATGGTAAGTATATAGTGTTCACTGACATGAAATGTTTTTGAAGATGGGAATAATGGCCAGGTAGCAAGATAATAATTATTCAAAGACATTATCTCAGCAGATTGAACATTTTGAAGTTTAATTATAAAATGTGTTTTATGGTATATGAAGATTCTCTGGGTCTAATACTATTTAAATCTAAAACTACAATGAATGACTTATAGACTGGAACTGTACATATATTTGGCTATAGGTATGTGTACATGTGAGAGGGTGAGAGCTTTTAATGAAATGGTGCAATTGTAGTTGAGAAAATCCACAGTGCTTCCCTATCTTGCTTTCCCCCCTCTCCCAAACACATAGCTCTCCTAGAAATTTGTCTTTAAAGGCACCTGCAATGCCAGTGTAGTATTTTTCTGGAAGTTGCTTTCTGCAGCTCCCAGGTAAAGGGCTAGAATGATCCTTTATTCATCTTAAGTTTCTCAGTAAAATCTATGGCTCTGCACCACTATATATGTTTTTGTTTGTTTGTTTGTTTTTTTAGAAAATAGGACTTGAGCATAAATTTTTTTGAATATAGGTTAAATATATACTTTCATAATTATATTTTTCAAATGTACATTATTATAATACACATGCTAATCCACTTGATATGTTTATTGTATAAGTAGCTGTTATTCAGGAAGACAATAATGTGACTTTTAGATCATACCACAAGGCTACATCAGAGCCTCGACTAGGACTCTGAGTACTCAGTTCTCAGTCAGCATTAAAAGTGACATTGTTTGGGCACAGTGTTTAGAGCCAGATGTTGGGAGATGGTAAAGCTGATTTCCATCTGGCTATAATCTTGGTTTTACATCAAGAGGATAAACATTAAATGCACATCCATATTAAATATCTTAAATGTTGCAAAAGATTGTAAATTATATGAATGTAATTAAAAATTAACATAATTTCTCTTTAGGATTAGTAGCTCTAGCAGGAGGCCCTGATTTATTTAAGATTAGATAAGACCTTTATTTTTTAATAGTTTTCAGTTTTTTTCCTTGTGAAAAGAAAATCTCTCAAGTAACTTTTAAAGTATTAAATAGGGGAAAACCCTTTTCTTTCAATATGCTCATGAGACTATCAGGTTGCTCCTAAAGACACATGTGTTTTTTAATCTATTTAGTTTTATGTCCTGATTTATACTGAATGCTTATCATAGATAAATCTGAGGAACTGACACCTCATCTTCCTGCAATGCAACTGCTTCTGATACCGTGATAAAAAAAAAAAATGACTGGATCACATTAAACTGAGATGGCTGCTGCTAAACAGAGAGGGGGAATCTTGGCTGCCATACTCAACATAAACATCTGTTCCTGTTAAATAAATCTAGATGTTTAAAAAACACTTCAGTCTTTCTGGATTAGCAAGTCTTGTAATGAACTTGTGAGGGTCATGTTAACTCAGAGTTTTATGATGAAAAATAAAGTATTTTGGGTATAGAAACAAGTTCCATGACAGGATAGCTCCTAAGCACCCTCCATTCACATGGAATGTTACCTTTCTGGAAATGGCTATTGTATAGCAGGACGTTAGGACATTAAAAACATTACATAAAATGAATTGTTAACAGGTAAATTTAATTGTGCAGAACAGAAGATATATAAAAAATAATTTTAAAGAGTTGTGTCAAGTTTCCAAGCCCTGGCAAATATTTTTCTTTAAAATGTCTTTAACTCTGTCATTTCTGTTACCAGTGATGCAACCTTATTTCACCTCTTACTTTAATTTTTTTCGTTTTACGTTAATCTCTCTCCAGTTTTTGTCCAACAGATTTACCTTTTTGAAAGGATAGTTTCATCATATTTTGCCCCTGTTCAAAAACTGTCAAATTCAGCATTATTTCTAAAACTCAAACCTGATGATCCTTCAGAAAGAAGGGTAGAATTTGGGCCAGATCTCACTGGACTTTGGAGTTTAAATTCAGAACTTTGATTCATTCATCTATTCGTTTATTCATTTATTAATTATTCACATTGTGCTAGGTGCTGCCACATTGCAGATTAATTGACTTTGTTTTCAGGAGTTCATAGTCTATTAGGGAAGATAGCTATCTAAATATAATTACAACATGATGAGATAAATGTTATCATAGACAGATATATTGGGTATAAGAGACATATTAATTGAGGACTTGTGAAGACTGCGCCTAATAGGAATGACAATTAAGTACCACTATATGTCCAAAACAGGATTTCTCAACTGTGGCACTATTGACATTTTTGACTAGATAAGTCTTTGTTGTAGGGATTGTCCTATACATTGTAGGATAGTAGCAGCATCCCTACCCTCTATATCTGCTAGATGCCAGTAGCACCCCTCACCTGATTTATGACAACCAAAAAGTCTCAACATATTGCCAAATGTCCCCCATGCAAAATTGTCCTCATTGAGAATCAGTGATCTATTTTAGGTCCTCTTTCTGTCTGATATAGATGGATAATGGGACTAAGCATTAACGAAGATTCCTTAGCAGAATAATTTCATTAAAGAATTTTGACTCAAATCTAGTGTTTAGTAGTCTGTCTTATGTCATGATTCAGTTTGTGCAGAGATTTTATGTAACTTAATTTTTATTAGTTTACATTTTGAGTTCAAGTGTTTAGGTTTTACTTTTTTATATTTAGGATCTCAGTACAGATGTCATCCTTTTAGAAGCGACCTTGTTCTTCCTTTCCTTCCCAGAGCTCAGGAAGAGAGGACTATGATGAGACAGAATAACAGAGGTAGGAGCAATAACAGAGATTGCCAGAACACCTAGTACATACTGTACCACCTAACAAAAAGAAAAAAAAGCAGGGTTGTATTATTAAGCTTGATCAGTGCCAGCTGTGTCTTACTGGAACTAGGAATTCCCCACAGTCCTATTTAACAGCAGAACTAAGAAGTTCAGTGCCTGCATTTAGATCAGAAATTACTTTTCCAGACTTGAGGTCAATACTGGGTGATTATTAATGCACAATCTGTGGTGTCTTGTGATTGAGAAAATGTTTATTATTTTTAAAGATTGAAGTACTCCATATTGCAGTAGTTTTATGTAAGCAAAACTCTTCAACAAAATCTACAGACATTTATTATTTTTCTTTTCTTTGTTTCTAAAAATAGATAAGGTATATTTTTTACTAAAGGAAGTGAGGTTACTGATTTGAACCAGTTACTTCTGGACTTGTATTCTGAAATATCTCTTGAAAACAGTTTAGAGAAAAAGCTATAATACCAGAAGATACAGTCATCAACTCTAGTTTAAAAGTAACAGATGAAAACAATTTAGAGATACCGCAAACACTGAACATTTGTAGAATATTGGAATATTGGAACAGTGTGTCTGATCTTTGCTCTTGAGGCTGCACCATACCAAATATGAGATGCCATTCACCTTTTTCCGTGAGGTTCTTGATGCCACTTTGCTTCTCCCCTTTTGCACTAGATAGTGCGGATGATGCTGTTGGTAGGGAATCGCTTCAGTCTTTGTTCTCAGAATGGGACAATCCAGTATTTGCACGTTATCCAGAGGTGGGTCTGCAACAATTATTCTTTGCTTGTTATTTTAAATTTTGAATTTCATTTAAGTTGGGTATAGGCATGACTGATTATACTAATTTGTAATTATGAATGGAAAATGCATATGTTTCCAAATAAATCATTTGGAAATTAATGTTTAATGTAGAGAGAGGGACTCAGAATTCATAACATTTTGGGAGCTCTGCTTTAATTTTCGATTAAACATGTAATCAGTGTATGAATAATGAATGTGTTTACCTCTCTTAAAAACTCTGACTTGTAGCTTTGGCAAAGTCCTTAGGGTAGTGATTATAAAAACTGCTATCATTAGATAAAGTAGTGAATCTTCTTTTGGAGGAACATTTCATCATTGGACCTGAGAGTATGTTCTCTCCTCAGTGGGTTAGCATAGAATGTACTTTGTTGTAATGAGGGTGTAGAATAGATGAACATTTAATTATTGATTTTTCAGTCAAGATGTCTTTAAGGACTTGATCATGGAGCCTAAACAAATTGTTATTCTGAAACAGTATTGGTTTTTGTCAGTAGTCTTGTTCATAAACAAAAATTATTGAAAAATAATAATTCATAGAGTCCTTTGAATTTCTGTAAGTTCTCTGAATTCAGCCCACCTCTAGAAGGTTTTATGAAAATGAATGTTTTTAAACCACTTTGAGATTTTTGGTAAAACAGTTCTGCAGACATAAGTTTTAATTTAAAACGATATTGGTGCCGGTCTTTCTAGGTTGCTGTCGATGTAAGCAGTGGTCAGGCAGAGAGCCTAGCAGTTAAAATTCACAACATCTTGTATCCTTATCGTTTCACCAAAGAGATGATTCATTCGATGCAGGTAAAAGAGTAACTTGGAAATCTCATAATATATATGTAAGTTCTAAGCTAGACTCTTTTGAAATTGGATTTATTTAATGATATAGACCACCCTGGTCAAGGCACATGTGTTTTTTAAAAAATCTTACTGGAACTTTATCATCAGAAGAAAAAGCAAAGGACTAATTATATAAATTACAAAGAAAAAAAATGTCCTTAGTAGTGCGAGCAGGTTTGGAGGGATGAATTATGGATTCAGGCTCAGTTTCAGGGGTTATATATTGACTTTATATTTTGACAACAATTTATAAATCAACTAAGTACTGTAGAGACATTGTCCTTAAATGTGCAACAGTACCCCTTTTTAAGTGACCCTCTTTTGTGTGAGGCTACAAGTGACATGGCTTGGGAGACCCTAGATTGAGGAGTTCCATTAACAAAAGGGACCTTCTGTCTCCTTGTTTTCAGTATGGAAACAAATTAGGAGGTTAGACAGCTCTAGGTAAACTAACCTGGCATTGACCTGATACCAGAGCAAACACTTGATCTAGAAATAGACCTGGGGAGATGCGGGGAGCCTTTATCAGTACCAGGACAGAGAGGAATCACCATGGCCTAAAATTACAGGTGGCTTTTAATTTACTGCTTTAATGGACTAGCTCTATTCATTAGCAGTCTCGGGTCATATTAGTAATTCTCTGGTCATATTACCCATTAATAAGCATCACTGTGTTGGGAACATTTCAGGTCAACTCTAAAGTTTTATTAGCATATCCCTTTTAGATTCCTCAGT
Organism: Pteropus vampyrus; assembly: GCF_000151845.1. NCBI lineage: Eukaryota > Metazoa > Chordata > Mammalia > Chiroptera > Pteropodidae > Pteropus > Pteropus vampyrus. Next base: position 1,067,671 of record NW_011888958.1, read on the forward strand.
CTGTGTTCGTTTTATGTCTTCTGATCACTCTACTTGCCCCTTCTTTTATCCTTCCTAATAACCCCCTCAAGTTCATCAGCACCTACCTCAGTTTGAGATGTGAATGTTACAATGCAACAACTCTAAATTAAGTACAGTTTTATCTCTTTCTATACAGATAAGCCTTTGCTAATTTTTATTTAGTGTTGTGCCACTTATTTCAATGTATGGCAGGTTCTTCAGCAAGTGGATAACAAATTTATTGCCTGTTTAATGAGCACCAAGACTGAAGAGAATGGTGAGGCAGGTAAGACTGGAGTTTAGTCTTGACTAATAACCAGCTGTTCTTCTGATAGCCTCCTTTTAAGGTTATTTTTTTTATACAATAAAAAATAAAACCAATCTAAATTAATATTATGAAATGATAGTTTTAAAGTACATTTAGTTTTATATACATACACATAGACATGCATATATAAGACACATGTTAAGTTAACCAAGAGTTAAGTACACTTCCTTGGTGAGCTGCTTTAATAAAACAATAATAGTTTGTAAATCGTATTAACTCATTCAGCAAATATCAAGTGCCTTTGTACTCCTGGGATTGTATTAGGCTCTAGGGATCTAATGATGGGAAAAAATATACATGGAGGAGAAACAGATAATTGCACAAATATTAAAATTTTAACTCTAATTAGTGTTTTAGCAGGGAGAAATAAGATGCCATGATAATCTGTCTGTATTGGGAGATTTGATTATTCAGAGATGGTTTTCTTGGTAAAGTGAGATCTGAAGTATGAGTATGATTTAACTAGGGAGAGATAAAGAGAAAGAGGAGTATTCTTGGCAGAGAGAGTAACATATATAGTAGAAAGCTTTTTGTTTTTTTATTGTTTTCTGATGCTTTTGCGGTGGCACATGTTATATCATATTTGCGTTTTGAAAATATCGCTCTGGTTGCAGTGTGGAGAATGGATTGGGTATGGGAGTACAATCACAGTAACTGCAGAGACTGTTAGGAGGATACTGCAATATATAAGAAATGCTAGTTAGCTGGGACGAAGGGGGACTAGAGAGAAGTGAATGCATCAGAAAATATTTAGGAGATAAAGTCAACAAGTTTTGGAGATGGATTGGATATGGGGAAGATATATCAAAGATGACTCCTAGTTTTCTGACTTCCATAACTGAGTAGTTGATGGTGCAGGAACAGATTGGAGGACAAGCAGGCAGAAGGGTGAAAATCATGAGTTCAGTCTGAAATCTCTTTGAAATTTTCAAGAAGAGATATTAACAATGTGGTTGCTGGGACTAGAGAAGCATTCTGACATGGAGACATTCATCTGAATTGTCAGCATAAAGTTGGTCATTGAAGTCATGAGTGTAACTTTTACCTAGGAAGAGTGAAGAGTGAGGACGAGAGAGATTCTTAATCTAGAATAATTCTCAACATTTAACAGCTAGTTAGAAAAGGGTGAACCAGCAAAAGAGGTTGTGAAGAAACTGCTAGAGAAATAAGAAAACAGACAAAGGCGGTGTTGCAAAGCCAAGACTTCATATAAATGCTGCCAAGAGGTTAAGTCAGATGAGGACCAAAAATATCCGTTCAATTTTATGACAGTGAAGGTTGGGAATGTCAGGTGAGAGCTGTTTTAGAGAAGAGCTAGGGGAGGATGCTGACAGACCACAAGGAAAGACTCAGAAATCTGTTACATAGAATAGAGGGCCTGAAAGAGGGTGAGGGAGAGAGAAGACTTATTTTCTTCTTTTTCTTTAAACTGAGAGATTCTTGAGCACATTTACAGTGCTTGATACTGTAAGGTTCCAGAAAAGGCCTGAGTGGCTGAGAGCCCTAAGCACCAGTGGAGCAGTTGGCTCTAGATAAGTAGACCTACAGGCAAATGCTTCTAAAGTTTGAAAGCAGTTAATTTTGTATTTCAAAATATTCCTTTTTGGCTTGTTTACAATGTAGATTTATCAAATAAATATCATAATAGATCACAAGCAAATTAACAAAAAGTTCTGTCATAATTATCATAAATATTATATTAGTGAAGGTCAAGTTATAGTAGTTAACCGTTTCTAGAAAATGAATAGATTTTTTTCTAAAGTTTTGATTACCTGGAATTGTTTGTTAAAATACTTTATGTAGCCATAAAGTCTGCATATGTTCAAAGAAGTGAAAGGGACTTATTTAAATTTCTCTTGAGATTCTATATTATTGTATTGGCTAGCTGCCACCAAAGAATTGGCTTCGATAAATACATTTTCCTAAATCAAAATGTGTTTTTGCTGTCACTCATTAATACCAAAAGCAACATTCCTATAATTGACTTACTTTTATTTTAATATCTGCGTATACTTTTGTAATGGACAAATATATTATTATTTTAAGTTATAGTGAAATTAATGCCATAAATTAGCATTTTTTTATTTCATGTTTCCAACTACAATAAAATACAGTTCAGTTATGATATCCTAAGGAATAAGGATTCATTCATTTATTCTGTAAATAATTATTAAGTGCCTATTATGTGCCCGTTGCTATTACATATGCTGGGAATATAACAGACAAAAATCCTTTCCGTTATGAAACTTCTGTTGTGTTGGAATAGTAAAAATACAACTTTTAACATTAGTAAATTACCTTTATATATCCTGCTTCATACATGGAATGGAAAATGTCATGAATACTATGTAGACTATAAACCATTTCTCTAGAGTCAGGTACAGGATTTGATTTTTTAGGGTTACCGATTCTTGATAATTCACATTGGCTCTAATTTCAAATTCGAGGTTACTCCTTCACAATTTATTATTTATTCCATTGTCTTGCCCAATAGAGGATGTTCAGTCATCACAACCAGCTGCAACTCCTCCTATCCTCAAAGGAGTTTAAAATTCAACATTTTGGGGCCTGTTTCTGTGGTTGGACTTATTGTCAGAAAAATTTTCTTTTTTTCTTTAAGTCTTAAGCTCTCATGCCATAATTTTGATCAAATTCAAGAGGAGAACTTCTATTTCAATATAATCAATACCAATAAACCTCAACCCTTTGGCCAAAAGTACTAAAATTACAAGCTAAAAAGACATAGTAATATAATTGAGGATCAGTCCTTTATCAATGAGAAAAAGATTTCCCTGTAGTTTTAGCTTTTTGGGTCAGGATATTCTTCTTCCTCTCTTGCATTTAAGAGTCTAAAGCCTTGCTACTCAAAGCTGTAAATAGCATCGTCACCTGGGAGTTTGTTAGAATTACAGAATCTTATGTCCAACTTCTAACCTACTGAATCAGAATCTGCATTTTAATAAGGTCCCCAGGTGATTTGTATGCCCATCAAAGTTTGAGAAGCCTGAGTCTAAGCAAGGCAAACTATGGCTGGTGGGCCAGATCCAGCCATCACCTGCTTTTGTACAGCCAGATAAGAATTGTTTTTACATTATTAAATAGTTATTAAAAAAAAAGCAAAAGATGAAGAATATTGCTTGACACATAAAAATTATATGAAATTAATATTTCAGTGTCTATAAATAAAGTTTTATTGGAACATAGCTATAATATTCACATATTGTCTATGGCTGCTTTGGCTCAAAATGAATAGTTGAATAGTTGTGACAGAAACATGTGTCTTGAAAGCCTAAAATAAATGCTGTCTGGCCCTTCACAGAAAAAATTTCCTCACCTGTGATCTAAAGTGTAGTAGAATTACATTCTTCATGGGTTCCAGAGTAGTTTGAAAATCAGGGTCAGCTGATTATAATAATGTATGTTTGATGATCCTTCACTGTATCAAATTTGAATTAATGAAAATCAGTAAAGATTAAGAATATAGGGCATTTACCTTGTTTTATAAATGAAATACTAATAGAGTTTTTTATCAGAAATAAATTTGTTACAGTTCTCCCCATAATTTCAATTTTTTAGGAAATAAAAATACAATTGTTACTACTCAGTATGTTTCTCTTATGCTCATGTTGTTAAATAGTTTGAATTAACCTTTTTTCTCTCTCAGCACAACATGATTATTTTTCATCTTGATCTGAGAATTTGAAACTCCAGTAATTCTTGCTAATCTTCTAGGTGGAAACTTGCTGGTCTTGGTGGATCAACACGCTGCACATGAGCGTGTCCGTTTGGAGCAGCTTATCATTGGTAAGGATCTATTTGGGACTAGAAAAGCTTTGAGACTCCCCAGCAGAATTAGTATACCTGTAAGAGTTTTTCTGTGACTGTTGTGAGGAAAGATGAATTATATGTTTAAAAAATTAAGCTGAAGTCTTTTTTTTTATAAATTGGCTTCTTTTATAACCAAAAGAATGTAGTAGTTCACTTTACTAATTGAAACATGTGGATCTTACTTACATTGTTACAGACATATTTGCTGCATATTTATCATCAATCCTAAAGATTGGATATTTAGGGATTAGGCTACTTATGACATCCAGCACAAATGTCCCCTCCCCAATATGATCTTGGCATACTTTCTTCACAGTTCATCAGGCAGAGACCAGCAGTAAAAAAATAAGTTTTATTTTAAGTTTTAATTTGTGTTTGAATAGGTAGTATATTAAAATAGGTTCAAGTCTGAAAGGTATAAAAGGGAATATGATAAAGTCTTTCTACCCGTGCCCTCATCCCATCTAGTTTCTCTTTCCAGAGGCAACCAGTATCACACTAATTTGTTATGTACCCTTCCAAAGTCAATATGTGCTTGTTAATCTTTGCTACCCTTTTGTCTCATCATGAGGCAGTGTGTTCCCCAAGAGCTAAAATACCAGGAAAACCTTTACTTCTGTGGTCAAATAATGAAAGATCTTCATGTCAAAGAGGTAGGGACCTAGGGAGATATTTCATGGACTAGAATGACAGTGATGTTATTTTCTTTTCGCTTTTCCTTATAAAATGAAAACCTAATTATTGGAAAAGATATAGTCAACACAATGTTGGAAAAACTTATTTGCTGTAGGCCCTGCCCTGGACCATTTGAGAATAGTACTACTGACTAAATCTCAGAGAATGGAAACCCTTCTGCAAAACTGGGGAAGCCTCCTTGAGCCGATGGACTGTATAGTAAAACCATTTTATTTCCTCAGTAATACACATTATTCACCTCTGTTATTAAAACCACATTTATTGACTACAGGAACATTGCATTGTTCATTTGAATGTAAGATGTAAGTCATATTTCTTATTTTGGAAAATACTGCTAAAATGAATAAACAGACTGGATATTTACTAGTTTGAATTTAATAATGAAATTCAAAGCCTAAAACTGAACGTTGAACACACGGCTAAGCACTAAAGTAATTACATGGCTATGCCTTATCATGCTTCATTTTTATCTGAATCTAGACTTCACTTCTTACTCTTAACCCATTCATCTTTCTCCTAATAGATTCCTATGAGAAGCAACAGCCACAAGGCTCAGGTCGGAAAAAATTACTGTCTTCCACTATAAGTCCTCCACTAGAGATAACAGTGACAGAGGAACAAAGGAGACTCTTATGGTTAGTAGCACCATGAGGATGTGATGTTGATAGCATAAATTCTCGCAATAATTCTGTGAAGTATAAGCATAACTATTGTCTCTTTTTTTACATGAGTCACTTGAGACCAAGAGAGGTTACGTGACTTGTTCAAGGTCTTAACAACTATTAAGTGATGGAGCAGACACTCAGACACAGGTCTTCTGACTCCAAATGCTGTTCTTTCCACTATATCACAGCTGTTGAGTGTAGGATAGCATTTCCCTGATAATTTTTTCCAGCAGTAGGCTTAGAAGAGTCTTACCATTTCTTGGAACAGTTAGTGTTTATACTGTGTGCTGTTTCAGAAAGCAAAGTTACAGTAGTAATTGCTTCCATTCTGCTTTGCCTTGGTGCATTCTAGATTCTTAATTTTCATTATTATAATACTGGGAAGAAAGGAAAACACTGGGACACAGGAAGGGGCAGGTCATATAGCGAATCACAAAGTAGGACATCTTCCCACTTTTAGGCAGCACAAATTATTGGAAATATAAAAGAGAACTGTCTCTGAATTTATTTCAGGTTTGGGTATTTGCCACTGCCAATAAATCTTTTTCCCTAGGGCATAATTTATATTAGGGGCAGATCCATTTATTTACATCCCGTTAATCAGGACTTCTCAGTTCCCGGGGCTGTTAATTACCTCCCTGCTATAGTGCTGATTCAAAACACCGTTGGCCCTTTTATTTGTGCCAAACTCCATCAAGTTGCGAGCAAAAGTTAGCAATTCCTCGGTTAAAAATGAAAACTTAGGAACAAGACTGAGAAACAAATTGATTCTCTCAATGGAAAAGAGAAAAAAATGTTACTGTAATTCAGAAAGGAAATTTGATAATAAAATCCTAAACAAACACCCTTAAGTGTGAGAAAAACACTATATAATTTATAAAGCTTGTGGTAGCTTTTGAGAAACTACCAGATATTTGTAACTAGTACTGAAATGTGAATGACATTTGAGATTGTAATACTTTTACATTTAAGGTTATCTCTTTAGGTGTTACCACAAAAATCTGGAAGATCTGGGCCTTGGAATTATATTTCCAGATACTAGTGATTCTTTGGTCCTTGTAGGAAAAGTACCACTCTGTTTTGTAGAAAGAGAAGCCAATGAAGTTCGAAGAGGACGATCTACTGTGGCCAAGAGTATTGTGGAGGTAAGACAGAGCTGCAGCCATTGAAATTGTTGAGTAATAGTAACCTATTTTATTTAGAAACTCCCTATATTCATCTTTTATTCAATAAGAATTTATGAAATAGGGTGGCTCCATAGAGTAGCGGTTAGCACATCTGCTTTACACACAGAAGGTCCTGGGTTCGCGCCCCAAGTGAAGCCACGGACCATACCTCGGGTGCACCAGGCCCCGGGTGCACACCGCAAGTGTGTGGAGGAGATGCCCCACCTTCAGAGATCCAGTTCTTAAGGAGAAATGGCAACATCCATAGGTCAGGGGTGGAAGTATTGTGTGTGTGTCGGGGCGCGGCAGGGAGGATAAAAGAGGGGGAAAAAAAGAATTTATGAAATACCTGCTGGGTACCAGGTACTAGAGAGTTAAAGATGAATTAGCTCAAGGTGAGGGAGAAGGACATTTAAATAATTATAGAATAATGAAATTTGGGCAGAAATATGTTCAAAAGTGCTATGGAAATACAGAATGATTACTGTGCCATGGAAATACAGAATGATTAGGAGGATGGAGGTTAAAGAAACTGTCATAGAAAAGCTGTTTTTTGTTTTATTTTGTTTTGTCTTTTGGAAAAGTCTTGTAAAACAGCAGGAGCTTACCAAGTACAGAAGAGGGGAGGAGAGCATTGTAGACAGAGCAACAGATATTAGAGACTTGATGCAGATCCTATGTTTAGGGAACTACTAATATATATGGGTCAAATTAAGATATATATGGGGTAGTGGTGGAACCAGATGAGGCTAGATAGGTTGTTAAGACCAAATCATAAAGAGATTTAGCATATTCTGCAAAGTAGCTTGCATTTCATCCTATAGGCTGCCAATGAGGAAGAGTGAGATACATTTTAGCACTGCATTTTAAATATGACTACAGGTATATGTTTTGGTAAAGGTCTGGAAAGCTGTGCTGGGATGTGGATTTGAAGAGGACCATTATTTTTCACTTATGTGTTTCACTTTTTTTACATAACAAACACAATTCGTCTTTGTTACCTTTTCTTTCATCCTTTCCTGTTTTCTATTAGCATTTTCTTCATTTCTTTTTTTCTTCTAATGGTTTAGAAGTTGAATTTTAGCTTGCATACTTAACAAAGTTTAAAAGTAATTTCTCTGTTTTCTTCCTAAACTGCACAAAAATCTTCATCCCTCCTCTGCCATCTTCCATGTTGTTGCCTATTTTAGTTCCACGTTTTTAATCCCCCTAGTAGTCATTTCTTTTATAATCAGTATTTATTTAGATTAACCAAAATGTTTGAAGAGTCTTTGTTCACTGTTGCTTCTTGCACCCTACTTTGTGTTCAGTTTCTTTCTACCGAAGTAAATCTCTTAAAAGTTCTTTTATTAAGAGTCTATTAATGATAAACTGCCTTTGAAAATATCTTTATTTTGCCTTAACACTTGTATGATTGTCTAGCCGAAAATAGAATTCCATATTGTCATTTATCCCTCGGCATTTTGAAAATATTCCATTACTTTTAACATTCTGTTTTTGCCATTAAAGTGCATTGTCAGTCTAATCCTCATTAATTTGTAGGTAATCTGATTTTCTCTTTGTCTTTGGTTCTGCAATTTCCCTGTAACACATCTATGTATGGATTTATTTTCATCTCCTTCTTGAGATTCATCATACTTCTACAATTTGGAAAATGTAGTTATTATCACATTAAACATGGCTTCTTCCCTCATTTCTTGTCTCCTAGAAATCCTATGAGATGTCTCCTGGACCTTACCTTTCTATTCTTCATGTCTTTTAACTTGTCTTTCATATTTCCCATTGTTTTATCTCTCTGTGATGCATTCTGAGAAATTTTCTCATTTATCTTACAGTGAACTAAATTTTCTTTTCACCTACTATTTAATTAGATGTTTAACTTGTCCACTGAGTTTTTTTATTTCAATGACTGTACTTTTTATTTCTAGAATTTTTATTTGTTTCTTTCTCAGATCTGTATTTTCTTTTTTCACGGTGTCCCATTTTATTCATTTTGGTATCTTACTCCTTCATCTCTAGCTCTTACTATTTGGAGCACAGGCAGGTCCACACCAACTTAGTGTACTATTTTTCTTGAAATCTGAATTCCTTTAGTAATATCTAAAAATAAAAATTAGAAGATAGATTTAGTGGCTAAATTGTGGTATAGATTGATACAGGAAAGATTTGAAGTAGAGCAAGCAGTCGAGAGGCTATTGCACTGGTTCAAATAAGAGAGGATAAGGATTGGACTGTCAGTAGCAGTGGAAATGGAGAGGAGGGACATATTTGAAACATAATTTGGAAGGTAGAATCAAGAGGTCCTGGTAAGCAATAGAATATAAAAGGGATAAAGGAGAAAAGATAATCATTCTGAGGGTTCTAGCTCAGATGACTGAAAGGATGGTGGTGCCATTGACAGAAAAAAGAAATAGAGGAGAAGGAGTACACCTGGCTGCGAGTTAGATTCTGAGCATAGCTTTAGACACATTGAATGTGCCTTCAAGGTGGCAGGGTGGGGAGGGGCGTGTCCAGTAGACAGGCAGACTTACAGACCTAGCACATGGGAAAGAAGTCTGAGCTATATCTATTTGGGAGTTATCAGTATTTATATTTTGATAATAACAGAAGCTGGAGAACGGTCTAAAGGAAGTGAGATTGTCCAGAGAGAATATGAAAAATAAAAGGAGAGAGCAAAGGGTGAAGCCTGTGGAACACCAGCATTCAGGGTGTATATGTTTTGGCAAAGGTCTGGCAAGCTACTGCCGAAAAGAAGAAACCCTAAAAGATCATTGAATAGATCGGTCAGAGAGGGAGGAGGAAATTCAGGAAAAAGTAATATTGCCAATCCAAGGGAAGTTTTAAGCAAGAAGGGAATGGTCAACACTAGCAAGTTGGATTTGGCTATCACGAGGACATTGGTTACCTTGTGGAATTGCTTCCTGGAAGTTGGGTGGGGTGGAAGATACCACAGTGGGTCAGGGAGCGAGTGAAGGGAAGGAGAGTGAAGCTAAGTAGACTGCTCTTTTGAGAACTTTGGCTGTACACAGAAGAGAGGGAGGGTGATAGTCAAAGGTTAGGGGTGGTTGGGAAGTGTGGGGCAGGACACAAGATTGAGGAAAGATTTTTGTTTTCGGATGGGAGAGACAAGCATTTTTGTAGGCTAAGGGTGAGACAGTACTCAAGAGGAAGAGGCAGTTAACATTGCCAGCTTTTGATTACCTTGATTTTACCCTTTGATCAGACAACCTTTGCTTTGTTTTCAGCAGCACTTTTTTCTCTGAACACAGCTTACTTTTTCCAAGGCTCCTCCTCCAAATTGTCTTAAATCCAAAAGATAGGATCTGTTAGAATCTTTTATTGTAATTCAATCTCTAAGTATTTAACCAGAAAATTACAATAAAAACTTTTCCTAAAGTGACTTCAAAGATTGCTGGTATGGAATTTACTTCAAATTAAAACAGCTTATGTTTTCAGAAAATCTTGATTGTGTTAAGTCAGGCTGATCCGGAGAGATTTTCTTGATTCTGGAAGAAGCTAAACTAGTTTTGGTGTCTTAAAGAAAAGGTAGCTACTTGGATCCTAGCAATTGAAAGATCACTAATACATTTTTCTTTAAAATGCTATCCTCTAGCATGATGAATGAGCCTTTTTAACACTACTTAAATTGTCTAGCATTGATAAACCATTGAAATATGAAATGAACGGAGAATACTATCCATCTCTCCTTCACCAGGCTTTAAACTGTTGTTTTACAAGTCCCAGATATACAAGCACAAGAGAGAATAGCAAAGAAGTTAGGTTCGATCTGTATTCATACTAAGCTTTGTTAGTGGGTCAGGTATTATGAGAGATCTTTCTGTTTAGGTTTGGGAAAATAGGTGGCTTTTAAGAAATACATAGCATCTACTACCTAGCTCTTGGTAGCTATGCTCATTTATCAGTATGGTAGACTAGAGTGTACATGAGGGAGGAGAGAGAATTTTCTGAGCCTGGTTTAAAAAGAAAATCTATCATGTTGTAATCTTAGGAAGCTAATTTATACATAGCCATTTTTAGGAGTAAAGAAATTCTGTGTTTTCTTATAAAGAAGTCATTAAATATGCATATCTCAAAACAGTTTCTTACCTGCAGAGCTTAAACAAATTGGTAGCATAAAATAGTGTCTGCTTTAAATTTCTTTAAAGTTCTTTTGTAAATACTAACATCTGGAGAGATATATCCATTGAAAAGGCTACCCTCGAGACAGAGACAAGCTAGGGAGGAGAAACTTCTCAACAAAAGTCCTCAGAAAATAAGCTTTTCGAGCTAAAGGGAATTGTCCAAAGAAAAAGCCTGTGGGAACTAAAGTGACTACTTACGTTTATGATATTTAAGCAAATGTTATACTGAGTGCTCAGTTGTGTTGATGATTGTTGGGTATTTTTCTGTTACTGTGTAATATTACACTGGTTCTGGCTGAAAATATAAACCAACAGACAGCCTCCTAGTGAAACGCTTTCTTGATGTTTAGAATCAGTTGAATCATCAAGACTACTCTCAACAGTTATATAACCTCATGAGCTGATGAGCTGCCTCTGGAGGAAGTTTCAGTAGCTAAATAATATTCTCTTTTCAATAAGAATTCTAGTTGATTGTTTTGGTATTTCATGTTCAAAGTGCCTTACCACAAATAAATTATTTGCACCTAAGTGCTGTATTGCTGGAACTCTCTCCTTTAAGAGGCATATTTTAAATATGGATATTTTGTAAACTATCAAAGGGCAAGTGTTACATACCTGTAGATCAATGCCTGTTTTCTTTTTTTGCTTTGTAGGAATTTATTCGAGAACAAGTGGAGGTAAACCTTTCTCTTATTTTCGGATTTCACAAAGAGGCACCACACACAAAAACCTCCATTGTCCCATTTCCTTTTCCCAGTAATAAAGAATGTGTTTATGCATTAGCTACTCCAGACCACAGGAGGCATCCAAGGGACTTTGCCACTGACTGTCCAGAAGGTGTTAGCATCCCAAGCCTGCCATGGTAAGACTCAACACACCAGCTCTTGAGTGCCTCTGCATGCTAAGCACTGGCAAGGGTACAGCAGTTATGAAAAAAGTAGAAGGCGCACTTACTACTTGCCTCATGGAGGGTACAGTTTAGATTAAGAACCGAATACACTAAAAATTAACATTAAAAAAATCACTTTTACAAAGCAAAATACCAATGCATATATTTGACCATAATGCAGAATGACTTATATGAGTGGAGGAGGAACTCCTAAAGGAGACGCATATTGAGTCAAGTTTGGAATGAGCTGAGGGACATGGATTCATAGGATGGAGAGGAAAGTTTACTAAAGGGAGAAGAAATAGCCTATACAGAGACCCAAAGACACAGACAAATTAGTTCTATGAGGAGGAGCAAAGAGTATCAAGAAATTAGGCTGATAAGAAAGAATAGAAGCCTAGAAGGTCAGAACAAAACCTTTAGATTTTATACAGAAAGCATTAATTAGAATCTTTGAAGGTTTTTAAGTAGGGTAATACGATAAAATATAGAAAATGATATTTATTGAAGGAACTTACTTTAGGAATGACAGCTACAGAATGTGGTTAAACAAATTGGTAGCATGAAATAGAGAGTCTGCTTTAAATTTCTTTGAAACTCCTTTGTAAATACTAACATCTGCAGGGATGTAATACTGACACCCTCCCTCTGTTTTTTTATGTTTCCATCAACCTCCTTTCTTCAGTTCCTGTTTTTTCTAGCTTAGAAACAACAGCCACCCAATCTGTCTCTTGCAAATACCCTAAACTACTTCACCCCTTTATCCTGTCTTTACTCCTCATATCTACTCCATCCCAATTTCATCATCTCTACCTTCAGAATGTATCTTAAATCTGTCCGATGTGATGTTTCCACCGCCATCTCGTTAGTTCTTAACCACTGTTGAGTCCTCTTTCTCAGCCTCCTCCCCATGTCCGTTCTGGCTCTGCTTCGTGCCATTCTTCCCTCAGCACACAGAGGCATCTTTTTGAAACATCCTTCTGAGCGTCTCATTCTTCTAACTCAAATATGTCAAGACTATTCTTTGCTCTTAGGATAAAAATTTTATTCTTTACCTTGGCCTGCAAGGGTCTTCGTGATCTGGCTCCTGCCTGCCTCTCCAGCTTCATCTCGTATCACCCTCCCCCTTGCCCGTTACATTCCAGGCTGCTTCCTTGGTCTTGTTCTTGTTTCTGCACTTCCGTACTTGCCTTTTTCCTCGATCTTAAATGCCTTTCTACTCCTTCAATTAGCTGTGTCTCTCTTAACCTAAGGTCTCAGATTAAATATCATTTTGCTAGGAAAGCCTTCTCTGACCTCTAAACTGGGTTTAATTTTCTTATTATATATTCATTCTTACCCTATATTATACAGTACTTATAATTTAAATATATAATAGAAATATATTTATATAAATACGTTTTATATATATAATTTAAAATTTAAATTATTATGTAATTGTTTAGTGTTTGTCTCACCCGTTAGACCTATTAGATCATAAGCTTCACAAGGGTGGAGATTGTCTGTCTCATCCACCGCCTCGCATAGTTCCTAATACAAAGTATGTACTTATAAATATCTGTTGACTGAGTGAATTAATGTATGCATAAAGGCAGGTGCTGACAGTATTTGAGTTTAGATTAGAAAGATTATTATGGAAATAGAAGAGGAAGCAGATAAAATGGGCATTGTACTGAACAATCAGAGATCTTGGTGATAGATTGGCTATGGACAAAAGATAACCTTGATTTCATAAACCTATAAGAAGTGGGCAAAATATTGCTGTTGCTGCCTCTTTGAAAAAAACTGACAGCAAAATCCTAACACATTCAGGAATACCTCTGACAGGGATTAGAAAGACAAGGGCCGCATAAGGAAAAGCTGAGAGATAGGTCAGTCCTGAGGCCTTAGTTTTATCCATGGCCATAAGTACCAATTTCAAGCAGTATTAAAGTCACATGAAAGAAGCCTAAGAAACATTTTACTTTTCCCAGATATTTGGCTCTGACCCAGGGTCAGCATTGCTTTCCCACCATATACACCATAACCATCTTGTTTCTGTCTTTTGTTTAGGGGCCATTAAGTTCAATGACGGCCTGAGCTTAGAGGAGTGTTATCGCCTTATTGAAGCTCTGTCCTGGTGCCAGCTGCCATTCCAGTGTGCTCACGGGAGACCTTCTATTCTGCCGTTAGCTGACATAGACCACTTGGAGCAGGAAAAACAGGTACAGTAATGACTAACAGGAGAAAAGAAAGCAAAGTTTATATTCTCTTTCTTTTCCAGCCCCTATTATCCAAATGTAATGTGTCTTAATCCTTTCAAAAATATAACAGTTTTGATAAATGTGCATTGGGAGTTTTATATAAATTCTCACCATTTCATCTTCTAGCTCAAATTCAAAATGGAGATTAGGCTGAACTATTAGATTATACACGTGATGCCTTTGTATTTCTTAAGCTTAACACATGTACAGACTGACGCATCCTGAATATCTGTTGCCTACAAGCTCTAGATTTGATAAGATACAGACATTCTCTCTGGGGTTACAGAAAGTTGGTAGAAACACAGCAAATTCACTGCTGGAAAATGTAACCTAAACAGCCAGTTGTTTGATGGTACTTGCTGGAAATGATGACCTTGCTGGAAGTGGTGGCCATCCCCAAAGATCTCTAGAGTTACGGTGTTGGGGGTCATCAGGCGGGGAACCAAGCTTAGGAGATTTCCACATTAGGCTTTGGGCTTGTTCACTCAGCAGCCCAGGAATAATGATGTGGATAACACCATGAAGGCACAGAGTGGTCTAAATTAAAGAACTTTCCTGTCCTTGTTATAGTCCGAAATGAAACAACATGAGAGCAGAATAGAAATGTCTGTGTTGCTGCTTTCCAAAATCCCTTCTTTGCCCACCTTTCCTGCTAAGGGCTGTGAAGGCTTTTCTCGTGTGGCATTTTCAGGTACTTTCATTATCTGACTCCAGTAGATTTTACCCCATTAAAAACTGCTTGTTTCACATGAGTGAAAAAAATGAAAGTTTTGTCCCAATTCCTGAAGAGTTGGGAATCTCTTATCCTAAGGAAATCTATAATCTTTTTTGAAGTGAAAAATTAGAAATCTAAGCAGCCATATTTAGGAAATGCTTATATGCTGCTTGGCTTTTTGTACTGGTAATTGGAGTTATTCTTTTCTTCCCATAGATTAAACCCAATCTTGCAAAACTTCGCAAAATGGCCCAGGCCTGGCATCTCTTTGGAAAAGCAGAAGGATGTGATTCAAGGCAAAGCCAACAGGCATCCATGCCTCCTTGTGAGCCACCATGACAACAGAATTATTGACCTATATGGAACCAAAGGGATGCTAACTATTTGCCTCTGAGCAGAAAGCATGAACTGCAGGCACCAGCAGAGTCTTAACTGAATCAGCCTGGTGTCCACGAGCAACATACTAGTCTTCCTTGAGCAGATGATCCCTCTAGCTGAGGAGCCATGGAATTCAAGCCTGAAGACAGTTCATTCATTTGCATTCATGAACACAGGAGGTTGCCCTATAATATTTATTTTTTGTAACTTATTTAGAGATAAAATTTAATGATTAATTGTCTTATTGTCTGGTTGGTTGGTTTGTGGTTTTCTTAGGGATGGAATGTTTTGGGGTTTTTTTTGGTATCATTTTGCAATTTTTTCCAATCTCGTAATTTGCATTGATGTAATTTACCTGAAGCTGAACTTCAGGGATCAAGTCTACCTCCCTAGACTGCTAAGAGCCATGTTCCATTAGGCCCTTCCTTTCCCTCCAGTCTTCTTCACTTCCCTCTGCTGCTTCTGTACATTCTAAATCTGACTTTACAAAGAGTTTCTCTGCACTCAGAAATGGTCTCTGCAGTTTTCCATTAGGCCTGTAGTTAGAGTGTTTTAGGGAGAAAAACTATTGATAAAGAGAAACAAGGACAAGGATAGAATAGAGAAAATTTAAAAGTCCTTTTTCCTGTTTTGTTTATTTTATTGCCTTTTTAAAAACTCAGACTGATGTTCATATCCCAAACCAGTGATATGGTGAAAGTACTATGAGTTTGTTTTTTAAAATGACTTTTTGTACTTTATAATGTATCTTTTTATTTGAAAGCAATTTTCACTTCAGAATGCAGCATTTATCCTTTTAAATGTTCTCTACATTTTTTCAGGAGACAAGGGTTCTTTTGGTCCTTTTCAAATTATATCTTGGTTTTATTACAGTATGCCTACTAATGGTCTCATAATTTCATTTGGGACCCAGACTGATCTTTCTGCAAGTGTTTATTATGCCACTCTTAATCTGTGTCTCCCCCACACCTGTTCAGATAACTTGATTTCTGGTTAATAAGAATCAACAGGCTAAAAGACCTATGGGAGGGAGAAAAAAAAAAAAAAAAAAAAAAAAATCAGCTGGTAATGTTTATTGCAACTGAGACGCTGTACAAAGAGAAAGATGTTGCAATGAGAATTTTCACTTTTGTATTTCCTGACCAGCCTGCTCAAATTGGCCTTTGTATCAATGGAATTATTTTCCTCATTTTTAAATACAGGAAACAAATTTGTGCCCATGAAGAAAAGTTTGTTTGCCAGCAGCCTTGCAGTGTTCTTACAGGAGCAATGAAGTATTGCATTCATTAGCATGTGCCTCAGAAAAGGTTCAGGGAAAGCCTTTGCTGGTTTTCAAGGGGATCCTTGTTGAATTATGTAATTGGAACCCTGAAGAATAGGCACCACTGTTTAGAAATGGTCTTTAGTCTTCTAAATATGCATAAAGTTTCATAGACGGAGAGACATGACCTTAGAGAGTGTTTTCAGAGGATGTGCAAGGCTGTCAGGGGCTCTGCCTCCAGGCCCAGTGGAGTGCTGAGGCCTTGACCTCTGCTTCTACTCTCCAGAGCTACATGGAGGCCAGCTGTCCTGGGAGTTTTAAAAATCTTTTTAGGTCAGACCAACTTGTGGGATTAAAAAAAAAAGCATGACAATACCTCTTATACTAGGATGACGGGGGGCAATTTCAAAAGATTTTGCTATAATCCCAAACCACTGTTTTCTTGAGAATAAGAGGATTAGAAAAAGTTCTTCATAAATATGTAACCAACCTTCCTAGATAGCCTGATCAATCAACATATGAGATAATTGTCGTGTTTTAATCATTTATATACTCAGTAGCAACCATCAACATAAAACCAACCTATTACACAAAAATATCTAATATTACTTTTATTATCGCCTGTTAGGGTCTGTTAGGGTTTTGTTTTGTTTTTGAACTCGGGTGCCATAAGAACAAAGATACATCTAATTTTCTAACACATGATAGTAATCACTAACACCTATATGGTGCTTTAGGTTTATAAAATAATTTTACATACCTTATTTGAATTTCTTGACAACCCATGAGATAAGGTGGTATTATTCTCCCCCATTTTACTAAGGGGGGAAACTAAAGCTGGAAAATATTAAGTGATTTATCTAAGATTGCACAGCTAGTAAGTAGAGAATGCTATCCAAATTTCCTAGCTCCATATTATAGTTACCATATTATTTCTCATACTTACAACAGTCCTCTTAAGAAGCTAGTATCTCTCTTTTACAGTGAGGCTACAACAGCTTGGAGGTATTAACTAGTTTGCTGAGGACCTAGCTGAGAATCAGAATTCAGACCCAGGTCTGTGTAACTTCAGATTGCATACTCCTTCCCATCATTACCCTATGCTGACCTATATAATATATTTTTATAAGGGATTTATCTATTTGTAAACTTAGTTCAAATTTATTGGATTCTGGTTTGTGGAGCCTTCGTCAACTTCAGAGTAAAACTTGAAAGATGAGATGTGCAATTAAGTCATTCTTGAGAGACTTTTTTTTTTTTTTTTTGGTAACATCCATCAAAACTTTAATGAGAAATAAAGATGCATACCTTCAATAAGCTTAGCTTTAGTCATGGAGAGAGGCAAGGAAACTGGTAACAGAATATGGTCACTTCTAGGCTTAGAGATCACTGAGTTACAGCTAAGTCTTTATTACTGAGATAAGAGGAGATAATTCTGTCAGAGTTAAGGCTATAGATGGCAGTAGGAGCTAATATCGGAAAGCTTAGAATATAGGCTGGAGGGAAGGGGAAACGCTAGGGAGGGGGCTGGGGCCTGGTCCACAACCTAGCTGGGGATCTAGCTGAGAATAGAGAAGTTCTAGTAATCAGATGTCAGAGCAAGGCAAAGGGTCAGAACAAAGGAACAGCTGGGATCTGAGCCTAACTGAGAAAAAAAAGAAAAAAGCAACCAAAACGGGGGCAGAGCAAGAGGGGTCCAGGTTCTAGGCTGAGGAAGCCATGCCAAGTGAGAACAGATGCAGCCCATCAGTTCCTAGAGAGCACTGCCAACCCAGCTCAAGCTGATGCTTCACCAGTAAGGGCGTATCAGTGAAGGGCAGTTTCCGTAACAAAGAACTCAACTCTCCCTGTTTTCCACCTGAAGTGCCACCCCATTCCATCAAAACCCTTTATAAAAGCAGGCTAACAACAAGAACTGATGGGTATGTTTGACACTGTATGTCCTGCCTATTTTTACCCTTTCAGAGCTGAAGTTGCTTATCAACAGTGAGATGGCAAAAAGGTGGGCTCAGAAGAGGAAAAGAAGAAAGTCTGGGAAATCAAAAATCTGGATAATGTGCACCAAATAAATCCTTCCTCTTATCCCTCCATTAATTCATTTATTCAACATTCAGTAACTAGTAAGTCCCTTCTAAATGTATTACATCAGAAATTGTGGGGTTATAAAGAGGTTATCCTATGGCTTAGGATTTTTCAAACCCTTAGGTCATTTTCAACACATGCCCATTTGTCATAGAGCACTGTCTTATCGAGAAACATCTGATAAAGTTCAGGCAACCTGAGCAAAGCCTGTGGGAATCTAAGTGTCTTACATATTGGAGTCTACTGAGCCTGTAAACAAGTATGACTCAAGCAGCAGTCTGAAGAAGCTAGATTGGGCCTCTTTACCCTTACAACTTGTCTGACTAAACAACTAATCGTGTTTCCTTCAAAAGCAAGGAGTATCAAATAATGGTCTAAAAAAAAAAAAAGTGGTTTGGAGTTAGCTATTGCTATTAGTTTATCATTATTCAAGGTATTTCCTCACCTCTCGTAATAGTTAACTGCAGAATTTCACGTATAACTTACAAATTTTAGGAATCTTGTCAAGTTTTTTTTCTAGGCAGGTCTTAATTCTAAATGTAACATGCCTGATAAAACATTACTGAAAGGTTCCTTCTCTTCAGCACAGTATTTACTACAAACACCAAGCAATCATCATTTCAAGTGCCGTTAGGCTCAAAGGCTGCTCTTCATTGTGCGTTGTGAAGACTGAAAGCTTAGACTTAGCTCTTTATTAATAATTGCTTAGCCATTGCACAATATCCTAGAACAGCTGTTTGGTGAATGAAAGAATAATTCAAAGCAGAACAGGCCAGATATAAAACACTTCCAAACCACATTTCAAAATAGCTCCTTTGTGACAACTAGGCGCATGTCTGCAGTGGGAGTTTTTGCAAGGTGGATAGTATGGGGCCTTCACAATAACTACATCAACACCTGGTACTATATGGCAAAGCAGTTCTGATGTACTGAGTCCCACATATGTGGCATTATAGAGCCATATAGCTCAACGATGGAACTGTGTGACTGTCAGCCTGCATTAACCCAGACTGATGCAACAGATTGCTTTGAGAAATGGTTTTGAAGCACATCTGTGAAACCCATCCTATGGGTACTGACATTTATTTCTTTGAGGTATCACTTTACACTTAAGTTTTTCTTGGTATTTTTCAGAGACTTCTCTTCTGAGGCTAAATTAGGAATTTTTGTTCCTTATTTGAGTTCCAAGAATTGTGCCTTTTCTGCCCTCCGCCCAAATTGGAAGATATAAACCGTGGGAAAGTGTCTTTACAAACTGTATTAAGTTATCTAACTTGGTTTATTTAGTAGATTCAGGAAGCCTTTCACATCCGTGGAATCCTCTTTCTCTTAATTCTCTCCAAGCTATAACAGGTTTGTTCTTCTTTAAAAGAGTTTCTGGGTTCTGCCTGCAAAGGTGGGAAGGGAGGCAGGCCCAAACAAAAGCTGACAAGACAGGCCGTTAAGTCAGGATGGAACTCCAGTTTCTCCCTGTTCAGATCGGGTTCTCCCTTTCTAATATTTACTTTCCCTAATAGGAAAAGGGAGAAAAGGAAATAGAAAAAAACAATGCATATAAATAGTTTGTGGGATTTACTTAATTGAGGCCCTAAAGATTCTAAAGAATATTCATTTATGAAGTCCTTCTGTTCTAGGCACTGTAAGAGTTGACGAAAGAGGCAGAGCCTCTACCCTTGTAACCTTCATCCATCTCAGTTATGCCTGGGAAGGATGTTGGTGCTAATTTTAGACTCAGAGACTAAGATGCACAAAGGACAAGTATCATAAAGCATTTTTGGAGCCAGAAACAAAGTTCCTTGACTCACTGCTGCTTTTACTCCAGACCACACAATTATACCCAAGTGAACTGCTGTTAGAATTGGTGCCTTCAGAGGAGGCAATTGCTCATAATTGGTAGCTATAAGCCACTTCACTGAGAAAGCTGGGGTCTTAGATGCTGTGAGAAATTATTGAGACTGAGGCCCTAGTGAGTCAGGATCTTCTGAGTCATAGGACTTTTAAGTCAGTCTTTAAAACCCACCCTCTAAATCTTGATTCTCCCCTCCCTCAGGGAAGATAAGAGCAAAGATCTATCTCAAGAAGGTATCAAAAGAGTAGAGGCCTTTCCCTCAAAGCCTGCCTCTGGCCAGTGTTTATCAGAGTGTGGTTATCAAATCATCAGTTAAAATCCCTTGGGGTGCTTGTTAAACATGCAGACTCCTTGCTCCCTCCCTCCACCCCTGCCCCACACAGACACCCTAGGCAGAAGGGTGGCCTTTGTGACAAGCATTCCAGGGAGTTCTGCACATCCAAGCCTGCCTTGGACCTCTGCTTCAGACCAGTACTTCCTAAATACACAAATCATGTGGATTATTACCTGGGGAGATTTTTTAAAAACATAATTACTAAAGTACTACACATAAAATATGGAAACAACATATAAACATACTACATCAAATTATGCTTGCCACTGTTTGGTGTTATTCTTCCAGACTTTTATCCATTGCTTTAATGAAGGGTCATATTATGCATATTGCTCTGTAACTTTTTTCCCCTAGTTTGTTTTTAATGAACAAAATATAAAATGGACTTCCTTACAATTCTATCCCATTTATTACCACAAGAGTCACAAATCAAACGCCTACAAGGGTTAAGCAGGTAAGATTAATAAGTTAATGGACCTGGGAGGAACTGCAGAAAACTAGGTTTTCCAACTAATGGAATCAGAAGCTACCCAACTCTAGCCAACTGCTGCCATTTGGGAATGTGGGTTCAGAATCGCTAAATCTTCTGAGTTCTCAAGGGAGGCAAGAAATGCAAATTTGTTTAATGTGCAATCTTCAGATTTTTAAATATTGGTAACTAATTCAAATTAAATACTGGGTGAACCAGCCAAAATCCAGACACTGCCCTCAAGCCACCCTTTTGAAACCTCTATTGCAGTAGATACATAATGTTCCGTTATGTCATATTTAAAAACCTTTCTTGCTTTTAATTAACAGAATACAAAATGTTACTGCTGAACACTTAGGCTGTGACATTACAGCTGCTACAATGGATAGTCTCATCTGTATCTTTGTGTGCTTGTACAAATAATTCTAGAAGTGCAGGTTCAAAGAAAAGATTGTTTACAGTCCTATTAACAGTACATGAGAGGGTCCTTTCCTGAGGAGCTTTAAACAGATGTCACCCCAGAAATCAGATGTAGCGGATCTGGGATGGAGCCTGAGTATTTATTTTTTTAAGCTTCCAGATGATTTTGATGATCAGAGAAGTTCTGGAACCAGTCTTAGATTACAAGTTGTTTGATTACAAATTGTGAATTTTCTTTATAATTCACATTTCCAGTGAATTATAAAGAAAACTGTACTCTCAGTTGTACTT
This sequence comes from Pteropus vampyrus, assembly GCF_000151845.1. NCBI lineage: Eukaryota > Metazoa > Chordata > Mammalia > Chiroptera > Pteropodidae > Pteropus > Pteropus vampyrus. The sequence goes on from NW_011888958.1 coordinate 1,089,427, forward strand.
TTCTGTTTTAGACTTACCTCTAACTTCAGCCCTCTATGAAAACATGTAAAGGGCTCTGCTGCTGCTGTTTCAGGCAGTTCAATCAGAGCAAAACGAAAATAAACCAACTCAGGAACCTTCAAGTAGCTTTAATTGGCACAACCTATGAAAAGGTATGGTAGACATTTCTGAGCAAAAACATGTATCCTAGCAAGCTTATTCATTGTTATGTTTAACACACCACTGAACCAGAAAGTTTAAGTTCCCGAAACAAATGCTCTAGGTCACCAAGAAGGTCCAGAATGAATAGGTCAAGCCCTGCTACTCTGTTAAGACATGAAAGGCAAAAAAACAAAACAAACAAACAAAAAAACAAAAAACCAGTCCCAGATATGTCCTTGTTATGGGATGATTAAAAAGGCAGGAAACGGATTTTTTTAGGCTGACTCCAGTTCACTCCCCCATTACGTGGAAGGTGCATTCGGCAGTGGCACTGAAGTCTCCTCTCCATTCTGGGTTCGTCTAAGCAGCTTCTACTTAGGATGACTGGTGTCATAGGATATGATCATCAGGATGGTAGAGTTCACTCATCAGGCGGTAGATGTAGGAAGGTGCATTCCCACCAATGTTGGAGATAAAGAGGGTAATGAGCTCTGGGGGGACGTAGTCAAACACAGGGCAATGAACGCTGACCTTCTCCAGAATGTCTCCTGAAAGGCAATCATAGGTGCTAAAGATAAAACTAACAATCCTGCTCTAATAATTAAGTAGTATATAGGCTCAATAATGCAGGCATACTTGCTACCTCAGGGAAGGGAAGCTGCAGCAAAATGCAAACCAGAAGAGATGACTTCAGATCGTGATACTCCCTACTTAAAAATCTCCAATGCCTTTCCATTGCCCTTAGAACAGAATTCAAACTTGACCAACATCTTTCAAGATCTGGCCCTTCCCCACCGCACTGCACTAATTACAATTCATACCATTCTCTCCCTTGCTCATTAGTCTCCAGCCATACGGCCATCTTTTTCCAACTGGCCCTTGGCACCAACGCCTAGAAAACTCGTTCATCTTCTGTTTTAGACTCGTGGTGGGCTCTATTCATTTAGAACTCAAGTGAAATACCATCTCATCAAGACCTTTCCCCAAACTAGCCATTTTCCATCTCATTGTCCTCATTTGTCTTTTTTCCTAAAACATCTAATGACCTGACATGTTCTTGTCCATCTTCTGCAACGGAATGTAAGCTCCGTGGGAGCAGGGCCTAGCCACACTGGTCACTACAATAGTGCTGGGTACACAGTGGGTGCTCAACAGATAGAAATATTTCTAACAGAATGAATGTTTAAATGAATGAATGAACTTATTTTACTTCCAAGAAGAATTAGCAGCCCAAATACTACGCTTTGCTCCCAGACAGTGTTTAAGGCCATATTAAACTAATCATGAAGCTCTGCTGCCTTTTAGAAGTCAGAGAAAAGAACCCAAAGGTATGCAGGTTACAGGTAAGTTTTATAAGTAGGAACATTTCAGAGCCTGCTTCCTTTGGCAGCCATATCACCAAAATGACTCCCTACAGCAACTGAAAACAAGGACATTTTCTCACTGGATTGTTGCCTGTGTCTCAAACAACGTGCAAAGCTAAACCCAGTCAATGCTGGGTGATCCAACCCACCATGGCCCCAATAACTCAGCTAAAATATATTAGTTTCAGAACAAAGTGAACCTGAACTACAGCAGGTCTCCAGGCACTCTAAGCTGCTAAAGAGAGCAATGCCCACAAAAGTACTATTAAAACTACAACCTGGCAGCATTCGATCCCACCAACCACCAAAACAAAACAAAAAGACAAAAACACACACTCGTACATGCACACACACACTCTTCTGTACCTTCTGTGAAGGGCAGGACTTCTTCAGGAGCCACAAACTTGTGAAATGAATCTTCTTCATTGGGGAACTGGAAAAGAAAAAAAAAATTGGAAAAAAAAGAGACCCAACAATTATATTTCCAGAAATATACCCAAGAGAAATAAAAAACATATGTCCACACAGAAACATGCACATATATGCTTACAGCAGCAGCATTCATAAAAGTCGAAAGGTAGAAATAACCCAAATGCCTATCAACAGATAAATAGATGCATTGTGGTATACCTATACAGTGGAATTCAGACATAAAAAAGAAAGCATTGTGCAATAATGCAGATGAACCTCGAAAACAAAATGCTAAGTGAAAGAGGTCATGAACAAAAGCGTACATGTTGTATTCCTTTTACATGAAATACCCAAAATGAGCAGACCCATAGGGATGGAAAACAGATTAGTGATTACTAGGAGATGGGGGAAGAGGGAGTGATTACTTAACTTAATGGGTACAGAGTATTTTTCTGGGATGATGAAAATTTTGAAACTAGAAAGTAATAGTTGCACAACGCTGTGAATGTAAATGCCACTAAACATTTTAAAATGGTTAATTGTATGTTATGTGAATTATACTCAATTTAAAAAAAGACCTAGATGATTCCAAAGCAAATAGCTTCTATCACTAATAAAATGACTCTTCACTTAGTAACTGCTTATGTGTAGGCTACAGAGGACAGATGCTGGAACAATGACAAAACAATTTTTATGTTCCTAGTTTTAACTTGCTTGGCATTTTCAGAAATGCTCAGGGTCACGAAGAGTGGAAGCCATGTAAACGAAGGGCCTCTCCCAACTATGTATTGTCCTGACCTTACAATCTGGACTGCTTAAAGCTGACAGATTATAAATATCAATATTTTTCTTGGATCAAGACTTCTGTGGCTTTTCCAGCCTCCACTGGATCTAATCCATTGAGTAAATGAAGATAAAGAAAAGTTCCAGAGTGAGTAGGTGAAGGCCCAGAGATCAAGCCTACTTTGGTTTCCTTCTCTCTGTTGTTTAGAGATAGACACACATACCTGTGGGGAAAGCTTGAACATAGGAGCACAGACGATGAGTGGGGTGGAATGGTGTTTCGCTGCCAATGCTAGAGTGTGAGTTCCTGTCACAGCTCTCAGGGCACCATTGGCCAGAATGGTCTTTGTGCCAATGATCACCTTTGGGACAGGAAGAAAAATGTGAGCCATCCTGGGGACAGAGTCTTAAAAGGGCCATTGGGTACAACAGCCTGAATGCTCAGGCCTGAGCTTTGACATTCTGAGTAGTCACACAGCAGTAGGGGGAAAGGGATTATAGGCTTAGGACCACAAGTTCTAGTTTCAAAGTGGGTTCCTAAGGAAAGAATGAATGTAGTACAGGATAGGAAACTGCGATATCTACTGTGTTTAGCCCTGTCTTCTAGAAATCTATATGCCACACCTCCCAAGATATGGGGAACCTTTCTCATTCTCTATCCACCACTAACCATTCAGTACCAACCTCTGAGCATAAAGGGGGAGCCCTCTACCAGATCCCTAGCAGCTGACATGTTTAGCTTATTTCATTCTTCCAATGCCTTAACTAAAAAGAGGCTACTCCAAATGAAGAACAATGATACAGACAAAAGGAAAAGAAATTCAGTTAATAGATTAAAAAGGCCCAAGTATGTACTTTCAAAGGGTGCTAGAAACTCTTCTCATGGATATTATAGGCGAGAGTAAGAAAAATCAACATTTTAGAAGTATAATCTTTATGAATGCAACATAACTCCAAATACACTCACCTTGTTGACTCTTGACATAACAGCAAAAATGGCAGCATCAGTCATGACAGTTGTCTCAATACCTGCTTTGGACAAATTGACTGCCATTTCATGACCCTGCAACAGGAAAGAAAGGCTGATGCTGGGACAGAGTGAGAGATAGTGAAAGAGTTCTCAAATGTAAATGTATCTGGGGAATTCTGCGATACTGGGCATATCTGACACACAATTTTCAACACATAACTAATTCAATTTTCTGTCTGTAATAGGTATTCTCTGGTAAGCTGCAAGAAAGCCCAGGGGAAGCTAATAAATGTTTAATACTCCACAGTAGCACTAGAGCAGCCATAAAACTGGAAATACTACTTGCTTGCATAATGAGACGTAGCTGACAAGATAGCTAGCTCCTGGCTCATCCTTGTGTATTTCCTTTTTTGAGACCTATTATTTACCTAGGGATTGTGTGAGGTCAGACAAAACATGTTATCCCCATGACAATTTACCTTATTTTGATTCCTCAAAGAATGAATGTTTATCTTTTCTTGGACCCAGCTGTTCACCCAAATTTCTTAAACCAATATTTAAGAATGTTCACAGGATGAACTACCTGAAAATTCTCTTAATGTTTTACTTTATCTTCTCAATGTCTTGCTTATCAATTCGAAGTTAGCACAGAGCTCATCTATCACTTCTTTATTCACTCTCCTTTTTTTTTCTTAGCAACTCCAGCAGTTCTCCTACCTGACAGAAAGGAGCACACTCTGCCACAATGACATGGAATTTCCTCTCCCGGGCAGCTTCTCTGAGGAAGGCCTCTACTGTTCGGGAGAAGCCAATGGTCATGATCACCTCATTGGAGTGGATGTGCTCTAGAGCCTGAGCTGCAATGTTCTCCGTTGTCCCTTCTGCAACAATAGTCATATTTTACAAGGAAAATATGAAAACGCCATGTCACATCATGACAGATATTACAGAGTGCAAAAGGGAAGGTGTGCCTGTCACACAGAATGCCCACCTTTCAGATCCTGGTAACACGGCTAACGAACTGAATGTGAAATGCCACATTTTCTTAAAAAGCTCTGCTCCTCTGGGATCGTCTACGTCCCAAGTTCTCACCTTGCCATGACATCAGCTCCTTTACAACTGATTTTGAAGACAATGACTTCAGGCAAGAAATGGTCCAATTTAGAAAATCCTAAAGCGTTAAGAGTGGTGTAAACAGAGCTCCCCTCACCAACCCCACCCCCCAAAAAAACTCCTCTAAAAGGTGGCCCCAACACCTCCACCTGAGAGGAAGGTCACAGAAGACAAAGAGGGAAGGAATTTGGAAACAGCACCTCAGTGCACTGACAGACCCAGTTTCTTCTTCCCCTGGAGAACTCTGATTGAAATGAGTATCTGCAGGTCTTCTGGGTCACAAAGACAACAGGGATGGTGTGTGTGTGTGTATAAAAATTCAAGAGAAAGTTTAGTGAATGAGGGTCTATTAACCATAGTTTTAGAGAGTTTATTTTAAAAATGAAAATAAAGCTCTGTCCTAAAGGAGTCCCTGCCATAGTGAATCGATAAAAGGTTGGTCTGTAAGGAAATGTAGAGGTTATCTTAGTCCTCCCACCTTCCGAATCAGGATGGAGGACAAACCTCTTGAGAACCAAGAGTACTGGTTATCTCCTGCCTCTGTTGATGAACAACTTCCAGGGTCTTCTGTTGTTCTCTCATTTTTTTGTAATCTGTCCTATCCACCTAGGGATCAGAACTCTTACCCAGTTCCACAAGCAGCTCATTAATTGCCTCAATGATACTGGACTGGAGTTGGGCATAATAGGAGCTGAAATCCTCGTTCAGGCCTCCGGATGTCAAGAGTTTGTGCAGGGACTCCTGCTGGTCGCTCTCGTCGCTGCGACCGTGGAGTCTGGAGGTGACAAGATCCAGAGAGGTCGTAAGGAGGTGTGATGATATAACTAACAAAACCTGTTCAGCTCCAATAAAGGCTCCAAGCGAGGCGAGGGGCTCATGCAAAAAGCATCACCCCGTCCAAACCGGAACCCAGGACATGGCCTGACCTGCCATACTCCTCCCGGATGATCCTGAGCACTCTCCGCACCATGTTGCCCACGGTGGTCTCTGAGGGCTGCGCAGCCGTCATCCTTCGGCCCTCTCTGCGGATCAATTCCATCAGCTCCCCTGCAGTCCAAAAGAGAATGAGCAGAGTAAACGCACGGTGGGGCCTGGGCGACTTTCCGCCTGGGGATCGCGAGTAGAAAGTGGCGAGGGACACGAAGGCGCTAGGCCTGCCTTACCTGCGTTGCTCCAGCAGTGGTCCGTGATGATCCAGCGCAGCAGCCCCAGGGTCTCCCGGGCCATGTCCTCGGAGCTGCGCCGCCCGCCGCCCCGCTTCAGGGCCTCCACGAAACTCTCGATCCTCTCGGACAATTCCGAGCCCTTGGCAGCCGCTCCGGGCATCTCGAAAGAAGCCGCCTTCGCGGCGGAATCCACACCTGCACGCCACCCGGATTGCACTTCCGGGGCGGACAAGGTCGGCTTCCGCTCTGAGAGAAAAAACTCCAGTTTTGGAGCTGGTAGGCCACGCCCCTCGCTGCCACCTCCCGTCCCTTCCATAAGCTTGAGCCAATCAGAGACGTGGAGCTCCAGTTCAGTTTCAACCAGGAATCTGCGCGCCTTCGGACAGGAGGAGCGGAACTGGCCTCTTCTGGCTCATTTGACGCTGAAGAGGTGAGTCGCGAGGCCTCCGGAGGGTGGCTAGTCCCGTTGCCATGGGAACAGCTAGTCTTTTTCCCTGCCACTAAGACCTGCAGCAACGCTGGACAAGTGGCCGCTTTCCTTCCTGGTGCCCAGCTCAGTCTCCTGACACAGACGCTCAGAATGCGCATACAAGGCCTGCTGCCCCTTTATCATGCTGTTTTATTACATCTTACTGGTTCATTTGCGCTTGTGCCTCTCTTAACAGATTCAGCTTCTTGAGGGCGGGGACCATATCTTTTTTGCCCTTGCATTCCCAACGCCTAGCACAGTTAGTATAAGACAGGGGAATCAGGAATGAAGAGACGGAATACTCACCAAAATAAGGAGATTCTAAGAGAACTAATGTGAGAGCAAAGATAACGTCCTTCTACTTTAGACTTAAGAGGCTAGGCAGTATAATCTCAAGAGATACCATTTACTTAAAGCTTACTAAATGTTGGGCACTGTGTGTGAATTTTCTCATGTAATGCAACTCTATGAGGTAGGTTCTTTTATCCTCATTTTGCAGATTAGGAAACAGAGCCGCAGAATTTAAGTAGTTAGTAAAGGGATATGTTTATATTTAAATCCAGAGTCTGTCTGAACTCAAGTCTGCATAATGAGAATCTCCAATGGTTTCCTTAAGTTAAATTCTTAGAAGTGAAATCCTTGGGCACACACATTTTTAAGACTTGTTACAATTGACAAATTGCCCTCTGAAAAGATATATCAATACCAAAATCAGACAAAGATAGTTCAAGAAAACTACAGTAACCCTCATGAACAGCAAATGCAAAAATCTGCAACAAATTAGCAAAATAATCCAGCAATACATAAAAAAAAAAAAATACATAATTAGCAACCTGGAATGCAAAGCCGTTTCAATATCTGAAAATCCATTTAATAAATCATATTAACAATCTAAAACGTAAAACCAAATGATCATATCAGTTGATAAAAGAAGCATTTGACAAATTCAGCCATTTAATAAAAACTCACAAAACTAAGATAGAAGGGAATGTCTTCAACTTGATAAAAGGCATCTACAAAGTCCTACACCAAACATCATACTTTATGGTGAAAGACTGCTTTCTCCCTAAGATCAGGAACAGGCAAGGGTGTCTATTCTAACCATTCTTATTTAACATAACACTCAAAAGTCCTAGCCATTGCAATAAGGCAAGAAAAAGAAATTTTAAAAACGTACAGATTGGAAAGAAAGAAAACGATCCCTGTTCACAGAAGATATCATCATCATCATTTACATAGAAAATCCCAAAGAACAGAAAATATCAAAAAACCTCCTAAATCAAATAATTGAATTTAGCAAGGATACAAGGCCAAAACATAAAAATCAATTATGTGTCTCTATACTAACAATGAATAATTAGAAACCAAAATTAAAAATGCAATAGCTCCCAAAAGGCATATTTGTCAATTTTTCTGCATGTTGAGTTTAAAATGTCTTAAAAATTGCATCAATTTACATGCTTCCTAGTACATGAGTTTTCTCTCATTTTCACTGCTGCCTAGTATTACATTGTGTAACTATACCACAGTTTAAGTATTCATTTTCCTTCAACAGATGTTTGAGTTGTTTCCAGTTGGGGGGGCGGTAATATAAAATATAAATATCCTCATGTGAATTTTGGCATACTTGTAATGGAACATCATAAGATGAATCAGCTTATGTGACCCAGTGAAAGAGCTGAGTCATGGGCTATATGAATGTTCAACTTTACAAATTGTGCTAATCTTCCAAAGTGGTTAAATCAATGTATGCTCTGTCTGGAGGGAGTTAAAGAGTTCCAGATCGACATTCTTATCAACACTTGGCATTATTAACTATTTTAGTTTTGGAGAATCAAATGAATATACAAGACTATCTTGTTGTCATTTTAATTTATTTTCCTGATTACTAAGAAGTTGTTCACTTTTTTCACATGTTTATTGGCCAAGTGTTTTTTATCCTTTATGAAATATGTATCTTTGGCCTACTTTTTTTGGCTTAAAAAATTTTTTTTTCTAATATATTGTGGAGTTCTTTATGTATTCTGAATACTAACTTTTTTCAGTTATTTGTCTTATAAATACTTTCTTTTGTTTTTTTTACTTGCTTCGAGATGACTTAACAGAATCGTTGGTTTTAATATGGTATTTTGTCTTTTATAGTTAATGCCTTTGTATTTTATTTAAAAAATCCTTTTCTAATCCAAGGTCATAAAGATAACCTCCTTTGAAAAGAATCCAAAAAAATGAGGATAGTTAAAGGATCTCTGGAACAACATTTGCATAATAAGGGGATTTGTATAACATTTGCACCAGAGGGAGAAGACCAAAAGCAAGGAATTGAAAATCTATTTGAAGAAATAATTACAGAAAACTTTCCTAATCTGGCAAAAGAAATAGACATTCAGGCCCAGGAAGCTCAGAGAGTCCTAAACAAGATGAACCCAAAGAGGTCCACACCAAGGCACATCATAATTAAAATGGCAAAGGTTAAAGTCAGAGAATATTGAAAGCTGCAAGAGAAAAGCATTTAGTTGCCAGCAGGGGAGCTCCCATAAGACTGTCAGCTGATTTCTCAACAGAAACTTTGCAGGACAGAAAGAATTGGCATGAAATTTTCAAAGTGATGAAAAGCAAGGACTTACAACCAAGATTGCTCTTCTCAGCAAAGCTATCATTTAGAATTGAGGACAAATAAAGAGCTCCAGACAAGAAAAAGCTAGAGTTTTTTCGCTACCAAACCAGTATTACAAGAAATGTTAAAGAGATTTCTTTAGTCTCTTCTATCTTTTTCTTTTTGGATCTGATGCCTAGAGTTACTGCAGTTATCTCATACCATAGAGTCTCAAGACTGAGGATAAAGTTAACATGCTGAGAATGACAGAACGGAAAAACGGAAAGAAACTAGACTTGATAATATCAACACTTAATAGGTATTTTATATATATTAACTCTTTTCATCCTTACAACAACCTTATGAGATAGTATTCTTAATATAACCATTTTCAAAAGAAGAACATGAGTCATAAATGAGATAAATAACTTGCTCAATGTCACGTATTCAGTAAGTGGAAGAGCTGGGATATAAACCCAGCAGTCCAGCTTCAGAGCCTGAACTTTTAGTCTGTGTACTGTGGTGTCTTTTATTAAAGTCATGTGAAATCAGCAAATCCAGAAGTTGCCCTACATTTAGACTTCTTGTTATATAAAACGATAAATTTCTGTATTGATTATATAATTTTGAATGGAGTTTTCTGTCGCTTGCAGCATGTCGATATTGGGTGTTTATCTTTTTCCGGTTGATTTGTAAGATCTGTTTATGTATTAAGTATACCAACTGTTTACAGTTCGTGTTGCAATATTAGTATTTTTAGAAACTTTGCCCAAATATCATATATTGCTGTGGATTGTAAATTGAAGCACCTCTCAGTACGGCAATTTGGGAAAACATAACAAACGACTTTGAAATGTTCATTCACACTCTCTAAACCAGCATGCCCCTCTATGTCTAGAAATTTATCCTAAGGAAGTAGCCAGAAATAGACACAAAGATTTATCCACAATAATATGTTTTACTTTATTCTTTATAACAAATACCTCTAAATATTCAAAATCAGGAAATCGGTATGGAAATTATTGTACAGCCATACAATGGAATATCATGTTTTAGAAAAATAATGACATAGAAAATGCTTAATAATATGGAGAATTGTCGACAACATATTGTTAAGTTAAAAATCAGGTTGCATATAGTCACTCTGGGAAATAGTTTGAGTTTCTTTAAAAGCTAAAAACAGATTTATAATACAACCCAGCAATTGCACTCTTGGTCATTTATCCCAGAGAAATGAGCACTTATGTCCAAATAGGAACTTGTACATGAATGTTCATAGCAGCTTCATTTATAATATCCCCAAACTGGAAACTACCCACATTTCCTCCAATTGGTTTATGTTTAAACAAACTATGGTACATCTGTACCATGGAATATGGTTCAACAATTAAAAATTTTTTTAAACTGTCAATACGTACAACAACTTAGACGAACCTCAAGGAAATTATGCTGAGTGAAAAATGACAATACCAAAAGTATACATACGTAATTCCATTTATGTGACATTAATGAAATAATGTAATTATAGAGATAAAGAATAGATTAGTAGTTGCCAGTGGTTAGGGATGGGTTGGGGTATGGGATTGGGTATGGCTATAAAGTAGTGACACAAAGAATAATACAGTTGAGTCTCTTGATTGTGGTGATGGTTATGCAAGGCTACACGTGATACAATTATACACACACAAGTGCATGTATGAGTGGTGAAATGTAAGCCCTATGGATTTTACCAATGTCAGTATCTTGGTTTTGATATCATACTATAGTTGTATAAGATGTTGCCTTTGGAGGAGGTGAAGGGAAGGGTGCATGGGACTTTGGTATACATTCTTTTCAATTTCCTGTTGATCTATAATTATTTCAAAATAAATAGTTAAAAACTTCATAAACCAGGATTTATAAAATAAAAACATCTATTTAAAAGAAAATTATAAAGCGTTACATTACACTGCTCTAGCTATAATTGTTAAATAGCAGTGCTAAAATAGAAAATAAAAGACACTGTTCAAAGTCTGCAATTTTTCAAAATAGCAGGATGCAAAGATAATATATCTGGTAGGATTTCAATTTCACTTAAATATATTTGTTATTCATATGTATTATATGTAAATATGTATACATCCATACGCTCACATATACATACATCTACATATATACATATAGTATAACACAGATATCTATATCTATATACTGTATCTATACCTATCTCTAGATATGGGTGAGTGTGTGGATATGTGTGTATATAAATGGTATATATCAAGAGATATACACTATCTCTAGGTATTGGGATTACAAGTTTATCAGAGACCCCTAATTGCCTCTAAAGTCATTATTCTATAGTAATAGAGTTTTAACTGGGCACATAGCCACCCAGAATAAAGACATTTCTCAGTCTTCCCAGTGGGTAGATGTGGCCATGTGACTACATTCTTACCAATGAAATGGTGTGAAAGTGTTGTGTTGCTGCTTCTGAGAACCTTCCCTAGGAAATAGCTGGCATGGGTCCTTGGCTTCTTTATCCCTTTCTCTTTGTCCACCAGCTTAGATGATAAGGATGCAGGCCCCACTGAGGATGCAGGGAGGGCAGAGCAGTGAGCTGGAAGGAGCAGAACTCCTTTTACTCCTGAGGCCTCTGTAAAGCAAAACTCCCATACCAGCCTAGACATTGTCACTTCATGTAGCCGTAAGCAAAATGAACTTGTCTTGTTTAAGCCAGTTATATTGGGGTTTCTAAAACTTGCAGTCACATCTAATCCAAACAAATACAAGAGTGATTTTTATTTTCATTTATGTACTATTATTTATTTTCCAAAATTTCTACAATAAACACATCCCATTTATAATTTTTAAAAAAGTTATTTGTAAGAAAAAGTAGAAAAATAAGAAATCCTTCATCAGACTCATTCTCTCAGCCAGGAGCATGATTATGTTGACCATATCTTTCAGATTTTCCCTGAGTGTTCCAATTTCAAAAATTCTATTATCAACATAATTTTCAAATCATAGTTTTCAAACATTTGGAGAATGAGGTGATTTCAATGATAATTCTCAACTGGAGGAAGGGAGGCCGACTAAAATATTTGTGTCTTTCTCCTCCTGTTCTAAAGAATCTCCTTTAGGCCATCAGATCACTTCCTTTTCCTGAAAGGCTTTGACTCAATGCTTGGGCATGTGAACGTTCTACTGTTTTTATCCTTCTCTGATTGTTTTGGTGGATAAATCATGTCTCTACGCAACCTGAGAACAAGTGCTATTGTAGTGGACACCTGTTGTTTTTGTCTGTGTGCACACTCCCTTTCCTTTGGGAATTGCCCCTCCTCATCCCATGGCATTCAGGTGAAACTGTCAATCCCAGGGCCTCCTGATGCCCCAAGTGGCCCCTTGTCACTGGGATGCCACACCACTCAGGTCTGGTCAGTCAGTGGGGTCAGTAACCCCACTTTCAAGCTGATTGGTTATACAAAGCCATTCAATCCTTCCCTGTGATTTGCTATACAGACCCCAGAAGAAAGCAGGCTTTTCTCCTTTAGATCATCTGCTGTAGGAAGTTGGCTTGGGTCTATGAGTGGCCAGCTTTTCTGCCTCATAGAGAAAGCTTGTCTGAGAGAGAAAGGCAGGTAACTCCTCCAGGAGAAGGAGAAGCAAACAGAGCAAAGTTCTAGAGTGAGAGAAAGAGCAAATAAATTAATTTGAAATGAGCTGATGTAGGCCCTTAGATCTAGCCAGGCCTGAAGGTAGACCTGCCCTTGGACTTCTCAACAAATTCCCCTTTGGCCTAACGTTTTGAGTTGCTAGAGCCTTGACTAAGCTTCTCTTGTCTTCCTGGAAGCCCAACCCTATTTTTAGCCAAGGTAGGAGTTTGTTATAATTTGACTGATTCTGCTAGATTGGAAACTAATCTTGGTCTAAATGTGGATTTATGTTTTTTGTGGAATCTGTCTCTATTCTTGAAGTTCCCTGCCACCTGAGCACAGTCAATTGCTAGGAATTTGGAGGGAAATCCTAATGACAGACACAGTTAATGGTATCAGGGCATGTGATTAGGAAAAAAATACTACCCTATTATTATTAGGATTGTTTATTTACAGTTGCTCTTTATAGATCAACATGTTCAAAATGTAACATATTTATTGAGCAACTTTATACCGAGCACCATATTGCATGTTGATAAACACACCCTATACTAGGGGAAACTCAATAATAATAAAGAGTATCATCCTTTACACTTAGAGGATTTGCTTTTTAGATAGAGATTTTTATATTCCTTATCTCTTTTGGTCTCTAAATGGCTCTATGAGGTTGGCTGGTTCTGGTCAAGAGATCACTTATTCCACACTTGATAGGTTCGTCCTAAGTGAGAATTGTGCTAAGCACATAAGTAGACAAAAACAAATAGTTTATAATTACAAAAAAAAAAATGTGGAGACCAAGGCCCACTAGCCGGTTATCCTCTAGTCTATAGTAGCAATGTAGTTGAGTGTTAAACTGTTGAAAAGCTTGGGTTTGGAAGTCATATAGATCTCAGTTCAGATCTTATGTCTACCTCTCCCAACTTGTCTGTCAGTGGAGATGATAACAGTGACATGTGATAAAAGGGCATGATCTCAAAGGTTTAGAGACATCGTACTGCTATGTATGATCTTTAAAGCAGTAGATCTGGATACCCATTACATAACCAAGGGAATTTTTTTTTTTAATCTCCATAAAAGGTGATTTAATGTAGTTAATAAGGATCTGGTTGTGATTATGAAGAGTAGATAATCCGGAGACAAATAATGCCAGGTTTATTTCCATAATGCCTCTGTTTTAAGAATGAATCAGTTACTGTAGCTACTAGCCTGAGAGCATTCAGAACAGCAACAGACCTTGCATGATGGGGCAGCCCAGTTGGGAAGCCTGTGCCCTGAGCAGCTAGCTTTTCACAATTCTTGGTGCAAAAGTGACACTCAGTGACTATTTTGCAAACAGAGGCTGCTGGTGGCTCGCAGAAGCCTGAGGCTCACCCTTTCCCATCTGGCTCCCCACCTCCCCAGAATAGTTTCTATCTCTGGTTTGATGCCTGTGGCCAGGAACTTCCCTAACAACAGACAGTCATTGTCTAACTTCAGAGGATAGTTTGATTAATTGGTTCCCGACCAGAGTGGAAAACAAAAAGGAGGATTTTTCAAGCATGAGCTCTGCATCGTGCAGAACATAGCAGGTGGGGAGAAGCTGAGAACTAAGATCAGAAGGGTCTTTCCAATCTCAGCTAATTTCACTTTTGGGGGCATGAGTGATAAGAATCACAGTATCCTCCACTTAGTAAGTACCTATATTGTACCAGAGACTTAATGTATATATATTACGTCTAAACCTTCCAGACTCTACATGGTAAATGTTAACTTCTTCATTATACAGTGTAGGAAACTGAAGATCATAGAGGTGGAGCGATATGCTGTGTCACACAGCTAGTGGGTCAGAGTTCAGGTTCTAGCCAGGTTTGTCTGTCTCCAGAGACTTACACGGTGCCTCCTAACTCCACAACATCCATACCCTTCATGTTAGAGTGGGAGGAATGGCCTTCAGGGGTCAAATAGGGGCCGGGCTTCCACCAGTCCCAGACCTTCTGGATCTTGGTGATATAAGCTCTGTGTCCCTACCCTATCTCATGAGTAAGGAGCCAGTGATGAGACTAGAGCCGATGCTGACAAAGCTGAATGGCAGGCTTCTGAGAGCTGTGCACTGGCCTTGCTTGGATGCCCAGTATGCACCTGATGGTGCCAGAGGGTGGACAGGAAAGAGCTCTGCTGGGTTCTGAATCGCTCCTGCCAGCCTCTATCCGCTAAAGGGAAGACGGAAACCACCCAGGGCTCACAGGCCCTAGTCTGGAGTGGATGGCTCCGCAGAGCCCAGTCACACCCGTGGGAAAGCCTTGGCCCTGGCCTGCCTGGGAGCCACGGTGGTGCCGCCTCCTGCCCACGGCTTGGCTCAGCGGGTTCCCAAGTGGATTGACTTCCTTCCCTTCTCCGCCCCCACCCCCCAAAGTCCCCAGGGAGTCAGGGAGGCCACTGGCGAAGTTGGCCCTCAGTTCCCCAGGCCTCCCCAAGCCCTTCTCTGCACACCTTAGAGCCAGGTTTCCCAGGGGAACGAGAGGGGACTCTCCAATCTCCCGAGAGCATCCTTGCCTCTAGGTCTGTTTAGGGCTGGCAGGCCCCATCTCCACTCTTTCCACTGCACACTGAGGCTCCACTCTGGGCTGCAATCACAGGGCTTTGGGTATGGGCTGTTGTTTTTGCAGCTGGGCTGGGGCGGAGCAGCAGCAGCAGGGAAGGCGTCTTGGGTACTGACCGTCTGAGAAAGCCCTGAGCCTACATTCCCACTAGGACTGGGGCAGCCCCTTCAAGCTAGTGACTGTCTTGTTCCCGCAGAAAGGCCCCTGGGCTGGGACCACAGTGTGAAGGAAAGGCAGAGAGAGAGGCCAGCAAGCAGGAGAGAGAGCTTAGGGGAGACCCCAAGCCTTCTCTGAGCCAGTCCACCCCAGCAGGCTGTGTTTCACCCTCATTTCCAGCTGCAGCTGGACAGAGCCTCTCTCCCCTCCCCCACCCCCGCATGCATCTGGGAGATCCTGGAGCAAGCTTCCTAAAACAAACAACAAACAAAAAACAATCTCATTTACCAGGGGCAAAATGTTGGAAACTAAAAAGATCATCCATAATCCCTTTACTCAGAAGGATTCATTACGAAGATTTTGACGTGTTTCCCTATGACCTCTTTTTTTATTATATTAAAATATATATAACGTAAAATTTACCATTTTAACCATTTTTAAATGTACAGTTTAGAAGCATTAAATACATTCACATTGTTGTGCAACCATCACTACCATCCATCTCTAGAATTCTTTTCATCTTCCTAAACTGAAATTCTGTACCCTTGAACACTAACTCCCCATTCTCCCCGGCCTCTGGCGATCACAGTTCTACTTTCTTTCTCTTTGAATTTGACTACTCCAGGTACCTCATGTAAGTAGAATCATACAGTATTTGCCCTTTTCTATCTGGTTTATTTCACTTCACTTAATGTCGTCAAAGTTCATCCGTGTTGTAATGTGTCAGAATTTATTTTTTTTAAGGCTGAATAATATTCCATTATATACATGTGCATATATATGTAATATATATATTGGAATTTTGTTTATCCATTCATAAACTTTTTTCTCATAATTAAAATTTTACTATGTCAGCAGTTAGCTATCTGAATTCTTTACTTAGATGTTGCCACATCATCAAAATTTTTTTCCTAAACATAATTTTTAATGCTTACTCTTTACTTCCTTATGTGAATGGGTATGTCATACTTAATCAATCTCCTGCTATCGGATACTAAGTTATCTTCTTTTGTTTATTTGTTTGCTATTATAAACAACACTGAGAAGAACATCTTTGTAGAAATTTTTATGGACTCTCCTGCAATCCTGCCTGACTTCTGGCATTTCAGATTATTTCTCAAGGAAGAATACCAAAAGTAGAATTACTCCTCAAGGTGATAAACACTCCACAGTCTCTTCATAAATATCACCCCAAACTTTCTAGAAAAATGATGCCTATTGCTCTTCTCATGAGCAGTATAGGATATCCAGAGCCTTTTCCTTCCTTCACCACAATTTCTGAGCCAGGGATGTTTGCATTATGCCTTAGCTTTCCCCGGAGAAAGGTGCAGACTTCCACAATCAGGGATTCAGAGCACCCCACCATCCTCAAGTGTTCCCTGAGGCTGCTGTGCCCTGGCAGGCTTGCCTGTCCAATCAAAGTGGCAAGTTCTTGATGGCCATGGGGCAGAGTGGCTCAGGAAAGAACCAGCTTGGGCCTGGAGCCTACGCAGAAAGATAGCAGTGCAGAGCCAGCTGAGTGCAAGGAAGCTCCTGGCGGGGTAGTGGTGCAGGGCCTCCACTTCAAGTGTGGCTCAGGACCACTCTGCAGACCCCTTAGTGACTGCTCAGCCAACTGCCTGCAGAGGGATAGCTGTATCAATGCAGAGGGATAGCTGTATCAATGGTACATTGATATCGAGGGCTTACTACAAGCCAGGCCCATTGACTGCTCTTACAAACCCAATGTTATAGGTCTCTATTGTCCACATTTCACTGACAAAATGACTGAGTTTCACAGTCATTCGATATCTACTTTAAGACACACAGCTGGTGTGCAGTGGAACTGGGATTCTTACTCAGGTGTCTCTTACTCTAGAGTTTATGCTCTATTCTTATTTCCTGCTTTGCACAGGGGCTCTGCTGGCACCCTGAAGCTGGGAAGAGAGAGAAAGAGCTGTGGACCAATGACAGTCTACGGAGGTGGGATTTGGCTCTCCACTCTCTGCCAGCCTTGCCAAATCCTAGGCTAGAGACCCCTGGCCCCTGGGAATGAGTATTTCATGCCCCAAGGGGACCTGGCTGGGGCAGGGATGGAGGCAACTGGGGGACTGTGCTGCACACAAAGAGCCTGATTGTGTTACAGACTTTGCTCTTTGGGAAAATAAGTATCACAAAGTCATCTTGTTTTGGACAATCTGGTGTCCCAGAGATTCAAAGCCAAAGAAAACATGGGCTAAGGAACGGGAGCCAGCAATGCCGAAGTCTGCAGGTGAAGCCAGCCCTTCCAGGGTCGCGAATAGGAGCTCCTATGGGTTCCCAAGCTGGAATCTGGCCACTGATGCCCAGAGCAGCCTCCTTGTCCTTGGTCCTTTGGGGTCCAGGCAAAGGACACACCTTGGGGCTAGAGAAATTATTCCACAGACAGATGGGAGCAGGAGATCAGAGGAGCTCAGAGCCCCCTGCTAAACGCTGGCCTTGGGGGCCTGCATGTGGAGGGGCCTCACCACATGCAGGGGGCACTGGGAAGCTCAGAGATCTGCACATTCCGTGGGCTCCATTCCTGAGTCTGAGGAACATGCATTGAGAGGAGCCAGGTTGGGGGCTGGCCAGGCCTCAGGCATCAGAGCACCCTACAAGGCAAAGGAAGGCAGCTCAGTGGAAACCCAGGCAGGGAGGGGTGATCTTTTTTTCCGGAACAGGATTCCCTGTGGGGCGCAGAGCAATACTCAGTGGGCTCTAGAGTCTGGTACGTGCCTATTTGACTCCGCTGGGGTCAAGAGGGCGGCCCACTGGCCTGGCCTCACCAGCCAAAGCCAACACAGGAAATGCCTAGCAGACCTCAATGTCCGGGCACCTAATTTATTCTGGCTGCCAGGGAGCACCGCCTCCCCAGGCTCAGCTGTAGGCAGCAATGACATTAGTGCTCAGGGATGCGCAGTCAGTCCCCAGGCCTGTCCTCGTGGGCTCTCCGCCCCGGCAGGGGGAGCTGGGGCAAACACACAAGAAGCCAGCAGGCAGTAAAAGGAGCCAGGCGTTACCCTGGACTGCGGCCACCAGCGTGTTGCTGGGATCCAGTTTCATGCTCCTGCTCCTTCGAGGAGAGCTGCGAGGGGTCATCCCTCCCCGACAGCCCCAGGAAGGAGCCTGGTGGCAGACAGTTGTTAACGCGCCTCGCCGCCGCCGCCACCGTGGTGATTAAGGCGCTATAATTGGCTTCACAGCCAGGCAGGGGCGGGGCCTGCAAGCCGGCAACCACCAGGGTCTGCAGAGCGGGGAGGGGGCCCTTGCGTGGGGAACAGCATGTGCTATAACTATTTGCACTGATCCGATTAGTTTGTGAATTGACACTCAATCCTCTGTAGTGATTTCCTTTCTGGGGCCCCAGCCAGAGTCAGGACTGTAGGAGTGGGGTGGGTGGGGGCAGGGAGGAGACCTCAGCCTTCCCGGGCTCCTTGTAATCTGGGCAGGCCAGGAGTCTCTGTCCTAGGTATGGCCTCGGTCTGGTCAAAGCCCGCTCTGCTGTCCCTCAGTGAGTGCTCAGCCAATCCCAGGTGGAGGAACTGAACCCTCTCGGCGGTAGGGGCCCTCTTTCCCACATGCCCAGTGGTGCCTGGTACAAATTGAGCCTTGCAGGTGCACTGTGTACTCCAAGGCCCAGCATGGTGCCCGGCACAGAGGAGCTTTGCCAAGGATATTGGCAAAGTGAGAAGATCAGTGTTCTTTTCCCCATTTGGCCCAAGTGCCTTGTGGGAGATTCTGTGAGTCCCTCCAAGGTCTGGGTGGTCCTTCTGGGAGCATTTTTCCAGTCAGTCTCAGGAATGAAGAGCTCTTTAAAGGCCCCCTGGTCCATGCCCCTGAGTCCATGGATGGCATCCCATAAGCCATCTCCGGTGGGCAGCTGTGTGATACTTCGGCTGCATTCTCCCTTTCTACATTAGCGCGTGTGCCTGGATGACAGTGCCTGTGTCTGCCCAGAAGGAACATGGGATATTTTCTTCCCTGCCCATCTTCTACGTTTTTTCAGTTTCCTGGGCTACCTACCTTGGAGGTCCCAGGCAGGGAGGAGGACATTTAGGTGCCTGGTATGGAGGCCTCCGGGTCACGACCTTTTCAGAGCCTGTCTTGTTTACACTTCAGGCTGGGGCACAGGCTGGGCTGGCCTCCCACCTCCCTGTCCCCTCAGTCCCCTCCCTGAGGGGCTGCTCCAAACTCTGTGAGTATGAGGTAGTCCTGGCTGCTCGGGGCTTTGGCTGCATAAGGGGTGCCCCTCTTCAGCTGGTGGGCAGGCTGGAGGCCAGGTCGCTGGAGGCCGCTGGAGGCCGCTGGAGAATGTAGGGTGGTAGCCCTAGAGGGAGAATACAGGCCCACCTAGCCAGCATTAGCAAGCCGGGGCAGTGGCTAGCACCCACCAATGGTGTTAGGCCAGAAACGTCCCTTGAGGCCTAGGGAGGGGGCAGCCAAGGGAGGAACAGGGTGTGCCGCAGGCACGTTGGGGGCAGCAATGCAGTCCTTCCCTCCCTTTTGCCAGGTTTGGTTTGAAAATCCCTCTATAGCCAGCTGACCAGCCCTGGCCTCCTGGGCCCCAGGACCCTGGGCACGAGTACAGCGTGTGCTCCTGGGGGGCACTGGAGGAGGGACACCACTGCACTCCCGGCGCCCCCTCCCCAGCCTGCTGCTCCCTTCTCATTCTCCCATCCCACCCCTCTCTCCCATCCCAACTCTTCCTCAACATTTTTCCAGCCTCTCTGTGCCATCATATCTATCCTCCCAGGGAAGAAGCTGGAAACTCTGGCAGCGCGTTCAGCCTGGGACAGCCATTAAACCTTTCTGAACCTCAGTTTTCTCATCTTGAAAATGTGAGTGAGGTATATCTACCCTCTACTTATTGCCTTAGGAGGATATTAATAAAGTATTGTTAAATGAAAACAAGATCTAGCACAGAATGCACTGAGCGGTCTGGAAGGGTATCCAATAAATTTTAGATATACGTTACCCCTGGAGTATGGGAGTAGTGAAGGATGGACAGAGTGATGGATGTGGGGAAGGATTATTTTCACTTTTTACTTAATATTCTTTGATAGTGCTTGAATTTTATTTCGGTAAGTATGCGCCTTTTTTGTAATTAAAAATGTAAGAGTTCTAAAGGTTTGTTGCCAGCTTTGCATGTTAATGTAGGTTTGTTGAATGAATGAATGAATGAATGAATGAATGAATGAATGCCTAGCGCATGTCTGGCTCAGGACATGCTTCTCTTTTTTTCCCTTATGAGCTAACTCTGCTTCGTGTTTTGTCTCCCAACTTATCCATCTTGTTTCCCTGAAGGGGTTAAAACAGCAGCATTTCTGAAGCGGAGTAAGGGACTCCAGTGAGGCAGCAGGGGGACATGTGCAGTGGCACGGAGGCAACATCCCCCGGCAGAGCCTCAGCCAGGCCACTAGGGCCAGCCCACTCAGCTCAGCTCAGGACCTGCTTCCAATTACCCATGAAATCTGAGCTGGAAGAGACCTATTAAAGCCCTATTTAGTTTGATCCCCTTGGGGGCCGGGGATCTTTTCCGGCGACATCCCCCTCCTTGTCTGACTGGGACTCCAAGCCCTTTGGATGTTATCTCCTCTTGGGTCAATATTGTGACAACTCCAGCTATGACCCAGGCCACCCTGGAGCCAGAGCCTGTTGTGATGCAGGGACTCCCAAACCCAGCTCCCGTCCTACCGCGGGACTCCCGGGGGTAGCAGGGGCAGCCACAGTAGGACTGACCCACCTCCAGCCAGAGCCGAGTCTGGCCTGCACCCCTCTTTCCAGGCTGGTCTGCAGGTCGCCCGATGACTCTGGACCACCCGGTCATCCCATGGGAAGCACTTACTGGTAGGGACCATCTTCCACATATTCCCAGTCGTGCCTGGTACAACGTCCCACGTTTCCTAACACCCGTTACATAAGAAATAATAAATAACGATGATTAATGGCCTCCTCCCCTCGCCGCCGGGCTCGCCTGGGTCAGACCTCCCAGGGAAGGCACAGGAGCTCCAGGAGGAGGAGGGGGGCCCAGGGTGTGGAGGAGCACCCACCCTCCCTCCACATCCACCCCAAGCACCTCTGCATGTCCTCTCTTACGGCCACTCCCTAGGGAGCAAGAGAAGCCACCGTGAAAGGCAAGGCAGGGGCCCCAAAGTCCTTCAGAGAAGGGGACCCCCAGCACCAAGGTGGTGGGCCCAGGGCTCTTCTGACACCGTGTCATACTCGGTGGGCCTCAGCTCCCTAACGACTGCCCTGGCAGACCTGCCACCTCCTTGCCCTGCCGGGGGCCCTTCCCAGTTTGGGCCTCTAAGCACCTCTCCTGTGGGTAGGAGGCCCAGGGCTGCACTCCAGGGACCAGGCGGGGCTGGGCTGGGCCTTTAGGGGTGGTCTACTGGGAGAATTTGTGGCTTTTTTTCCCCCAAAATTCTAGAGCAGTGATCAGGGAGTGAGGAAGCCACTTTGGGGGCAAGCTGGGGCAGCCACTTGGAGGTGAGAGGAAGGCAGCAGGAAATGGAGGATAAGAAAGTTCTGGTGGGAGGCGTGGAGGGAAGGATCTAGGGAGCAGTGCACAAAAGTGTGCCTGACTAATTTTCTCCCCAGATGCCCCTCTAGGCCCCCTTAGGGCTGCAGGGCACAGAGCCAGGACAGTAGGTGGAGGTGGGGGGAGTACTCCTAAAGGTCATGGAGGCGTCTCCTGCCTCCAACCCCCGCCACCAGCCCTGTGGGTAGATGTAGATCCTGTTGGGATATTCGTGGACAGAGATTTTATGGTCTTTGTCAATGAAGGACATTCCTTCCTTAGGTCTAGCCTAATCTTCCTTGCTGTACTTTAAACCTGTATCTCCTTGTTCCATCTAAAGTGGGTTTACTTAAATGGGCCATTTCTCAGCATTAACCTATTGTTTTGCTCCTCCAAAGTTTACTTCTCAAAAGAAAGAGAACCATAAACTCTGGGTTGACACCATCCCCACTGTCAGAATCCAATATATGCAGCTCCTCACAGGCCCAAGCAAGTCTCATTGCCTGGGGTCCAGGACAGAGCCATTATCTCTCACTGTATTCTTTCTGAGTCCTTCTAGTCCTAGTTGCCAGTTCGATGGGGGACAGGGTGTGCCGAAGGCTGGAGGCCAGGGAGCCAGGTCACCATGGGACCAGACCCCTGCCACTCACAGCTGCTCATCACCATGGCCTGGCAACCTCACAGGAATGCTTCGTTTATCTCTGTCAAAAGTCAGGATGCAGTGTGCAACCCCTCCTCACTCCCCTGGAGGTTGGTGGGGGTGTATGGAGTGCACACTGTCTGGCCTTGGCCTTCCCGTTACCCCAGGGCTGGGCAGAAGGAAACATACCAGGATATATCCACCCATGTGCTCAGACAGATCCACCTGCGTGGATGAGCACACACCTCCAACACACACAAACACTCATACAGGGTCACTCTGAACACGTTTTGGCACATGGGCACAGGTTCACCTACACGCACACATGCACGCACACATGCACACACCCACTTTCACACATTTCCACACACACACACACAGGTCCCCATGCACGTGCTTGCTTGTATCTTCCTATGAATATATATAAACCATAAACCATGACACACTTCATGTGCACTCACATAGGACATTAATAGGTCCTCAGCTGCTGCTTGGTTCAAATTATGGAATATGTGCTGGGAGTTGTTCACAAACCATTGGCTCTGGAGAACAGGAGAGGGGAAGAAGAAGAGCCCTGGGCCCCCAAGGGAGGTTTTTCTCATGCCTTTTTGGGAGCCATCAGCCCTTCAGGGAACCCAGAGAGGTCAGGCCTTGCCGAGGGAGCAGGATTTTAGTAGGTGAGCTTGGTAGTGTTGCATTCCAGAAAGAGGGGATGGCCCGAGCAGGGGAATAGAGAGGGGAAGGTTCGGCCAAGTTTCGGGGAAGGCTAGGTGACCATCTGATTGGAATGGAGGGCTCTCTGGCACAGACTAGGGAGTGAATGATGAAAAGTGCAAAAGGCTTTTTTGCAATGGGTAGCCATGGAAAATGAGCCAGAGAGTGAGCTCAGAATGGCTCTTTGGGAGGCTTTATTCTCTTGGTGCTTTGGGCTAAGGGAGCACAGAGGGAGAAATGAGTGATTCTGCCTGGAACAGATGGGGAGGAGCAGAAACAGCTTCACATCTGGCATGGTCCTCAAAGGATAGATAGGAATTGTCCAGACAAGGAAAGACAGGAAGAAAGACCAAAGCTGAATGTGGCAGCTGAGCAGGGGTGGGGGAGGAGGGCTATGTTATTATTCATGTGTGCTCCAGAAAGCCAAGCACAGGTTGTCTTGAGGAGCTGAACACAGTGTCTACACCAGAATCAGGAATTCAGAAAGCTATGACCAAGTCCACTAAAACATGCAAAAAAAAAAAAAAAAAAGGCTAGTGAACAGTGCCTGATGCTACCCTGGGGCAGACTGACCTGACCCCAGATAGGGGAAGAACTATTCTCCTGAATGAGTGAGAGCCGTGGGTGAGGCCACAGAATGGGTGGCAGGGCCAGTTAGCTGACCTTCCAGAGGGAGCCACTCAGGTCTCAGGGGTACCTGGAAAAAGAATGGGGACTACCTGGCCCCCATCCTTTGACACGTCCCTTCCCTGGGAAACCTCACTGAAGACACTCCAGCCAGCCTCCAACCACCCATGACCCCACTATCCTCCCGAGATCCATAGCCGAGGGGCCCAGCACTCCAGGCTCCAGCCCTACGTCGGCCCCATCTCTAGTCTCCATCTCTTCAGAGTGGGAAACACCACATCCCAGCTGTCTGTCCCAAATCCACCTGGAAGCCAGCCAGCTTGGCAGAAGCCCAACTTAAGCCAGACCCAGGAGACACTGCCGGGAAGAGGCAAGGACTGGAAGGAAGCAGCTGGGCCAAAGTCGGGATCCTTTCTGGGCCCGACCCTGAAGGGCTCTCCCTGACACATCCATGGGCTTGTCTATTGCCTCGTACCTTTGAGGCCCTGGTCCCCTAGGCTGCAGACTCTAGGCCTTTCTGTGCAGTCCTGAAGAGATACAGGTTGCCATGGCAGCTGGTTACTGAACTCCACCCTGATTGCCAAAGGCCTGGAGGCCTGGCCTTGAGCCCCACTTGGGACAGAAATGAATCTGGTTCAGAACCCGGAGTCCCATCTTGCAGACTTGAAAGCTTGTCAACAGGCTTACACAGAGACCCTCACACTGAGAACAACTCCCTCCTTCCTCCTGGCCCTCCCGTCTTCCTGCAGCCAACAGCTTGCATCAGCAGCAACAGCTGCTGCAGCCCTGGGGGCAGCCAGAGGCCACCACCACCACTGTAGAAGATGAAAGGAGGCTGGGTACATGGGGGCCCAGGGCTCCTGTACCTTCCTTCGTTCTGGGGAATAGGCAGCTTTCATCCTCCAGACACAAGCTCCATTTACCTCCAGGAGCCTCTGAATAGGCTCCTCCCTCCCTCTCCTCTGCTTTGTCCTCTACCCATTCATCTCCCAGCCAGGAGACACTTTTCTGCTGCCCATGGTAACTGGGCGCCCCAATATGTTTGCCACATCCGATGCAGATTCCCTCTCTGCCCCTTTTGCCTCCAGAGAGAAGAGCCAGAGAAACCCAGATTCAGGGCATCAAATTGCAAGATAGACAACCAGAGGGCAGAACATCTGAGACTGTCCCCAAGGATGCCTGTTCAGGAGGAAGGAGACACAAAAGAGAATGGTGAGACAGAGGCTTGAGATCAGGTGACTCCCACTGAGCAGGGCCATCTCAGGGACAGCTTAGGTGCTCGTGTGGGGACAGTGGGCAGTACTGAGACAATCTAATGAAGACAGTGGGCTGGCCTCTTCTACCTTCCCCACTGTTACTCTCAGCCAGCCTGGGGCTCTGGAAAGGGTCACCTGGTGGCGGGGTGGGGTGGGGAGGAATTAAGGATGTGAGCTTCAGAGTCAGATACTTAGGTCTGCCCCTCACAGGCTGTGTGACCTAGAGAGAGAGCATCTTTACCTCTCTGTAGCTCGGTTTCCTCTGTGAAAATGGGTCTGCTATTGTACCAGCTGTTCTTGTGACATTGAATAAGTTAACATTTGCAAAGTGTTCCACAGAGTTCCTGGAACCTAATAAGCCATCTCTGGATTAGGCTATTATATTTCTTATTTTCAGAGCTTTGATCTCCTTGTTTGTCAGATAATAATGCATACATCCCAGTGGCTGTGGAGAGTGAGTGGAGCATTCGGTAGATGTCAAAGTGGGGTCCCACTCCAAGTTCGCCTGTCCCCAGGATCAGGACCCACCCTGTGTCCCAGCCCTTCGCCTGGCTCTGTCCCCAGGCAGGTCTCCTGGGCAGTCAGGCAACAGGTGGCAGGGCCTGCAGAGCACAGGTGCAGCCTTGCAGGGGATGTGGGGGGTGGTCCCGCCTGTTTCCTCCCCACGCAGGGCTTCCCCCAGCTGCTGGCTGGGCAGGCTACACTTGAGAGGAAGGCTGGGCTGAAGGAGGCAGCAAACACAGCCACGTGCAGCCGGGGCTTAGTAAGCACCGCTTCCTGCTGCCACCATCAGCAGCCTCAGCAACAGTGACCAGTGGTTGGCTCACAATGCTTTCTGGGGCAGGAGCTCTGCAACTGGGCAGGGTCACTTCCCTGAATTGTCCTCACCGTGAGCTCCCCCCAGCACACCTGGTTGGCCTGCCTGCCTGGGTAATGATGGGGTGCCCAGTAGGGCCTGAGAACACCATCCTAGGTGGCAGCCAGCATCCAGCCCTCACCAGGCCAAGAGGTGGGGGGTTGGGGGACACTTGCTTGAGGATCTAAACACAGCATGAGGCTGGGGCCCACAAGAAAGACAGGCTGAGTCTGAGTTGGACCCAAGCCCACTATGCCCTCAGGTGGGCAGCAACATGAGAGTCCAGGACGTAAGGGCTCTATACCAGGACTGGGTGCAGGCCACCTGCCCAGCAGTCCTCACTGGCAACATCTCTCACAATCTCAGTGGGCTCAGGGTAGAAAAGACCCCAGCACTCAACCAGAAGAAATGCAAATGGCCAGTACTCATGTGGAGAAACATGCAAGTCAATTGCCTAGTAACTAAGGAAATGCATCCAGAGCTGCCCCTGAGACAGGACTTTATAGCTCGACAGGCGAAGATACAAAAACATGGTAACACCGAAGGCTGTGGTGCAGGGGCCTCTGCGCTCGGGGACAATCAGGGAGGAGTGGAAACTGGAGCGGTCTTTCTGGAGGGCAACTTGACAATGAGCATCAAGAGCCTCTGATGCAGAAATTCTTCTTCTAGGAACTTCAGGGACATGAACAACAAATGTATATAAAGATGCTCCTTGTAGCATTGTTAATAGCAAAGAAAACATTAGATATAACCTAAATGCCCAATCATAGGTGGATATGGAAAGAAAAATTTAGCCACACAGTGGAAATGTTCCCTGGAAGTACAATCATTAAAACTGGCACCAAACAGTAGCACTCTCAAACTTTAAGGTGCATAACAATTACCTGGGGCCTTA
The DNA here is from genome assembly GCF_000151845.1 of Pteropus vampyrus. Taxonomy (NCBI): domain Eukaryota; kingdom Metazoa; phylum Chordata; class Mammalia; order Chiroptera; family Pteropodidae; genus Pteropus; species Pteropus vampyrus. The sequence goes on from NW_011888958.1 coordinate 1,116,312, forward strand.
TTAAAATGCAGACTTTGATTCAACAGGTCTAGCTAGACCTAGAATTCTGCAGGTCTAAAAGGCCCCCCAGGGGAGGTTCAATGCTGTTGGGGCTCCCACCTCGCTTTAAGCAGCAAGGCTGTAGAATTTTCACTACTGATATGAAAAAGCCTTACCAAAACATGATAAAATGAAGAAAAGCATGCTATAGAACCATTTTAGTATACCATTTTAATAAAAAAAAAATATGTATGTGTAGAAAAAACTAGAAGGGTAAACAACAAAATATTAACAGGGGTTTTCTCTGGGTAATAAAATTGAGTGATTTCTATCTTATTCTTTACATTAATTTGTTTTATGCAGTGCATGTATACTGTTTAATTAAAACTAAGTGACTGGGTCTATTCTGCTAGGCCAAACCCTAAATATAGGAGGAGTCTCATTAGAAGGAGAAGCATTGCTGAGATCAGTTATGAAAAGTGTGTCCCTTGGCACAAGAGCCAGCCCTGAGCGGAAAGGCCTGGCCAGGCAGAGGCCTGGGAACAGCGTTCTTTGGACATGGACCGTGGAGAGGATGTAAAATGTAAGAGGAAGCCCCGGGTGGTGGGCAGATGAGCTGTTCACCTGGAGGCAGATGCAGGCCAAGAACTGGGACCCCTGGGCTCTTGACACTGGAGGGCAGACATCTCAGGCTCTGGACAGTGACCCATTCCTGTTCCCTTGGCGATTGTGACACCTTTGTTCTTTCTTCCCCTGAGTACCTACTGGGACCAGCAAGGTAAGAGCAAAGGAATCAGGAAGAGAGAGAGGCCAGTCTCAAGGGCAGAAACTAGAATCCCAGGATGACTCTTTCAGAAGCTCTTCTTCTAGGACCAGCCTCCAAGGGTCTGGGTTTGCTTCAATAAGGGACAGGTTTCCTGTACAAAGTGGATGTATTGTCCCACCTGAGGATGGAGTGGCTCTAGAGAGGGTCGTCAAGTATTTGCTCGGTATTTTGTGGGGTAACCCACTAGATGACCTTAGATAGGCCCTGCGACCTTCTCTACCTGAGCTTTCTCAGCCATAATAGAGAGAAAAATTACCCGAGGATCTCATGGGCAGTAAATGTAGGTTCTGGGGAAATAATAGGTTCCTAAAAGAAAGATATGGAAGTGATTCAAGGTACACAATGTCATCTGAAGCATTTGATTCATTATTTGGGAGAATTGGACTCCTCAGAGCTTTCCTGACAAAAAGCTAAAGCTGGAAGACAGTGAGATTGCAGATGTCAGCATCCAAACCCAACTTTGCTTCTACTCCCACCCCCTACCCTCCCACCCACCGCCTTACATCCAAGGCAGGAGCCAATCCTGCCTCTTCGGGTCTCTTGGGCTATAGACTCAAGGCCCGTGTTCTTCTCCAAATGAGGGGAGCTGGAGGCAGAGGAGGATCTTTGGAGAAGCAGCCAAGTGTTCTTTGACTCATAGGAGAGCCTGGGGCCTGAGAGGCCAGCTGGAGGTCCGCTGTCTGTCTGCTGAAGGCTCCACTAGACTTTCTGTCTCCTCTACCCCTGGGAATCCAACCGTAAGAGGAACTGATCTGGCTCCCCTCTGCACCCCTCACTCCCAATGCAGTTTCCTTCCTGTGCTCTCTTGGGAAAGATGAGAGCTGGGAAGGGAGAGATGTGGTTGAGGAGGCAGGTCCAGCCCATCTGGGCCACAACATCTGTATCCTTGACAGTGGCTTCTCTATTCCTGCTTCGAACTGAGAGGGGATGGGAGAGCCCCAGTTCTTCCCAGGAAACAATGATATGACTCACTCCTCAGGACAAACCATGGAAGAACACAGCCTTTTTTAAAAAATGGAACTTGTATAGAACTGTACAATTTGTTTTCTCACCTTTATAAGGTAAAATGTGGAACAGCACATGTTCACGGAAAATTCCAAAATAACAGTGACTTAAACAGAACAGAAGTTGATCTCCCCCTTAGATAAAATAATGCAGGCCAGGGATAGTATGGCAATGCTGTGAAGTTTTCAGGGATCCAGTTTCCTTGCAACTCTTCCTCATGGTCCAAGACTACTGCAAAAGCTCCTGCCATCGTATTTGAGTTCCAGGGAAAAACTTAGCAGATAAAGAAGTAAGACATGCTCCTCTTTTAAGACTTCCCAGAGGTCAAATCCAACAGTTCTACTTAGATTCAGAATCCTAAGAAGCATTAAGGGGCAGGGATTGCCAAAACCTAGTCGTAAGGCCATAGGCAGTTCCAAAGAAGGCTGAGAAGTGAACTCTTTCATCTGTGTGGCATTGGATCCTATCCCATTTCCTCCTACATCCACTGTCCTGATTCAGGGCACTCTCAGCTCTATGACAACCACAGATCTGGTCTTCCCGACTCCAGGCCAATCCCTCCACCAGCCCTGAGTGGTTTCTCCAAAATATACATCTGGCCATATCACTCTCATGCTCAAGAACCTGCAGTGGCTCTCTGGAGCCCTTGGAATGAACAGAACTCTCAGCATGGTTTTCAAAGCATTTCACAATTTGACCCCAGTCTTCCCTTCCAGCCTCACCTCTAGGCACAGCCCCTCCCCCAGCCCATCCAGCCCATCCAGATTCCTCAGTGTCCCTCAAACAGTCTACACGTCATTAAGCTACTTCCCTTGACTACAATCTTTTTCTGCCCTTCGATTTTTGATAAACTTATATTCATCCTATGAAATGTTGAATAAGCATTACTGTCTCCATGTGAAGCCTTTCTTGGTCTCTCTGTGGACCTCACTGGAAATCTCTGGAATGCTCTGTCTTTCGCATGCATGAAGTTCCTCTAGAGGACGGGCCATTTAAGGTTCAGAGCCACTCACCTGCCTGCAACCATGACTCTGCGGCAGAGGCTACGAAGGGCTTTGTTTTGCACAGACTTGCTATTGTTTAAGACAACATTAAGCCTTTACCACTGGACTAGAAGTTCTTCTTGGGCCTCATCATCTTGGTGTCCCCAGGAGTGAGCCCAGGGGCTGGCACTAAGTGAAGGACCCACAGAAGACTCACCTGTCCCCTGCCCTTAGCTCTGAGTCCTGCTGATTCACTGGGCCCAGCCTCCTTCCTCTGAAGTACAAAATGACAACCTGACCCTGGGCTAACACTCCAAGTGATGACATCAAAACGGAATAGATAACAGGCCTTCACAGGGATTCTTACCCAGTCCCACACTGTTTCAATTAGGAGATGTTTAGTCTATATTGTCTCCACTGATCTTGTGACCCATAGCAGAGACAATGCCATTCCTGACAAGAGCAGAAGTCCCTGGCCACCCCCTGGGCTCTTGGCATCAGGGTGAGCACACAGTGGAGCCTCTAGGCCCTTCGCCCCACTGCCAGCTCTGCGATCCTTAGTGACAGTTTTCAGGCCAAACTGGCTGCCTCTCGAGACTCTGCAGCCTCTGGACACTGTGAGGGGCAGGACAGGTCTTTTGGTTGCTATTTTCCTCCACCTCCCCCCAAGTCCCTCTCCAAGTACTAGGGGAGGTCTTTCAATTACTACACATAAAGCAGGCATTACTTTTTGTCCTTTTTGGGGAAGTATCTGGAGAAGACATTTGTTTCACTGAAACTCTGAAGACATGGCCGGGGCATTAAGAGCTCCAAGAAGCCTCTGGAGCTGTTCTAGGGCCCATCTCCCTTCCCTTTTCACAGAATTTCTAGCTTCTGGGTAGGTGCCTTCCCTGGGGGTCAGGATTCCCAGGCGGGGAAGATCCAATATTTATTCTGATCCCGTTCCCCACTGCCCCCATCTCTCTCTCCAGTATCATCTTCCCACCCTTTATGTTTCCATAGTACTTTGCACCTTGACTGTGGTTCTTCAGATGCTAATTTGTAATTATATGTCATTGTCTATGAACTGGAGCATCTCTGTCTCCTTACGTGACTGGCATAGAGAAGGGTGCCCTCTTCTCTCCCACCCTCTCCCCATAGTCGGCTCTATGTAGAAGGAGGCTCCACCCCTTGGAGGGCAGAGGAATAACCTGGAAGGCTTGCTTCCTCTGGGATGATTTTCCTGCTATCCATGGTGACCAGGTGACCATTGTCCTGGTGACCATAGTGGGGTCTGCTTGAAGTTTGGTGGGAGTAATCTGGCCCACCTCTTTCCTTTTGCCCCAGGAAACGATCATAACAGCTGACACTATTAAGTATTTACAGCATACCAAGCACTGTGCTATGTGATGAATTTCCACTTTCTTATTCAAACCAACCAGCCTCTGAGATGAGGTGAGAAAGCTGAAAAGACTTGCCCAAGATCAAGCAGCTGTAAGAGGCAGCTCTTAATCCCTGCCCTCCATTGCCTGCTTGCACGGCCTTAGCTCATTCTTGTCCATCCCTCTCCCTTCTGCTGTTTGCTAGCTGAGGAAACTTACATGAATAACTCTACCTCCCTGAACCTCCATTTCCTCATCTGAGACGTGAGGCAACAATACTGCCCTTGAAGGAGGTTGGGAGATTCTCACGTATTGAGTATGTCAAGCACAGAGCCTGGCACCCAGGAAATGCTACATGGACTGGAGCTTCCACCTGCCATCATCCCTCAGGCCTCTTCAGCAGAGAGGGGGAGAAGAAGGGTGACCTGCCATCCCCAACCTCCCAGCTGTCACAGAGGCGGGACAGCCCCGAGCTGTCGGCAGCCTCTCCAGTTCTCAGAAAACTCTGTTCCACATCACAGCCGATTAGTTACAAATAGCTTCCTCCCCTCATGTATCACTTACACAACAGAGAGAAAGGGGCGATTGTTCCTGGGAAGGAAGGTCTCCCTGGCCCCTCTCTCCAGGGCAGCTGAGAGACGCAGTGGAGAGGAGAGGAGGGTCTGGGAGGAGAAGGTGGGGCGTAGTCACAGGAAATGAGGATGTGGAGGGTCCTGGCAGTTGAGAAAGGACCAGTTCCCAGTGGGCAGCAGGCAGGCAGGGGACCAAGGCTTAGGAAGGGTCCTGAGTTGTGAGGGCAAGAAGGGAAGGCAGTTATGGTGCCAGCTCATGAGCCTGATTCCTTGACAGCAGCTTGCCAAGCAGGCCCAGCTGCGGAGGACTGCCCCCAATTGGGTAGCCGGAGCACAGCAGGTGCCCGGTCTCTTGATTTCTCCAGAGCTTTGGACACCACTGGAATCTGAACAAATGCCCTCCCTGAAAGCAGCCGCGACTGGCCTTCCAGCCCCGCTAGTTTCAATAAAGCCCAGGCTGGAGCCTGGAAGAGCCTGGAAGGAAACTCAGTGTAGGGGAGGCTACTGGACGCGAGGTGCAAGCCGTGGTCCCAAGAGGCTCCCTTTGCCCTTGGTTGGTGGTCCTTGACTTTGCTGCCACCACCAAGCTGAATCCCTCCATTAAAGCAGAGGGCCAAGCATGCACAGAGTACCTCTTTGTCATTTCTCTTAGCACAGCTGAGACCAGCTGGCATTTTCACAAAGGGCTTTACTAAATACTAAGGGAGAACAAAAGGGAAATAATTACAGAAAACACAAAAAACCCAGCCCTGGCTGCCAAGTTCCCAAAGTACAGGTTTCTGATCCTCTGGTGACGACTCGTCGCCCCAAAGGCCCGGGACAAGGCCGCAGCACCTCGCCTGGATTCCCTCGTTCACAGCCCTCGTGGCGAGTGCTATCTTGTTTCCTGCCCCTGGGAACCACTTGGTCACCCATGGCCTCAGCCCTTATCTCCCTTCCAACTCAGCCCCACCCTAGGCCTCCCATCGAGTTCTGGTCTCTGGCCCAAGGCATGAGCTTTTTCCCCTGGGGGCTGGCAAGGCTGTGGTGACCAACCCAGGGCATGATTACACAGTAACAGAAGGTTGTCTTCCCACCCTCTCACCCCACCAGAGGGCCCACCCAAGATGTCTTGGGCATGGGGTCTAGGAGGGCTGCCTCTAAAGGCTGAAGGACCTTTGGGCAAGGAATGGGCAGACTTGAGACATTTTCGCTGTGGGTAGAGGAGAGAGTACTCTGAGGATCAGCCCGACTCAACAAACACCAACTAAGCCCCGACTGTGTTTCAGGCACTGTGCAAAGTACTGGGATCCAAGGCGAACGAGCTCGGTCCTCTTACATCTTGTAGTCTGAGGGAAGACAGACAAGCAGCTATGCAGTGTGAGCCTGAGGGCCAGATGTCATGATGAAGGGGCAATTCAAGGCGCTGTGGGAACCTGGATGACGGGCATCTCACCCAGGAGTGGTGGCCGAGATGGCCAATGGAGCTTGCTTAGAAGAAGCGCATGGAGAGAAGGAGAGGGACTCGCAGTTGAGGCTGGGCGGGGCCGCAGGAAATCCCAACCTAGGACACCAGAGGGAAAGGCAGAGGGGGCCAACCAAACATCTTGCTGGTGACTTTAGGGAGCAGGTGGCTACAATATGTCCAGCCTATAAAGTGGAAAGGCCCTCAGCTCTCAGCCCCCAATATCCACTGTTGTTCTCCTGCCAGTTAGGAAGGAGGAGAGTCTAGTCCTTGGATACTCTGCTTCTCACCCACCTATGGCTGTACCCAGGTCTGGGGCTCAGGCACAGGGTCAGAGGGAGTGTGCTAACCCAGGGCCACCTGAGACACTGCTCTAGCACCAGATGCAGAATGGTCTTCAAAGGAGAAGGAAAAGTCATAGATGGGAAATAGTTCAGAGGATCAAGCCAATGGAGAGGCTAGGCCAAAATGGGAAAATGAGTCAGGAAGCCAAGAAATCGGGATGGATTCAGGCAAACATTTCAGCTAAGACCATGATTAATGTAAGGTGTGGAAAGCCCTGTGTTTTGGGGCAGCTTTGGGAGGCAGAGGCTGGCATGGGCATGCATGTCTTGGGCTAGACCCCATAGCTGCTCAGCATGACTATTGTCATGGCCGAAGCTGTTTCTGCAGCCTAGACCCTTGTGTTTACCTTTATTTGCTCCCTGGGACAATGTTAGATCCAGGCCTGTGATGAGGGCTTCTCCCTTCTACATATCAATCTTTCAGTTTGTCAAGCACCCGCTCTGCTCCAGCAAGGAGAAGACCCAGAGAAATTTTGAGACGTTGGCCCTGCCTTCAAGGAATTTGCAATCTGGATGGTACAGAGAGCTTAAGCTCATCAGAAAGAGCTCTGGAGAAAGACTAGGCTGATTCGCATCTCTGTTCCTTCCTTAGTAGCTGTGACTATGGACAAATTAATTAAACTCCCTGCACCTCTGTTTCTCCATCTTCAAAATGGGAATAATTAAAACCTACCTCACAGGTTTATTGTGAGAATTCAATGAACTGAGGTGTTTAAAGCACCAGGCACACTGCTTGGCACATAATAAATGCTCAGTAAATATTAGTTCTCTCCCTGATGCAACAACGAATGATTGCGATGAAGAACAGTTAAATGTTGAGTTGTGAACACTGACTCTGCCAATAGATCTACTCAGAAGCTGCAGTGATAACTGGGGACTGATCACCTGGATGGTGATGGTGAGAATTTGTGTGCGTGTGTACACATGTACACATGCAAATCCCTCCATCCTTTTGCTCCTCTGCAGTTGGCAGAAGCATGAGATTCTTTATTTTCTGTTTCATGCCCGGGATAACAAGGACTCTGCTCTGTACCTGCAGTGTTTTTATATCCCTAATAAGAATCAAGGATTTATTAGAAATCGTGCCCAACGACTACCATTTCTGTACCTCAGGTGCTTTATCAGTCCTCACCCATGAGGCAAGTACTGTGGTTATTCCCACTTTACATGGAGGCAGCTGGGGCTCTGAAAGTTACTTAAGGTTAAGGGGCTGCTAAGGACTGGAGTCACAGTTCAGGGAAGCAGAGCCACTAGTACACCTGCCCTGGACTGGATGTGAGCAAGAGTTGAATCATTTTGGGGTCTTATTGGTTTCTCCCACCCACCCTGGCTAATTTCACCTCACAACCTAAGAAGCCAAGTTTAGAAGGATATGGTTCCCAGTTTAGTGACAAAAACATCGAGGCACACCTGCGAGAATTGTGGATATTGCCCAGGTATTGAGCTCACTTGGAGCATAAAAAGAGAGCGCTGTGGCATTGTCAGCCATTTGTACCCCACCCCCATGAACATAAACTTGAAGGGAACCACCTCACCACATGCCCAGCACCTGGGGCAGTGCCTGGAGCATATTATGGCTGAAGAAATATGTGTCCATGTACACACACAGTTATAGACAAATATGCCCAATGAATAAGTGCTCAAAACATTCAGTTACAGACAATACAGATACAATACAGATACCTCAATACACACACTCATACACGATATACACCTGCGTCCACATACACAAACACAAATCCAAAATAAATACACTCATAATCACATGCGTATGTATACACAGATGTTATGAACAAACATATATAATCCAGATATGCACACACACATATCTACTCACCTATACACATGCACAGCGATTCTCAGACCTCTGCTATGACCCCAGACCCAGGAAGGAGTCTGTCTGCCTCATGAGCCCTAGCATGTTGGAGCTCGTCAAAAAGTTCTTTGCAGCCCCCGCTTAGCTGGCTGGTAACTGGACCCTGGCTCCTGGACCTCCAGGCTTAGGGCTGGCCAGGCAGAGAGGCAGAATCTCTGGCAGTCCCTCGTGGGTGGGCAGGCAGGCGGCGGACGCAGAGGTCACTGGGGTGAGAGCTGGGGCTGCCGAGCCTCTCTGCTTCTGGCTGGAATGTGCGCTGTAGGGGCTGCCTCCCAGGCCTTCCTCCTCTCCCATAGCCACCAACCAGCCCTGGGCCTGGGCCAACCCATGACACCAAATCCTGCCAGGTTCTTGCAGCCAGGGAGGGTTGGTACATACCACATCATGGAGGAGTGGTGATGAACACTTGAGAACCGTGGAAGGGCACACTCAAACACACAGAGAAATGCATGATCACACAGAGAAGCTGGTCAAGACATTCACACACGGAGAAAGACACAAACAGAAAGACAAAGGCAGACATGCAAATTCACAATCCCACTGAAATGCACATTCAAACACACTTCCAAACACCCCTAGAGA
>NW_011888958.1:1126338-1140730 GCF_000151845.1 Pteropus vampyrus
TCCCTGGGATCCGAGCGAGAACCTTGTCCGCGGTGGGCGGGGCCGGCCCGGAGCCCCGCCCCATTCACGGCCCCTGAAACCGAGCGCCTACAAGCCCCAGTCCCAGAAGGGAACTGCTGTCTGAGCAGGAAACCTCATCTTCACTGGCCAGCCGAGAGAGGAACTGGGGTCGCGCCGGGCGCCCGACGGACCCTCCCCGGGGACGAGCCTGCCCCACTCCGCCCCGCCCCGCCCCGCCGGCCGCTCCGCATCAGGTTCTCCAGCCACAGCCTTACCTGAATCACCAGGGCTTCCAGAGGATGCTCCTGCCACCAGCGGAGACCTCGGGGCAGCAGTGAAGGGGGCATCCATCTCCGCCCCCCATTCAGCTCCTCTCCTCCTAGTCCAGGGGCTCCCCCAGAGGGACGAGCATGGTGGTTTTCCGTTGGAGCCCCCTGGCTTGGGACGTCTGAGAAGATGCCTGCTATGAGACTATTCACTTGCTTCCTACAGCTTCTGGCCGGGCTGGCGCTTCCTGCTGTGCCCCCTCAGGTAAGACCCACCCCCCACCTCCCAGCCTGGCTCCCCTGATCTTCCCACCCTTGACACTCGAAGCCGGGCGCTCTGAAATCCCCTGACCCACTCCGGGGAGCGGCCCCTCCAAGGATGTCCACACATTTCTCAGGAGCCAGGGTGGACCACATCGTCTGGGAGGAGACCTCAGGCTGGGCTGTCCCAGACTCCAGCTCTGGGGTCTGTCTTGGCGGGGGCAGGGAAGCCACAGGGAAGGGAAGGAGGTTTCCTGTCTGGCCCCTGGAGCTCCAGTGGCTTTGCTAAAAGCATCTCTTCACTAATCCCAGGCCGGTCCCTGGCCTTGTGGTCAGGGTCGAGGCCTGTGACCAAGCAGACGCCCCCAGGACCTCTGACCTGGCCCGATGGAGGTGAAGCCCATAGAAGACGCCATTGGTGGGGAGGCTGGGCCCTGCCCCGACTAGGGCTCCAGACTGAGCGCAGGGCTTGGGGTGGGCTGGGGGCAAGACAAGAGGTCCTGCTGTGCCTTCTTTCCCTGGTGGGCAGCGGAGGTCCTGAGTGCAGGGCCTGGGGAAGTGAGCAGGGCCCTTTTCCCAGGAGCGGGGCGAGTCTGGCCAGGAGCCAGCTTCGGCAGTGAAATCCTGACAAAGCCAATGAGCTGCCTTCCCACTGCGCTGTGTCACTGCCTTGGGAGTCCCCAGCCTCAGCCCAGGAGTGGGTAGGCTGGACAGTCCCCTGAGGTAGAAAAACCTTATCACCCGCTACCCTCCTGCCTGCTGCAGGGCTGGTTAGAGGTGTAACGTTACCGGCAGCACCAGCTCATGGCGCCACCGGCTCCAGCCCCTTGGCTCCCACTGGTTGATCACCACCCCCTGGGCTCTGGCACCCAGCCAAGGCGGGCTGCACAGAGCCCAGCAGGGCTGGCCTGGTGGCTGGATAAGAGGGAGACCCCAAGGGATTGCAAGATCTTTGGGACACAGAAGACAAGGGGTCTTCAAAAACCTCCAGCCTCCCACCCTTTCCGAATGAGGAAACTGAGGCCCGAGTGAGGACTGGAGCCCACCTAGAATCCAGTGAGGTTTTAGTTGCACCTGGAAAGAGACAGCTCAGCTCTGAGAAAGGGCAGAGAGTGTGCGCAGTGGGTAGGAAGGAGCTCAGGGGGGGCCTCTACACTCTTGCCAACAGCACAGAGGCCCAAAGTGGTCCCCCTCATCTCTGTACCTTTCTGTCCACAGCAATTGGCCTTGTCTGCAGGGAACAGTTCATCAGAGATGGAAGGTAAGCCTGGATTGGTGCGCATGCTCACCAAGCCCTTTCCTCCCAAGCCTCTGCAGAGGATGGGAAAGAACTGGTGTGAAGAGTAGATGCAGGATGATATTAAGTTGGGGAGAATCTGCAAGCCGGCGGATGCCCTGGCTGACAAAGTTGGCAGGGCTTGAGAAATCCCCGCATTGTGACCCAGAGGCCCATAGAGGTATATTCCCAGGCCAGGGTCACACAGTGCCCAGAGAGCAGAGCTGGAACTAGTATACCCAGGGTTGGCCTAGTTGGTTCAGGGCCCCTTCCCAGCATGATGTCAGGGGGCAGATGGGGTATTGGAGGGCAGTGTGGGCAGTGAGTGCCAGGGGCCAGACTGGGGAGCTGGAAGCTGGATGCAGTGGGCAAACAATCAAGAGAATCAGGGAGGGGCGAGGGGACCTTCCAAGCAGTCAGCCCTGGCGGAGCTGCAGGGATCTGACCAGGCCTTTCCATTGATTACAAACAGACAGAACATGAGTCGCGCCCTCCCTGGCCTCTCCACTCCCCATCCCGGGTTGCATCAAGAGAGAATCTTCAAAGGGCGAACTGTTTGCCAAAGAGACATACATGCAGAAGGCAGGAGGCCCATGCCAGGAACCCTGCCTTGCCTCTCCCTCCCTGCAGCAAGGCCACACACCACTGCTGAGGCTTCCCACGGAGCCGCAGGAGAGGGAGCATGTAGGGACGTGCACAGGCACACGCGTGATAACCAGTGTGAGCTAGGAACACCCTCCCTCTGCTGGCCTGCCTGCATAGTAGGCAGCCTCTCCTGGGCCTGGCCATGCTTGCATACCTGAATCCAAGACCCCTTGGGCACTGAGCAGATGGGGAAGGTAGCAGACCTTGAGTTCATTGACATTCTTGCCCTCCTCCTGATGTGCTGTCTGGGACTGGCACAATATTACGCTCTCTGAGATTTGGAGAGGGACCTGTCATCAACTCCACCCCGTGGCCTTTTTGATGCTTTTAGTGTATTTCAGGCAATAGTACCAAAGAAGTCTGAGCCTCAGTTTCCTCATCTGTAAAATGGGAGCAGTCAACTACATGATATCTAAGGTTCTTTTTCTAAGATCGTAGGATTCTCTGACTCCATGGAAGAGACACGGGAGTATATGTCTTCCAGAGCCAGGGTAAGGAGGCTTGGAAGTATCAATTCATCCTAATAACTAGGGAGCCTGTGTTGTGGCCAGGGGAAGTCCCATGAGCTTTGGACCTCAGAGATCAAAATCTGAAAATGTCATCCCCACCTCTGCTAACACCAGACAAGAGACAGCATGCTCTGTACTTTGCAGCTATGGATGTCGATTTTTACTACCACCATCATGGTAACAGCACTGGACATTTACTATAATTCTGTGCTGACCACAGGCTGTGAACTAGGAAGGCCTTTGTATTCTCCACATTTTATAGATGAAGAACCTGAGGCTCAGAGAGGCCCTTGGAATTGCCTAAAGCCTCAGACACCCCTCAGTGTCCACAGCTTATGGCTGAGCAGACACGAGCAGATTGTCCCTTGCGGCAGCTGGCTGTGTGCCCCAGTGACTATGGAAAGGACACCTGCCAGGCTAGGGCTCATGGCCAGCAGCTCTGCCCAGCCCTGTGTCCCCTCCCCAGTGGCCTCCCCAGGAGCTTACTCTCAGGATTAAACATTTCCCTTCTTGGGTCTCCTCGGTCCCGGTCCCGAGTAGTAGGCAGCTGGAGCCAGGTAGGAGGCTCTCCCACAGGGCCGATGAGAGAGACGAGAGCTCAGAGCTCGCTGTGGTCTGGGAGCAGCCTTCCGCTGCCCTCACCCCCACCCCTGCCTCTGGAGCAGGTCTGGGGCCAGAGGAAGTGCTCTCAGGAGCAGCTGAGCAGAGCTCTTTCCTGAGGGGCTCAGCCCACATCTGGGAGTGGTCACCGCTCTCCCAGTCAGCGGGCCCCTCACCCAGTCCCCTTTGTTTCTCCCACACATGCAGACAGCGGCCTCCAGGGATGGATTGCCCTCTTTCCTGGTGGCTGCCAGGTAAAGCAGTCTCAGCTCACCTCCTTCTCAGACTTTCCCCAGCACAATCTGCCCTGGCAGCCCGGAAAGTGGTGGGTTTCAGGGCCCCGAAGCCTGCGCCCTGTTGACACAGTCTGTACGGTGGGGTGTGGGGGCGAGGAAAGGAAATCCCTTCTTTTGCCGCCAAGGCAGAGCCGGCTCTGCTTAACCTGGCTGGGGCCCCGACAGCCCAGCTGGAATGGGTGTGAGTTTGCAGAATGTTAGAGGTTTGGGGGACTCTTTCTCTGTGGCTGTCCCCCTCCCTGATGGCTGATCCCAGGGCAGTAGCTGGAACCTTCCACGGCACTTTGGCGGCTGGCTATTCCTCTGCTGTTATTTGTGCTTTCCAAGGCAGAGATTAAACATTCAGAGTTACATAGTACGCATGAAGATTTTAGACTAAACATGTATTCATGGAGTTATGATAGGGAGGAGCCCCTCTGACTTGTACTGCAAAGGTCAGCTTCCCCAGGGCTTCGGGGCTGCCTATGGTGAGAGGGGTTTGTTTCCCACTTGGGGTCCAGGGAGAGCTTCCTAGTGGCCTGGAGAGGTAGGATCAGGGGAGGCATCTGGTCTTTCTCCCAACCCTAGGCCCAGCCCTAGTACCTCCTAAGCAGACAGGGCAGAATGGAGCAGCAGACGCCCAGATAAGCACGGTTTATTGCTTCCGTGGCCTCCTCGGCCAGCTCCACGTGGACACACTGCCTCTTGAGTATTTTCCACCAGCTTGCAGCCTTTCCCCAGGGCCTCTGCTAGGGCTGAAGTTTATTTTTTCTCTGAGATTACCCTGAGACTCATGTCCTCATAGGCTCAGTGCAATGGACTGTGGCCCCTCTGCCTCCGAGGAAGGGCCATGGAAGGAAGTGAGGGGCTGCTAGGAAAGCCACTGCTCTAGGGAAGAGGCTTCAGAGCCCCCAGGTGACCCAGCTTCCATGTCTTCTCCCACCATCAGGTATAGGACGGGATGACCCACGGCTGGAGATGTTTCTCCACCCACGGTATCAAGGCTAGGCTGGGTTATGTGTACAAAAATCACAGACTGTCTGTCAGAGCTGGGAGAGACCTTAGCAACCATCTATTCCCAACCTGCCTCTTTTTCCCTAGCTGAAGAAACTGATATACCCAGAAAGATTAAGTGACCTTCCCAAGGACACATGGCCAGTGCAGGGCCAGGACTAGAAGCCAGGTCTCCTGGCTCTGGCTCCTCACTTCCTGTGAGCCACCGTTGGGGGTCAAGTCCCAGGCCTTCCCTTGAAGGAGCAGCATCTTTTGAGAGATTCCAGATCAGCCCCCAAAAGCTCCTAGTCATGACCACCATGACATCGTGGGGGCCAGGGACGTCCCTGATAATCCTCAGTGAACTATCATCTAATCATTCAGTAATTACTTAGCCTGTGTTTACTGGGTGCTTGGGTCCCTGTCCTCACAGAGCCTCGACTTGGTTGTAAAGGAGATAAAAGCCACCAGCGACTGAGATAAGACAAGCCCTCGGGGACTAGTTATGCTCAAAGGAGGAACATCTGTTCATACTAGAAAAGTTGGAGAAGGCTTTGGAGAGGAGGCGGGAAGTGGACCTTGAGAAACGGGTGGTCAGCTTTATTTGGTTAGAAATGAGAAGTAGAGGGGGCGGGGAGCATAGCCCAAAGGTGGAAATTATGGTGCTGTGGCGGGGTTTGGTGCAAGGGCTGGTCCCCAGTCCCCACTAAAATGGGGAGTGGGGATGGAGTGCATTGCTGGCCGTGGTCTTGGCTGCCTGGCAGCGGAGCTGGCCCAGAGTGGGGCAGAAGATAAGCTCTAGGGGGAAGGCGAACCCTCCCCGCGAGACTCTGTAAGCCAATCTCACAGAATTTGCAGAACTCACTGTTTTCTGCAAATTCTTTAAGACCGAGGAAGCACTGGGTCAGGCCTGAGAAAGACCCAGCGGGCCTGGGTTGCTGCCAGGGCATGTTTCTCGAAGCTCCAAGGCAGATGTGGGTACCTGAGTTGAGAATAGAGCGGAGAGCTCAGGACCCTGAGGAATTCCATTCCACTGAGATTTCTGTCCAGCTGATGACCTAAGGGTCCAGCAGTTTTCTCAGACAGATCACATCAGTTCAGATGGAGGAAGCTCGGATAAGCCGGGGGCTTCTTGGAGAAGGAGGTGTGGGCTAAACTTGGAAGGCTCTGCAGGGCCTAGGGAGCCAGGACTGGGGCTTCAAGCAGCAGGCCCCTCCTGTGCTGACTCAGCTGACTGTGCCCCTTTCTAGTGGTGCCCTTCCAGGAAGTGTGGGGCCGCAGCTACTGCCGGGCACTGGAGCGGCTGGTGGACATCGTGTCGGAGTACCCCAGTGAGGTGGAGCATATGTTTAGCCCGTCCTGCGTCTCCCTGCTGCGCTGTACGGGCTGCTGTGGCGATGAGAACCTGCACTGTGTGCCGGCGGAGATGGCCAATGTCACCATGCAGGTAGGGAGGTCTCCTCCTCATGTCCCGCCTGCCCCATCATCCATACCTGTCTCAGAGGGCCACAGAACCTGCCAACTACAAGGGATCTGGAGAGGAGAGGAGGCAGGCCAAGGTCACAGGACTGCAATGGGCCCCCAGGCCTGGGTTCTTACCCCCTTTTTGAGCCCCTGTCCCAGCTTTGAGCCCACTCACCTCCTCCCTTATCAGCTTTCCCAGGCTCTAGCTTAGCCCTACTCCAGAGCTCAGGATATCTGGTTGAGGTTAGAAAAGACATCTGCTTAGATTCAAGAAGTCCCTGTTTATACCAGTAGCATTTAGTGCTCTAAGCTTTGCTTTCACATACACCCCCCGCACCCCCACCCCACATACATGCAATGGTTTATTGAGCACTTACTAGGTAATACCAAGTAAGTTTTGTGTTAGGCACTTCATAAATGCTACCTCAACAGTCAATTCTTGAGGGCAAGTGTTATTCCCATTTCACAGATGAGGAACTTGAGGTTCAAAGATGTTCTTTCTCTTGCTCAGAAGGTGGAAGAGCCAAGATTTGAACATAGGTCTCTCTGACTCCAGAGCATGGGCCCCCTTCCTACACTGTTGCAATGCGGGTGGCCCTGGGTAGGGAGGGACAGGGGTCTCCCTCAGATTCGCATGCAGGTGGGAGGGCTGTTCGCCCCACACTCAAAGCAGAAAGAGGGCATGTAGTCCAAAGGCTGATGGGAAACAGGGAGTCTGGTTCTCCCCACAAGGAGAGGGTGAGAGAGTGTTGGAAATCCATGGGCCACCCCCCAATCCAGGCATCCAACCTTTCTCTCCTTGCAGCTCCTGAAGATCCGCTCTGGGTACCGGCCCTCCTACGTGGAGCTGACATTCTCTCAGCATGTGCGCTGTGAGTGCAGGTAGGTCTTGAGGGTGTGGCAGGGACGGGCCGTGTACTTGGCATCCTCAGACAAATAGTTGCCCATCGCTGCTGCAGGTGATACTTCCTTCCCGGCCGAGGGAGACAAGGGAAATCAGGGACCAGTGGCAGCTGCATTTTGTCTCCTCATCAGCTGGTTTTTGCCTGGAGAGGTAGTCTCAGCAGAGGCTTGCAGGTGCTCAGGGCACACCATCCCCTGTCCCCACCACCACTGAGATGGGAGACAGCTGCCACCGCCCTGGAAGAGGCACCTGAGGCAAGGACATTGCAAGCCTGGGCTTCGTTCTGGGCCAGGCTGTGGCCTGTGGAAGGGGACAACTGGGCCGAAGAGCACAGGGAACGACAAGCCCTGGTGGGAGGAAAAGAGCAGAACAAAGGAGGCCCTGGGATTTCTTTAAACTCATGCCCCACCTTGCAGAGCTTCTGACCAGCACCAGTCTGCTGTCCGTTCCCAGAATGCTCTGAACACTCGTTATAGGGAGGAGCAGGCCGGGCACTGCCAACCAGGCCCAAGGAAGAGACATGCTGAAGTGCTGTCTTGGTGCCCCTTGGGCCACGGATGTAGGCACCAGACCAGGTCCTGAGCTCTGTCCTGGGGCGGGAAGAGGGGGAAGGCCCACCGTTTATTGTGCCCCTCCTCTGTGCCTAGCCCCACACTAAGCACTTGAATGCGTTTTCTCATTTATTGTTCAAATGTTCACATTCTCATTCAAATGTTTCTCAATAAGCATTTATTGAGCACCTACTGTATGTCAGGCACTGTCCTAGATGCTTGGGATACAGTAGTGAGCATGACAGACAAGATCCCTGCTCTCACAACAACCCTAGGAGGTAGGTATAACTGTCGGCACCATTTTATAGATGAGAAAACTGAGTCTTGGTATGGTTACATGAGTTGCCACAGCTTATAAGCAAACCCCAGCCGGTCTAACCCCTAAGCCTGTCCTTTTTCATGCTACCTCTCGTGGCCATTGCCACGCTTTCCAGGAGCCCCCGTACTTCCCTGGGCTTGGCCCTGCCTAGCGCGCAGGGCTCTGGCCACCCCTCTTGGACCTGAGTCCAGGCTCCAGGCCCTCTTCACTATCCTACTGTTTGGGGCTCTGCTTCAGTTCGTTTCCTCCCATCCCTCTCAGCCAGGGCTTAGCCATATAACAATAGTTTGGTAATGAAACCTCCTGGGCACAGTGCAGGATGGCGACCTTTTGCCTTCCACATCACCCTTGCCCTCACAGCCACTCTGTTGGGACAGGCAGACAAAGAGACTGAATCTCCAAAAGTGTCTCGGACTTGCCCAAGATGGCAGAGACATGACCAGGCAGTCCAAGGCCCTGGTATCCTCCCTGTCTCCCAAGGGAGACAGCCCGCCTAGGGCAGCATTCCCTGGCCGTGCTGCCCCATGCCCCTACCCCTGTTCCCAGAGAAGACTGAGGCCCTGTCACCTTCCAACGGGCTGGCCAACAGGGACACCTTTCTTCTCGCTTCTGGGCCAACAGCCACAGCTCCGGAGGCAGAGCCAGGACGTGCCTGGTGAATGCGAGGCTGTGCTTATCTCCCCTCACTCCGCCCCTCTCCCACTCCTCCTGCTTTGCCTGCAGCGTCACACATCCCCGGCGCGGGGGTGGCAGTTGTGTCCTGACAAGCAGCCTTAGCTGGCAGCAACCATCCTCCAGTCCGTGGCCTTGTCCCTCATTTACTGTCCTTAAGGAAACTCTGAGTGCAAGGACAAACCCTCCAAGGGCAGGCAGGAGCAAAGGAAGGAAGTGAACAGAGAAGGCAGCGGAGAACAGACTCACAGACCCCCAGATGTGATGCCAAGAAGCTGAGAAAGGCAGAAGGGTCTGCAGAGGGGCCCCAAGAGGGAATTCCTACCTCTCTTGCTGGAGTCACCAGAGTGTAGAGTGGGAGCTCAAGCCCAGAGACCGCTGACCATCTCTCCCTCATTAGCTCCATGCTACCCCCTAGTGGCTTTAGCACCAACTGCAGGACCAGGACTCCTGAGGAGAGGTATTGGGGTGGCCGCGAGCCCCTACTTACTGCTTTCCTGATTCTCCCCTACCCCTCTCTCTGTCTGTTTTTTCAGGCCTATGTGGGAGAAGATGAAGCCAGAAAGGTAAGTGGCCTGGCTGGGGCTCTGGACTATTCTCCAGCCTTCCCGCCCCTGTCCTATATAGCATGGGGCCCCCAGCCACTCTGTCCTGACGCTTTTGGCTTATTGCAGGAGGAGACCCAAGGGCAGGGGGAAGAGGAAGAGAGAGAAGCAGAGACCCACAGACTGCCACCTGTGAGTGTGAGGCGGGGGATCTCAGGGATGGCAAGGAGGCTGGGCCAGAGGGAAGCCCATGCCTGCAGGGGTCAGTGGTCGGGAAGGGAAAGCAAGGCCCAGTTCAGTTTTGGGAGCCAGAACAGGGAGCTGCACGTGGAAAGATTATAGATCCCAGGAAGCGTCAGGGGGCCTTGATTCTTGTCCTGACTTAGCCCGAGTCTCTGTGTGGCCTCAAGCAAGTCATGTCTCCTCTCTGAGCCTAATTTTTCTCTCTGTGTAAAATGAGGGGTCAGGGGCCCACCAGGCATTTAGTCATTCTAGAAATATTTACCAAGTACTTATTGTGTGCCAGGTATACCAGTAAACAAAGCAACAAGATTCTTGCTCTTAAGTGCTTACCTTCTAGTGATGAAAAGTCCAACAGCTGAAAATGTATCCAGGGCTCAAGTAGTGACCCTAGTTGAGGGTGTAACCACTCACTGGCTCCCAGACCAGTATTTATGTGCCCCCTCCAGGGGGCCTTGGGGTCCACTGGCTTCCTCTTTCCCTCTTAGTGTTACCTGCGTACGTTGGCTTCACACATGGTGACCAAGGCTGGCGTCCAGGCCTGAGTATGGCTGTGAAAAAAAAAAAAGGGTTAGAGAGGGGAAAACCCAAATCTGTGAGCATAAATAGTAAAAATAAAATATTTCACATCTACAGTAACTCAGTCACACTGATGTTCCTCCCAGCTCTAAGACTCCAGGAAATCATTTCATGCTGTGTCCCTGGAGCTGACCCAAGTCTTACCCCATGCTCCCGCCCCTCCATGAGCAGAGACTTTCACTCTAGTCCATGAAGACAGGGATTCTGGAGAAGTTAGTTTCCCAAAGGCATGTGGCTCTCATTTCTCCTCTGTGCCCAGGCAGCAACTTGGGGGAGGAGCTGGCAGTGTAGTCCACGCAGGGCACTCCCTCTGGCGGCGTCAGCCCAGGTAAAAAACATCTCATTGCCCCATCTTCCAGAGCGGTGGTCTCCAAATGTCTCATTCAGAAGTCTCCTGAAAGAATTTCAAAAACCCATCGGCTCCCTTGCTCACTTTTAAGTTAACATTGAACTTTTCCATCAAAATTGTGAATAGTTGCAAAGGATATCATTTTTGGCATGTTATAAATATTAGTATTTTAACATTAGCCATTATATAAGTTTTCAGATGTAGCCTATGGAATAAGGCATCCTAATTTAATGCCATCATCCACTTTAAAAACAAAAAAACAAATATATACAAATATATTTGAATATTCTTCTTTAATAGTTGTCGCACATTTACATTGCTTCTTTTTTCCTTGAACTTGTATTTCCTTTTTCCTTGCCCCACAGAATTTCAGCCTAATGTAATTTTTTTAATGCTCAAAAGTCTTTTATATATCACCTTGTCATATGTATCTGCCACAACATGGTATATAAGTTTGAATTATTTTAAATTTCCTGTGAACATAAAACTCTAAATTAAATTTTCTTCTGGAATGAATTATCACAATAATTATTAGTAGTACCAATTTATAAAAACAACAAAATATATTATATATTAATAAATATTAAACATAAAAGTACAACCAATCTCATTGGGGATGCATCTGGATGACATGGATGTGGCTACCTCGTTTCAATTAGTTAATGAACCCATTAATGAATGTTACCTCTTGCCAGACTGAAACAGGATTCAGCATTAATTCCATTCCTGTTCATCATTTTTTACAGACGAAAAGGTTGAGAAACTATGCTTGCATAAATAAGTAATTGGGACTAGATGTTACCCAATCGCTTGAACTTGTCCACGTAAGAAACGTCCAAACCTGTAGAGAATTTTAATGAGTTTACTTAAGCCAAACTGACGACAATTGCTGGGAAGTAAAATCCCAACAGGTTGAGAAAATGCCCCTGAGAATGGCAGTTTTGCAGCTTATTTTATACATTAGAATCAAAGGAGGAGACGGACGGAGGGTTACATAAAATTCATTGGTGGTAGATTAACGGAACAGGAGAAAGCAAAGCAGGGAAATCTCTGGGATTGGATAAAAAAAATAAAACGGAGAGACATACTTCCTTTACACTAATTAACACTTACAGCACAGAGAGGTGGTATATGGGGGGAACAAGACAACACTGAGGGGTTCTGTGGCCTCCTGCTCTGGTGCAGAGGTTGTGCCCTGAGGGGTCTGGAAAGAGGGCATTACTCTGACGTTCCAAAGGTATGTTATCTTAGATGCAAAAAGACAATAGACAGGCTCATTTAAGGTAAAGATTGACATCTGTCGAGGAAGCTACTGGCCTACGACCCAACTACCTGCCATAACCCGCTTTTAGTTAAGAATGCTTCTTTTATGTTAAGATCATCCTATACCGTTACTTTCAGTCTCTGAGTTTGCAGAGCCTGCCATGCTGGCCTCCCTGAGCTTGTCAAGTTTAGTTTGTGGCCCCTTTTTCTTCCACAAACTCCTTCCAAGTTATTTGCCAAAACCCATAAGGTGATACTAACAGTGCCTTCCTTCCTCATGAGATGTTGATGAGTAGATGAGAGAGAGCTTAGTGCAGGGCTGGGCACCTGGGGACAGGCTCATGAAGGGTGGCTTCTAGCTTCTTACTGGCCTTGGTGCAAGCAGAGATCCAGGCGTGCTGCAATCTCCCCATGCTCCCTGCCCAAGCTTCCCCTCTGTTTGTCCCCTCTCCCATAGGAGGGACCCCACCTTCCACGGCGTGCTGACACCTGCTTTCTGTGTTTGGTTTCTGCAGGTGCGGAGATACTGTTCCCCGAAGGTAACCAGCCCCTCGGAGGAGACCCCACACCTGGCTCGTGTATTTATTACCGTCACACTCTCAGTTACCTCCCTGCTGGCACCTGCCCTCTATTTATTAGCCAATTGTATCCCTGCTGAATGACTCCTCCCTCCAAGACGAGGGGCAGGGAGGGACAGGACCCTCAGGAATTCAGTGCCTTAAGCAGAACGTGAGAGAAAGAAGGCAGCCACAGATCTGTGTGTGTTTCAGCTTGGGAAGAAGCAAGACATGTGGCTCTGTGAGGGGCAAGCCAGGCCCCAGTGGCCCTGGGAGTCTCGAAGGGGCTGGAGAGGGAAGAAAAGAGTGGGACCCACCGCCTATTCCTAGGCCTTGGGCTCTGGATGGACAAGCAGCCCTTTGGAAGCTCCTGGCTAGGATGGGAGTGAAGGAGCCTGCTCTGGCCATCACGGCCCCTGCTGAGTGGGAAGGCAGGCAGAGGGCTGGAGGTGTCCTTCGGCTTCCTCTTCCTGGCAGCAGCCCTGCACCCAGTAGAGCAGAACACTCGCCTTTGGAGAAGAGTGGTTGCCTGGGGCCTTTGCCACTACTTGTCCCCTAGATGTCTCTTCACATTTTGCCACTGTTAGTGCTGGGACATTGTTCTTTATGGCCAAGGCATCACCATCCTGCCCCTGGCAGGGACACAGGCAAAGAGGACCCCAGGCTGGACATGGAGCAAGCTGCTCTACGCAGCTGTCTGACTGCCAAGCCAGATTCTCTTGAATAAAATATTCTAGTCTGAAAACAGCTTCTCCGAGGGAGTGTGTCTGCCGGAACAGTGGGTAACAGCTGAAAATGGAAGCAAGACAGAAAAAAAGATCATAGGCCCCAAGGCTGCCCTCGGGGTGGCTCCGGCCTCTCCTGCAGCTTCCTGGGGTGTCCTCTTCCCAGCTGCTAAAGGCAAAACCCTGAGGTCCACTTGTCTCACAATGAAGGGTTCCCAAGATGTAGTCTTGGCCTCAAAGGTGGGGAGCCCAGGACCCACCGCCGCTGAACACTCTCAGATTCAAGAGCCCCAATCCCCTTCCCCTCCCCCAGGCCACCCCTCAGTCCAGTGGCCAGCCCTCTAGACTCTCAGTGAATGGGGGCACCGAGGCTCCTCAGGTCCTGGCCCCAAGGAACTGCGCTGCACATCTCCAGCCTGCTCAGGCTGCCGAGTACAGGGGTCTGTGGATGCTGCCTGATTTCTTCTTCCTTTACCTCTCGTCTTCCTCTGCCTGCCTCCTGAAAGCCTTGGCATGAAATGAGAAAATTATGCTTTTTTTTTTTCTTTTTTCAGTCCAAACCACTTACTATCAGACTCCCATCTGCCTCTTACCTGCAAGATGTGATGTTTTATTGTTGTATGTGTTGTGGGAAGGGCAGTTCCCAGTTCTCCCACTGCAGGCTGCTTCAGACAAAGCCATAGGGGCCCAGGAGCAGGCCCGCCTAGGGCTTTGCAGGGAAGCCAAGGATAGTCCAGTGGGGTGAGGTGGCCCTGGCCAGTCAGCTGCCCTTGGCGGTCAGGAGGACACTGGTGAGAATGTGCTTCTGGCTGGTGATCACAGAGGGGGTGTGGGCCAGCCGTAGAGGACATGATTTGCAGAAGAAATGCACTTTTCTCTCTTGCTTCTCCATTCTTAGACTGTAGCCATTCTGAGCTGTTTTGCTTTTGGTCGACTGAGAGCTGAGAAGAATACCCCTTTCCCTTGGCCAGGCTATGTTTTGGCCCCAGGGACCCCAGCCCAGTCCCAAGGCTCTCAGCTTCATAAGTTGCATAGAACTAGACAGAGACCAGTGGAGCTCCCGAAAGCCAGAAGCAAAAATCGGTACCCATGGCCAGGAGCCTGGCAGCAGGAATGAGTAGGAAATGAGGAAATGAACTGACCGGTCCATTTGACCATATTGGCAATCCTTTCATACCAGTTGGGTCCTACAGGGCCCTTTTCATCTGCAGGGGATGGAGGGGTCTGGCTTCCTCCTCTTCCCGGCAGCAAGATCCAGTGGGGACTAAAACACACAAGGACTTGCTCTCTCAGACCTTGTATTTGAGTGGAGAGCCAGACCATAATCATATGTTGTAGGATATTGGGTAGACATTATTGTTGCTCAAATTGGTGATTGGACCTAGAGCTAAAAAGAGGT
>NW_011888958.1:1140780-1298005 GCF_000151845.1 Pteropus vampyrus
TTTTTTTTTTCTTTTTTCAGTCCAAACCACTTACTATCAGACTCCCATCTGCCTCTTACCTGCAAGATGTGATGTTTTATTGTTGTATGTGTTGTGGGAAGGGCAGTTCCCAGTTCTCCCACTGCAGGCTGCTTCAGACAAAGCCATAGGGGCCCAGGAGCAGGCCCGCCTAGGGCTTTGCAGGGAAGCCAAGGATAGTCCAGTGGGGTGAGGTGGCCCTGGCCAGTCAGCTGCCCTTGGCGGTCAGGAGGACACTGGTGAGAATGTGCTTCTGGCTGGTGATCACAGAGGGGGTGTGGGCCAGCCGTAGAGGACATGATTTGCAGAAGAAATGCACTTTTCTCTCTTGCTTCTCCATTCTTAGACTGTAGCCATTCTGAGCTGTTTTGCTTTTGGTCGACTGAGAGCTGAGAAGAATACCCCTTTCCCTTGGCCAGGCTATGTTTTGGCCCCAGGGACCCCAGCCCAGTCCCAAGGCTCTCAGCTTCATAAGTTGCATAGAACTAGACAGAGACCAGTGGAGCTCCTGAAAGCCAGAAGCAAAAATCGGTACCCATGGCCAGGAGCCTGGCAGCAGGAATGAGTAGGAAATGAGGAAATGAACTGACCGGTCCATTTGACCATATTGGCAATCCTTTCATACCAGTTGGGTCCTACAGGGCCCTTTTCATCTGCAGGGGATGGAGGGGTCTGGCTTCCTCCTCTTCCCGGCAGCAAGATCCAGTGGGGACTAAAACACACAAGGACTTGCTCTCTCAGACCTTGTATTTGAGTGGAGAGCCAGACCATAATCATATGTTGTAGGATATTGGGTAGACATTATTGTTGCTCAAATTGGTGATTGGACCTAGAGCTAAAAAGAGGTCTTGAGTACCACACACTCTAAAACAAAGAAGAAACAATTTGGAGCTGGACACATCTGCCTAAGGGATTTATTAAGAGATGACTGAAGTAATTCTGCTAGGCCCAAATATCACCTAGTACCCTCTTCCTCAGTCTCTATAAGCAGAAGACCAAGAAGCGGGCAGGGAGGGAGAGGGAGGTGAGATCACTGGAGACCCGAGTGGTTGCTTCCTTCCCCTCTTCTCCCTAGAGCTGGATTTGCCATTTAGATTAGCCCATGTGCTACCTGAATTGGGAACTGGGGGGAATGAAGACCTGAAGAGTAACTGAGGACAAAGATGCCTTGGGGCATCCAGCAAGTTTCCCACAGTTTAGGGGGACACGGTAGAAGGTGAATGGCCATGAGGAGCCTTGCCCATGTTCTCCCAAGGAGGAGGCCTGCAGATGAGGAGACCCCACAGGTTACAGGCTGTGGATATAGGGTTGGGTCGATTGCTGAAGAGGGTATTAGATACAGAGCTGGAAAAGGAACACATCAGAGAACAGTGCTGTGGAGTGGCCCTGTGGTACTCCCACAAGAGATCTGGCACCTGGATGCCTGTCATACCAGGCACAGTCATAGCTGGAGAAGAAATGGCCATAGCTAAAATGAACTTTCCCCCAATTTCTCCTTCCTGACCCCATGTAAAAGAAAAAAAAAGGGACTGCGGAGAGGGAAGGGGGGAGAAGAACAAGGGCGGACGACCCTCCCCGCTCCCTTGAGCCAAATCCAGGCCCTGCCTGGGGGAGAAAGAGGTGTTAGATTTAAATTGGATGGACCAGCCTAGATGGGGCTGGACCTTTAATAAATTAACGTGACGGGGACATTAGAAGATCTGCCCAAAATGCTATTAAGATACAAGAAAAGGAGAATCAACATAAAAGTTCATCTAGAAGAAACAGTGAAGGGGGGAAAAAGTGGTTTGTTTGTACTCTCACTGTTTGCTCAATAAGCAAGTTACACATGTAAACAAGGAAATTAATAAGAAAATGTCTTTTTGCCAAAATGTAGTTCTGGCACATTAAAGATGGCCCTGAATTCTTTGACATTTCTCCCCCAAGAGAGGACGCCTCTGTTCCCTCCTCTTGAATCTTAGTTGACCTGAGTCTCCTTTGATCAATAGAATATGGCAGAAGGGACCCTATAATATTTCCAAGTCCTTTCAAGAGGGCTGGCAGCTTCTGCCTTGGTCTCTTGGAACCCTGAACTACCATGTAAGAAGTCCATCATGAGGTCACCATGTTGGAAAAAAGCCCAAGCTAGCTATACAGAAGTGTTTTGAGAGAGAGAGAGAGAGAGATTGAGAGACAGAGAGAGGGAGGAGAGAGAGAGGGAGAGATGCTCAGCCAGCTTCCAGTTGTCCTAGGCTCCCAGCCTTTACAGTCATCTCAGCGGAAGCCCCAGACCCCATGGGGCAGAGACAAGCTGTGCCTTGTATGATTTCCTAACACATAAGAATCATGAGATAAAATAATTCCAAATTATTTGGGGGTAGTTTATTATGCAGCATTAGGGGCTAAATGGAAAATAAGGAAAGGCGATGAGATAGTGTGGGGCAGGTAGTCAGGACCAGGAGGTCATGGAAGGCCTATCTGTGGAAGTGACATTTATGGTGAAGTATGAAGGACAAGAAGAAGTTGGTCATACAAAGATCACTCCAAAACAGAGAACGAGAGCACTCCAAACAAAAGACACAGCTGATGCAAAGGCCTTAGGAGGAATCCCCGTGTGGCTGGAGCATGACGGGCAGGGAGGAAGGGACATGAGATGTGATTTCAGAGGTGGGCAGGGGCCAGATCATGGAGGGCTTTTTGGGGTAAGGAGCTTGCATTTTGTTATAATGTGACAAGAAACCATTGGAGGGTTTCAAGCAGGGGAATGAAGTGATATTACATACATTTTTGAAAGATCACTTTGCCTTCGGTGTAGAGGATGGACTCTAAGAGCACATGACTAGAGGCACAAATACTACTTACAAGGCTGTAGCAGATCCAGGCAACCAATTGGAATGGCTTGGTCTAGGAAGAAGTACTGGGATGGAGAGATGTAGAGAGCTTTGTCTTAATTATGCACGTGGGCTGATTACCCTGATCATTCATTCACTCGTGAGCATTTTTTTTGAATTTACTAGGGCAAGGCAATCTGTAGTAGATATATGTATGAGGGGGCAAAATACATTAGCATGTGAATGTCTTCCAGTTTCCCCATTTACTAAAGAAAATCCCATTCTGCAAGAAATAGGGAGAATAGGAGAGAGGTCTTAGTTGAAGAGACTAAGTTGATCTACCTAAGAACTAAGAGAGAGAAGGCAAGTTGAGAAAAGGAAATAAAAAACCTCAATACTGATCTACAGAAAGAGCTTCGTTGTGGAGATTCCGATCATTTAAAACAATCTGGGGAGTGAAGGAAGTGTTTTGGGAAGTGCTGCTACACTTTCCTTCATGTCGAAGGCCCTCATGTTCTTCGAGAGATGCTCTCTCGGTGAGACACTAGGCAGAGACCAAGCCCAGTGGAATACCTGGATTAGCTCGGGTTACACAGAGATAGATAAGACATTGTCTCTGATCTTAAAAACTTAGTCAAAGGAATCAGATATGCACAGGTGATTATAAAAGCGGGAAAGAAGGCTACAAAGCTTAAGCAAAGGCAGATGAAGTGCTACTAAAGAAATCTGAGACATCCGAGATGATTTACACATGGGGAAAAGCAGGGCTGGCTTTGCTAAGTCGGTGGCATTTGAGCTGTGACTTAAGGAATAGGTAAGATCGAGTGTGGGGAAATGGCTGGGGAAGGCATTTTAGGGGCAGGCAACCCATTAACAAAGACCCAGAGGTAGAAACCCTATAGCTGTGTAGGGATTTTCAAATGATTCAGTTGGGCTGATGCTTAAGGTACGTGAAACAGACGAGTGATGGATAAAGCTGGAAGGTAGGCTGGGCCCCAGGTGCCATCCTAGGCAGTTAGAGCTTTTCTAGGCAGTGGGAGGCACTGACATTTTTTAAGCAGGAAAAATTTTTAAGCAGAAGAATGATATGATCTTGGAATTCAAAGCTGAAAGAAAATTTACAAATAATCGATTTCCACCTCTTCATTTTGTAAGTGAAGAAGCTGAGGCCCAGGCTTATCCCAAACCACGAAAGTAAAGAGAGCCAGAATTTTAAAATTTAGCAGTATGTGACTGAAATGGAATCAAACCCAAATTGGTCTCCAAAGCCTGCACTCTCTACCCCTCACTACATGGTCACATGGTCTCCTCCTCGGGATGGAGAGCGGAGGAGAGGAGGAAGTGGGGAGAACTTTTCCAAGCCTGAGGAGCAGGCCAGAAATCTGTGAGGTGCATTGGATGGGTGGACAGAATGGTCTCCTCCACAAACTCTGGTGGGAACTCAAGGCTCCAGACAGGGCAGTAACAGGGCAGAGCCTTGGTGTGAAAAGGTAGATGTCAGCACCAGAGCGCAGCAGCTGTTTTCCTAGGGAAGGCTGACCCTCCACTTTCCTGAGGGAAGACTGGAGTGCTCTCCTTCGCCCCGACATTGGCTGCGACGGAGGCTGATGCAGGACTGGCCCCTGGGAGCAGTCTGTGGGCTCCAGGCCAAAAAGATGGTGTGTTTCTAGTCCCTGAGGTAACTTCATTGCCATGGAAACCACCAGGCAGGACAGTCGGTCAGGGAGGAGATCGAGGGCTTTCCTTCAGAGTTGGACCCGCTCCCTATTCCTCTCACCGAGAGGGTGTTACCTAGGTAACAGGGAGAGGGTCATGTCGCCATACTGACCTTTCATTGAGGTATTCTGGAGACTCAGCCCCTGTCCTCAGTCAGACTCAAAGTAGAAGAGAACCCTATCCGCATGCTCTAAGGTTTCCACTTTTCCTTTTCTCTCCTTTAAGGCCCCTGCCCCCACCCACCAGCAGTCAGCCTGGGCCACCCATGAGTCACCATATGGGCAGCACAGTAAGGGAGGTCTCTGTGCTCACACAGCCCAGGCTGCCAGTGCTGGCTGTTTACAGACATATGACCGCCTGACACCCCTAGCAGGGGTCTGAGGTTTAGACTGTAACGGTGATATCCTTCTCTCATTGAGCTCTTTATCCCTTTCAAAGCTGTCTCTACCAAAATCCTCTTTTGAAGCCCAGGACGCCTTCTCACTTGCCAGACAAGTTGGAAGAAAGTACTGAGAGGGCGAGAAATCTACCCAAGGAATTTCAGCCCGGGAGGTCAGGGGGCTGACAGCTGGCCACGGCTGCCACACAGCCAGGCAGAGCTGAGGCCTGGAAGGCTCTGATTCACTTGTGGACCCAGGGCCACCCTTGCGAGGTCATGGCGGTCATCATGCAGGAGGGAGGACCCAGTCAGAATGTGGGGGCCAACCTGGAGCTGTCTTTCTGGGTCAGTTGGAAATACAACTTCTCACCAGACATGGGGAGGTAGAGGAGGGAGTAGGACTCCTCTCACGACCAAGTCCCGAGTCCAAATCCAGGAGACTCTGGTGCTCTTGGAATCCTGTAGAAAGCAGCCCTGGCCAATCAGGATGAGCTCCAGCAGCAAAGTCTCCACAATGGGCTGTTTCATATCTTGGTATATGTATAGACTTGAATGTCATCCTTGCCCTTTTCCCTAAGAATAAAATGTCCCATTCTCTCAGGAAAAGACTATGTGGCTATAACAACAAGTAACTCTTAGAATCACTTAATAAACCTGGTTTACATGACCGCTTGTTTCAGTAACCCTGGTCCATGTGCTCAATCAGTAATAACCTACCTTCTGAAAATAACCAGTCAGCAACAGCCTCACTCAATTGACCCTGCTTCTAGGTCAACCGACTCCTAAATACTCTGAAAATTGACCCATCCCTGAACTCCATGCTTCCCCGAAGCCTATATGAGACTCTCTCCGCTTTACTCAGAGACTGCACCTTGCAAGTACAGCTCTCCCTTGTGTAAGCAAGCAGTAAATTCAGCCTCTTGTTGCAGATATTAAATGGTTACATCTTTCTTTATTACTTCCTCCCCCAAAGAAAGAAAGAAAGACTATCTTTCTTATAGTCTATCACAAAAATTCTTCCAAAATCCAGGGAACGAGCAACATACTTTTTTCAGCTTTGGTATAAAGTTCACCTATGCTGGGGCCGGAAGCCTCTTCCTTCTCCCCCACATCCCAGCTCCATCCTGGATCCACATAAAGCATCCACAAGACAGACAAACCTCTCTTTTGAGGAAGTGAATCACCTCTCTTGGCATAATTTTTATCACGTTGCATTATGTCAAAAGCCTCCCGCCCACCACCACCAGGCATGAAGACAGGAAGAGATGAAGGAGATATGCTGTCACATATATTTCACTTCTGATACCAAAAAGAGATAGTAATATGCTTATTATTTTAGAACTTGCCTTTTTAATTTAATATATTGTGGACATTTCTTGTGACATGAGATATTCTTCTACAATGATTTTTTAAGTACATTGCATCATTTTTAATCGCATTGCATCATTTGGCTATCCCAAAATTTGACCAATTGATCTATTGTTGGATATTTAAATTCTCTTTTTTATTGTTGTTATAATAAACAATGTCGTGACCAATATCCTTGTGGATATGTCTCTGTGTGTAGAGACATATTATCTCTCCCGCCATAAAAATAACAAGAGCAACAAAAATCAAACCCATCCCTCGATTGCGCATTCTCCCTCCAGGTGCTTCCCTATCCTGCTCTGGGACTTCAGATCCACGTTTTGAAAGTTTTCTACACCTTCAGTCTCTTGGCATTTCTACTCACTATCATAACACAGCCCTGCGAAAGTGATTCCAGAGATTTCCATGGTGCCAATCAGCACTTCCAATTTTCATCTTACTCGGCAGCGCACACGGTTCTTAAAATTAATCCCGCCATCCTTTCCTCAGCCTGGCAGCCTCCGTGAGTTCTGACATCTGCCCATCTCTCCGGCCTCATCTCATGTCATGCCCCCTGTTTGTTTAAGCTCGAACACACTTGTCTTTTCTGAGTTCCTGGAATTTGTGGTGCCCCCTCAGGGCCTTTGCTCATGCTGCTTCCTCTGCCAGGAAATCCTTCCCCACCTCCCACACCCAACCTCTCAACCTTGCTGACTAACAAACATGCATCATCCATAACTCAGCTCAAAGGCACTTCCTCAGGAAAGAATCCCAAACACCCCTCCCCATCAAACTGGGTCTAGTGCACCATTAGAGGCTTATGAAGTACTGCCTACTTCCTTATTGCACTAATCACTATATTCTGAAGAAATAATTATATAATTACATGTATATAATTTAATATGTAATTTTTAAAAATAAATTTTAACATCGCAAATAAATATATCACTTTACTTTGTTCTTTAAAGACATAGGACATTACAGGTATGCAGAGCTTTATTTGACCGCTGCCTGCTCCCTTCCCCAAATCCGGGTCCACTTGCTGGATAACACCAGTTAGGAGCTTCGCGTGAGTCAGCATTGTGGTCCAGAGCTTGGGTTTTGGAGCCAAACTTCCAAGGTCTGATGCCTAGTGCTCCTACTTCCTAATTGTATACGCTTAAGCAAATTACTTAATCTCCCTCTGCCTTAATTTTATCATCTGTAAAGAAAGGATTGATAATAGTAACTAATACTTTACTTTTAAGATTTACACAGGCTTTTCCATGTTAAGTGATTCGGAGAGTGCCAGGCTCATTGTAAGTACTGAATACAGATGTGAACTATTACTATATGTGATGGTCAATTTTAAGTGTCAACTTGACTAAGTCAAAGGGTGCCCAGATATTTAGTTAAACATTATTTTGGGGTGTGTCTGTGAGAGTGTTTCCAGATGAGATTAGCATTTTGAATGGGTAGACTGAGCAGAGCAGCTCACCCTCCCCAATGTGGGTGGGCATCGTGCAATCCATCGAGGACCTGAATGGAACAAAAAGGTGGAGGAAGTGAGAATCTGCCCTCTCTGCCTGATTGAGCTGGGACATTGATTTTCTACCCTTGGACTGGGATTAACACCATTGGTGCTCCTAGTTGCCAGGCCTTCAGACTCACACTGGAACTATACCACAGGCTTTTCTAGGTCTCCAGTTTGCAGACGTCAGATCGTGGATCTCAGCCTACATAATTGCATGAGTCAATTTCTTATAATAAGAAATCTATCTATCTGTCATCTACCCATTCCATCAGTTCTGTTTCTCTGGAAAATCCTGACTAATATACTATAATATATAGGTAATATATAATATTATTTTATGTGTGTACTTTAAAAATGGAAATATAAATGGCACATCATAGGTAGCATTTGGGAACTGTTTTTACTCAACAATATTTTTATGAGATCTCACATGTTCATACACATAGATTCAGTTCTGGTTCATTCTTT
The DNA here is from genome assembly GCF_000151845.1 of Pteropus vampyrus. NCBI lineage: Eukaryota > Metazoa > Chordata > Mammalia > Chiroptera > Pteropodidae > Pteropus > Pteropus vampyrus. The sequence goes on from NW_011888958.1 coordinate 1,149,032, forward strand.
TAAAATGCTGAATAATAATAATTCAATATTTGAAGATATCACATTTTATTATCTCATTTCATATTGATATTCCATAAGTATTAGATTTGGAATCTTCTCCAATTTTTGATACTACAAACAATACTGCAATGAATATCCATATATATCCTTATGTATCATAGCGAATGTTTTTCTAGATTAAATATCTAGAAGTAGAATTGATAAGTCATGACTTATGTGTATTTTCGCTTTAAATGGTTCTGATAAATCATCCTCCAAAATGTTCTAATTTGCATCTCCCTCTCCATCAGGAATATTTAATAGGCACTTTCCACCTGAAGATCATGCTGATACTCTTGGACACTTTCTTCTAAACGTTTGTGTTTTTTTAAATTATTACTTAGAAATTTAAACTGAGATTTATTTTCATATATGATGTGAAGTAGAGATCAATTTTCTTCCATAAGTTAAGTCAATTGTCCCAACATTTCTCATGAAGAATTCATCCACTGGTTTGAAATGCCTTCTTTATCCTAAGTCAATTCTCTTTATATGCAAGAGTTCGTTTAGGGGCTCTATTTTATTTTTATCATCTATTTATGTGCACTAATGCCAACTGTTTTAAAAATTGCAACTTTATAATATGTCTTTTGATCTGGTAAGGCAAGCTTCTAACCACCACCATTTGTTCTTTTTCAAGGGGCTATCATTGCACATTTATATATACTGTTAAAATGACATGAGATATTACGTATCTATATGTCTATGTGTTTATTATTGGTTTTCTCCATTAGAATGAAAGCTCCATTAAGGCTTTTTGTTTGTTTGTTTGGGTTATTCACCACCATATCCGCAGTGCCTAGAACAGTGTCAGATCCATAGTAGGTCTTCCATAAGTTTTCGTTAAGTGAACGAATAAACAAATTCTAGAAGTATCCTGTCAAGTGCTGTGAAGAGTCCTTTGGGTATTTTGATTGAAATTGCATTGAAGTTTTCAATTAATTTAGGGAGAATTGACATGTTTGCAGTGGCAGTCATCCCATTAGTGAACACAGCACTTCTCCATTTATTTGGGTCTTTTTTGTGTCTTTCAATACAATTTTACTGTTTTTCCCATGAAGGTCATATATTTATAATTAGTTTATTCTTAAGTATGTCACGGTTTTAGTTACAGTTTTGTTGAATGGGATTTTGTCACAGTTTTGGTGAATGGGATTTTAAAATTATTACATTTTCAAATTGTTATTGTTGATACATAGGAAATCTCTTGATTTGTAAATATTGATCTAGTGTCCAGCCACTTGCTGAACTCACCAATTATTGCTCTAGGTTTTCATTACTTCATCACAAATAATGGCAATTTGGCTTCTTCCATTCCAATCTTTAAACTTCTTGTTTGATTTTAGTTTCCTGTTGTGTTAATTGTAACTTCCAGTATGTTGTTGAAAAGTGGAGATATTGGTTCATTTCTGACTGTTCATACCATTCAAGATAGACCAAGGTATGCTGCAGTAACACAATAAAAATTTATTTCTCTCTTACACTTCATGTCCAACACAAATCATGGAGCAGAGAGGAGTTCCTTATTGGTGTTTCTCAGAGACTCAGGCTGATGGAAGCTCTATGCCTCTATGGATGTGTACTTCTGTGATAACTATGGCAGAAGAATTATGGACTAGCTTTTGCAGCTTCCACCCTGAAGGAACTCGTCTTATCCACCAGGATTCCAAAGCAAGTTCCATGGCCAAGCCTAACTTCCAAAGTAGATAGAGAAATGTGATCCTACCATATGCCAGAAGGACAACAGGCCCGTGGGAATGCTTCTAAAGCTCCATCATTACATGTTGTGTAAGTTACATTACACATGCTCTGTTTCTGGTAGATAACCTTTTTATCAAGTTAAGAAGTAAGTTCATGAGTTTATTTAGGTTTTGTTAAGTAAAGAGTTTGTCCTTATCATGAATGAGTGTTAAATTTTATCAAATGGTTTTATGCCATCTGTTTGATGTGCAAATGTTATTTTTCTCCCTTGATTTGTCAAGGCATTTAACATGTTGTTTGCCTGCCCAGAACATTCTTTCCCATTCTTCAGAGCTCATTCATTCATTCATTCAGCAAATATTTATTGAGCAATACTATGTGCCAAATTCTGTTCTAGGCACTTGGGATACATCAGTGAAGAAAACAGGTACAGACCCTTGCCCCGGCCTCTGCCCCGGCCTCTGCCCCGGCCCCTGCCCCCACCCACCTATTCCCAAACTTCACCCCTTCCCCCAGCGCTCTGCTCTGCAGACCCTGCGTCTTTAAGAACCGGCAGAAGCCACCCAGGCGCTGATTGGTGGTTTATTCTAACGGATAGAGGATGAGCTCATCTGTAGCCAATGGCCAGGCTGCACCCGGCCAGACTCTGCACCTGGCTGGTCCGCGCAAAGCCAAGGTCCGAGGTGCACGGTACCCCACAGGGGCGAAGGGGCGGTGGCGGCAGTGGTAGCTCCTGGCTCGGGCAGGTACGGTGTTTGTCCTGCTCCTCATCGTCCCTCATCCCCTAGGCGAGGATGCTGCCTACTCTCACTCCCCCAGCCGGTCTTCCTCGGCCTGACCCCCGCAGAGTGATGCCTCTTGTGAGCTCGGGACTCTGCAGGCTGGACACACGATTTCTGTGTCCGGGCGTGGCCATGCTGCTCTGCCGCGCAGGACCCGGCCGGGTGGGGTGGTCCTGAGGCCGGGGCCTGACCGGAGCGGTCCAGCCCATTGGTCTTGGCATCCCTGACACAGGCCTCAGGGCTGCATGTCCTGGGTGGCTGGGCATACTTACAGCTCCCCGCTGGCCCTGGCATGTGGATTTCCCTTCCCGCCCCATCCCCATCCTGCTCTCTCTCCTCTCTTTCTCCACGGAGACAGAAATGCCCTGAGGTTAGAAGTCGGGTCCTGCCCCTTCCCAATGGGGCCACAGAGAGCAAAGGTGGCCCTGCAGTGAGGGGCAGAGGCGGCTCTGCTGGCCTCTCTCTGAGCCCTTTCCTTTCCTGCAACCACTTTTCTATCCCTTTAGCCACTTGTGTCACGCCGCTCAGGAAGGAACTGCTTTCAGGTCCTTGGAGGCCACGTGCCTCCTGGCTTTCTCAGAGAGAGCCAGAAAGACAAAGCCATCCTGTCCCTAGGGCTGGGTCCACCCTGCCTTGATTCCTCTAACTCTGTCCAAAATCTGCCACTCAGTCATTTCACTTGCCCCCATGCTCTAAGACCTGGCCTTGTGCCCAGCTCTCTGCTGGGCTCTGCGGGGGTTCCTCACTCCTGACCACACCGACCTCTGCACTAAGGGAAACAAAGCAGGGACAATCCATTCTGTTTGGAGCTGAATCCTGAAAGATAAATGAGATTCCTGTAGGGCAAGCAGGGAGGGGAGAACGGGCAGGATGGAGGGAACAGTGTGAGGAATGGCCTTTGAGCCCAGAGCCCCTGCCTTGGCCTCAGAGTGTAGCCTCCAAATGTTTCCTGTCCACTAGACACCGGTTTGCCCTATGAAGGCCCCGTGAAGGCAGCTCTGGATCAAGACTATCTACAGCACTTTCCAGCGCTCAACACATAGTAGATGCTCAAGAAATACTTGTTGAACTGAATTGGAATTGAAAGAAGGAGCCCCAAGCGTGTTATTATTCTATTACCACCGCTTGGGAAAGATCTGGCTCAGTGAAGGGACTTTACCCACATTAGCTCTGATCCCTCCAACCCTTGGAGGTGAGTGTTAGTCTCTGAATATTCAGTGGAGGAAACCAGGGTGCAGATGGGGTGTTGTTCCCCGCTGGGTCCTCTCTACTGCATCTTTTCGTTCCAGGTCACAGTCATAGGGCAGCAGCCATGAGCCTGGTGGCCTGCGAGTGCCCGCCCAGCCCTGGCCAAGAGCCTGAGCCCTGCTCACGAGTACGATCCCAGGCCCACACGTATTTGGAGCAAATTCGCAACCGGGTGGCTCTGGGGGCACCTGACATGACCAAGCGTGACTACCTGGTAGATGCAGCCACACAGATCCGGCTGGCCCTGGAGCGCGATGTTGGTGAGGACTACGAGGCAGCCTTCAACCATTACCAGAATGGCGTGGACGTTCTGCTACGAGGCATGCACGGTGAGGGCAGAAGGGCCAGCTCAGGGCTCATCCCGTCGTCGTCCATCTGTGCGCGGTGAGCGGGGCTCTGCTGGCCCTGCAGGACCTCTGCGAAAGATAGTAATAATAGCTAGCACTTCATGAACAGTACCTACATGCCAGGCACTTGTCTAAGGGTTTTACCTATATTAAGTCATTTGAGCCTCACGGTAACAGAAGATACTATATGTGTTGTTGTAGGTGGTGTATAGGATCTAGTATATAGGATCTATTTTTATTCCAGTTTTCCAGATGAGGAACCTGAGTCACAGGGCAGTGAAATAGCTTGCTTAAGGTTTCATAGCTATCGAGTGGCAAAGCTGAGGTTTAACAGTTTTCACACTAGAGGCAGTGTGCTTGACCCACTCTTCTGGCCTGGCCCTGGAGCTGGGCTGTGCCCCTGCCCTCTGGGGGTTGCATTATATTGGGGGGAGATTGATGGGTTGATGATGGACAATTGTAGTCCCAGATGTGAAGAGCAATGAGGAGGAAGTGAAGGGAGGGAAACTGAGTCTAGGCTGAGGGTGATCATGGTTCCCAGCCTCTCCTGCCATCTTCCTTCCTCTTCCTCTGCTGGTCTCCCACCCAGAGGAAGGGCTCAAGAGCAGATGTAGGGCCAGAATCTGCTGGCCAGCCTCAGAAATAGGCACTCTGTCTCCACAGAGTGGAAGACAGAGGGTGGGCAATGGGACTTGGAACACCAGCCTTCCAAGGCTGTTGTGGGGTCAGGGGTGAGTCCTGGTGAACCTTTCCCCCTCACAGTCGACCCCAACAAGGAGCGATGCGAGGCTGTAAAGCTGAAAATTACCAAGTACCTGCAGCGGGCAGAAGAGATCTTCAACTGCCACCTGCAGAAGACACTGGGCAGCAGAGCCAGCCCTGGCACGGTGAGGAGACCCTCCCCAAGGGCCTGAGAGCGCTGAGGGGGAGAGCTGAGGCCCCCACGCCCACAGGCCAGCAGGGCAGGGCGGGCAGTGGTTCGTGCCAGGGCTGCCCCCACTCCCGTCCTCCTTCTGGCTTCCTCTCTCTCCCACACCCTCCATAGTTCATTCATTTTCAGACACTTAGTGAATCATCTCCAGTCCAGTCTTGCACCTTCATGGAGTATACACACACATCTCCCCACCCTCACACACAGCTCATACACATGCTCACATGCGTACACACTCCAAGGCTCCCAGGTCCGTTTGCGTTTGAATGGGCTGCAGTGAGTACTTGTAGCAGACACAAATATCCACACATGCACACACACACACGAATGCATGCCTACATACATGTGCACAAATGCTTTCCCCATGTGGCTTTTCCTAACCTGGTGGGTGATGAAAATGCATGCACACTTCTCATGCCTACAGGAGCGCACGAGCACGTGCACCCACCCCCTCCTTGGCTCACTGCATCTTGCAAGGTTGCTTTTCCCCAAAGCAGGTGTCTGGGCCTCATGCCTTGGTTTTTAAGGCATGTTCCCTGAAACCTACATGTTCCCAGGGCATTTTCCCAACCCGAGAGCATCGCCTCCTGTGAACGGGGCTTTCGAGAATGGGTTTTTGAAGCTCCCCTGAGCCTTGGAGGAGGGCTGGGTGGAGGCTGAGCAGAAGGCAGCATGGCCAGCGTGGACCAGCATGGATCCCTTGCCAGTTGGGGCCAGCTTCTCTGCTCAGCCTGTTCTTGTGAGGTGGGGTCGGCCATTGGCCCATCCTTGCCTGCTGTGGCCACCGCTCTCCTGGCATTCAGAGTCCCTTCACACCGCCTGGTGAGAAGCAGTGGCTGAGGAGTGGGCCCTTAGGCCATGTGGCCTGTCTCCCACCTCTGCAGGGTTTCAGCAGCCTGAGGCTCCGGCCCATTCGCACACTGAGCTCCACCCTGGAGCAGCTGAGGGGCTGCAGGGTGGTTGGGGTCATCGAGAAGGTGAGTGAGCAGAACCTGTGGTCTGAGAGGAGATGGTGTGTGGGATTGGGGGTGGCGAGTGGGGAGAGGGAGCAGAAACCTCCTCTCCTCTAGAGGGGGCTAGAAAGGGGTCCAGGGTAGGAGAGCAGCTGTGTCCAGTGGTTCCCCACACCGCCTCACCCCAGCACACACCAGTCAGGTCCTGGAAAGGAAACTGGGAACAGAAGAGGCAGACACTCCCTCTCCACAGCCCTCCAGCTCAGGCACAGTGGTTTGAGAAGCTGTGTCTGCGGCATGTTGCCAGCACTCACTGCCTGGTTCACTCCCACAGGACCCCCTCAACACTCACTCTGTACCCCAGCGCTGCAGCCCAGAGTCTCCCTACCAAGCACAGCCAAGAAGTTCCTGTGGCAGGAATATGCTCCTCTCCAGAAACCTGCCCTGCAGAGGGTCCAGGCTGGCCAGTGCACATCCAGGGGCTTAAAAACTCTACCCTTTCTCCACTGGCACCCCACCCTCATCCTGAGCCCTTCTGGGACACTTTCCCTTAATTCAGGGCAGACAGGAAGATAGGATCTGACATCCCAACCCATAGCTGGGACACTCATTAAAGTGGGGGGCGTCTGGACAAACAGTTGGGCCAAATGAGGTTGGAGCCAATATTCAATTGCCCTCTTCCCCAACCCAGGGACGCCCGAGTCGTCACTAAAGCAGTTCTTTCTCAAAGTGGCTGTTTATCAGAATCACCTGGGAAACTTCCTAAAAATACAATTGCCTGGGCCCCACCCCAGGCCTGTTGAGTCAGAATTTCTAGACTTGAGCCCAGTATTTGAATCTGTAATTCAAATACTCAAAGGAGATTTTGATAGGTCTGGAGGCCATAGAGAAAAGAAGGCCAGGGTGTGCTTCCCCACAAGCCAGAGGATGAAGCGCTGTCTGGCCGAGCACAGCATTGCCACAGGCAAATCCCTTCACCTCTCTGAACACTGGTTGCCTTGCCTGCAAGTGGGGTGAGAATCCTCCCCGCATGAGGTGATGTGGAAATTAAAAGGCAATAATTTTTGAGAAAGACCTGGCACATGCTAAAACATTTGATGCGTGTTTGATAGTTCTAAATGTTAGTGACAAAAGTGAGTCAGAAGGCCTGCAGGCTTCCTGTCCCCCCAGCCTTGCTCAGGCTGCTACTCCCAGGTCCCTGGAACGACCCCGGTCTGTCAGCAAGGCCCAGCCAGCTTCCATCTGTGCAGCCCCACCCTCCCATTGCACTAGTCCATGTGGCTTGGGCAGGCTGTGACTGCCACCACCATTTCCCTACATGGGACCCCACTGAACCACAGGCATTGTTGAGAGAAGAGTTTTGGGTCAAATAAGTTTGGGAAATAGTGAGTTAAAGTTACCTCACTTTGTTTTTTTTTTTAATTATAGGAGTTTTCAGAGCTTTTAGGATGCAGATGTACACACCATGAGTTTCCAAGAGGAAGATCTATGACAGAATTCCCCTAATTTGTTTAACCCCAAGACATGCATATGCGAAGCATTTTCAGATTCCGGTATTCTGAGGCCTGTGCATATGGAAAGCACAAATTAAGGCCAAGCCCAACTATTCTGCCTTGAGATTGCCCTTCTTCCCTTTTTTACCCTTTCTTGGGCACTCAACTTACCTACTCCACCTCTGTCCTGAGATCCCTCTTCCTTTTCCTGCATCATTCCCAAGCCAGGTACACCAAATTCCCCAAATTAGGAGAGGTGTTAGGGCTGCTGGGCTCAGGTCCCTGCAGCTAGGTCTGGATGTGCTGTCACAGAGTCCCATTCCACAGTTCTGCCCAGGCAGATCCAGGCTGGAGGGCAGTGCCGGCCAGCAGCCACGCAGAGCCAGGAAGGAGCAAAGGGCTGGCTCAGGAAATCTTGAGTCCCTCCAGAGATGCACAGTTGTCAGGGTGGGGATCTCTAGGGGCTGAAGAGATACTGGCAGGCACAGCAGGTGGCAGGGAACAGTGAGGTGGGTGGGTCAGGGACTAGGTAGGCAGTTGGCCGGAATACCCAAGGGTCTGTTCTCAGGGAGCATGGGAGCCTGGGAGCCTGATCCAGGAGCCAAGCTCTAAGTCAGGGATGGGGAAGAAAAAGAAGGTCATCCAAGTCACATCTTGTTTTTTTGGCTCAAACACAGGGGTGTTTTTTATTATTATTATTATCATTATTAGTTACCAACATTTAAAAGTTGGCTGGTTTCATATAGAAGTCCAGATTTCCTGCTTCTCCTAAAAACATGAAAGATCTGGAAACGCTGGCTCACATTCCCGCTCAGCAGCAAGGAGTGGAGGATGGACTGCCTGCTTTAATGGGGCACCAGCCCTCCAGTTTGCTCCTTTTCCCACGTTCCCCGCTTGGCTCACATTGCCTGGCCTTTGTGGACTCTGGAGTTTACAAACCTGTTTGAAATTTTTAGGATCGTTTTCTCCATGAGAGATTCTTCCTGGGGTTTTGATACTTTGGGAATTTTTAAGGAAAGGGTTAATGTGTTTCACCAAAGCTTCAATTGTCCCCACTTCCCAAAAACTCAGTGAGTTTGCTTAAAAAAAAAAAAATCACTTTTTAAAAAGGTGAGAGCAGGCACCCAGAACTACATCCCACCATCACAATACCAACACTCAGCTGACATTCGTAGGGCACATTCCTATTTACAAAGTGTTGCATTAAATCTCCTTAGTCACCCTAGGGAAAAAAGGATTACACTGTGCAGTCCAGTCCAGTAGTCACTGGTCACATAAGACTGTTTAAATTAAAGTCAAGTCTATAGCTATGCCACCCTGAACAAGCCCGATCCCATCTGATCTCCGAACCTAAGCAGGGTTGGGCCTGGTTAGTGTTTCGATGGGAGACCACCTAGGAAGACCAGATGCTGTAGGCATAAAAAGTTTTTTAAAAAAATAAGGGATTGTAAACTGACAAGGTCCTTGCAATCTGTGAGGTCAACCAAAGTTTGCCTCGCCTAAAAAACAATTAATTAATTAATTAATTAATTAAATTAAAATTAAGTATTCCGTTTCTCAGTCACACCAGCCACATTTCCAGGGCTCGATAGCCACGTGTGGCCAATGGCTTCCATATTGGACAGTGCAGATATATGTTTCATTCACGGCGAACATTCTATTGGAAAGTGCTGCATTTTAATAATTGTCGCACAGAGAATGAAACCGAGGTTCGTAGAGGGCATGTGACTAGCTAGTGCTCTATCTCTCATAACAATGAGCCAAAGAGGAAGGGGACTTTTTGTTCAGTTGGTTTAATAGGAAAATACCCCGCTTTGCTACATTTTTGAGATACAATGAAAGAGAAAAGAGTTTAAAACGAACAAAAATTCCACACCATTCTACCTAACTCCAAGAAAATTACCTTAATGTTTTGGTCTCATTCTTTCTAGATAGGTAGGTTTTAATATATATATTTTAAATACACTTGTTTCAATGTACTGATCGAGTTTTTATTCTCTGGCTTCCCCAGCCTTCATTTCTGGACTGTGTAATGAGAGGGCCCAAGACAAGGTGGCAGGGAATCCCACTTGGCAAAGGACAGTGGGGAATTATCCGGGTGTCAGTACTTGTGGGAAACTGTTCCCCTGAATGACCCCAGAGTTTTCTTTTTCAAACATTGTGCAGATTTGGTCAAGGAGCTGGAATGGAGCCAGACTGAGTTCTGTCTTTGACTGTTGGAGGAGAGACCTCTGGTGGTAGGAAGGGCATCTCGCTACTGCTGAAAGAAGTCGCCCCGCCCCGCCCCCCCCACCCCCGCCGCCACACAACCCTCCGGTACTCAGCTAATCCACTGCCTTCATTTCCCTGATGATGGGAACACTGAGGCCCAGAGGTAAAGGAATGTGCCAAGGTCACCCTGTTGAGCCCCCAGTTGCAGTTAAGTTTCCAGGCTCTGGCATCAGCCAGCCCTGGATTCAAATCCTGACTCTACCACTTTTTAGCCAGTGAGACTGTAGGTAATATAACCTTTCTGAACCTCCATTTCTTCATCAATAAAAAGGGTCACTAATAACATTCACCTGGTAGGGCGGTGGGAATAAAATTAAATAATCTAAATAAAGCGCTTAGCACAGAGTAAGTGCTCTCTAGCTAGTGTGGGGCTTCTCTACAATATCATCATTGTCGTAGTCATCATCATCACTCCAGATTGTTGAGGGCATGTTATGTGGCAGGCTGCTGCTCTCCTTGAGTTGTCTGCTTTATTAGAGTCCTCTTGTTGACCTTCTGAAGGAAGTTTTACCATGACTCCATTCTGCAGTTAAGAAGAACAAGGTTCAGAAAGGTGATGTGACTTAGCAAATGTAATGATTGGCATCCTCACAGCCTTCACATTCGCAAAGGACCCTCCCACTTTTGGCCCCCACAGGCCAGTGATGAGAGAAAGGGGCCTTTGTAATTACTGTTTTGTAGGTGAGAAAATCAATTCACTCGCCCAAGATCTAAACCTTGATCCTAGGCTGCGGGCTTCATCACTGCCTAGTTGCCAGGCCTCAGGGCTGGACTCCCACCACTGGGAGTGTCCGCAGGGCAGGCCAACAGTGAGGGAGTCACAGCACCAGGGCAAAAGTCTTGCCCCCACATGCTCCTCGTCTGGGCAGAGTTTTCTCCTTTCCCACCCCAGTGTACCTGGCTTGCCCTCTCCTGTGCCTGGGGTCCGTCCCTGCCCACCACGAGATGACTCAAGGGCCCAACTCCAAATAAAACCCTGTCCCAGCAGTTGGCAGACCGCTGCCTCTAATCAAAACCAATAAGAGGAGTGGGCTGCTCTCCAAAGACAGCTTCCAGAAAGAGTGGGCGGCATGGGGAGAGACCTGAAGGAGAACTCCAAGCCCGGGCGCTCCAGGCACGGCTTGGCCCATGGGTGACCTCGAGCCACACTCTGAGAGCCTCAGCTCCCTCACCTATAAAATAAAAGATCAGAAGAGGTAACTGGCTCTGAGGCTGCTTCCCCCGCTGACGCCCTCAGACTCTGCAGGATGGCCTACTCACCACACATGTGTGAAGCATCTACGACATCCCCGTGCTGTGCAGGGCTCTGGGAAAACAGAACTAGACAGTGTGGTTCCTGCCCTCCTGGGCTCACAGAGCAGTGGGGAGCCAGGAAATTAGACGATCCTCTAAGGGTGACTCTGGAGAGCACTGGAGACAGATTAGAGCCCCAGACCAATCTGAGGGTTGGGAAGGCTTCCTGGAGGAGGTGGGACTTGAACTAATACCTGCAAGTCTAAGAAGGATGGATGAACAGGACAGGATCAGTGTCAGTTTTGGGGGTGGGGGACATACTCTGTACCACCAAAGCCTGCCCTCGCTGCCCTGCCCTTGGAGTGAGTCTGCCTCAGCGGAGGAACCTGGTCTGGGGCCAGGGCCATGGAGCCCCAGGAACTAGCGTGTGCCTTGACCAGCGCCTCCTGGACCTCGACAGGTGCAGCTAGTCCAGGACCCAGCGACCGGAGGGACCTTCGTGGTGAAGGCAGGTGCCACCCAGCTTCCTGACGTTCTGCATTCCCCCTTGGGACTTTCTCAGAGCTCCTGGAAACCCCGAAACTCTGGGGAACCCCCTACCCAGAACCTGTATCTGAATCTCATACATCCTCCAAATCCAAAAGCCACTTGTCCTGCCCTGAGCATGCCCCTGTCTCCTAGACACATACCTACTGCCTCCTCCATGGTCCGGGGGGTGGAGGGCCTAGATTCTGTGGTGGAAACAGAACTGAGGGCCAGCTCCAACCCCGCATCCTATTGCCCCTGAAGCTAGGCCTCTGATCTTCCTTGGCAGAGTAACTTCTGGCCTGTCCTCAGCTGATCTGCCTGCCCTGCCCCCTCCGCAGAGCCTGTCCAGGTGCCACGTGGCGAGCCAGGAGCGGCTGACCATCATCCCACATGGTGTCCCCTACATGACCAAGCTGCTGCGGTACTTTGTGAGTGAGGACTCCATCTTCCTGCACCTGGAGCATGTGCAAGGTGAGGGGGACTGAAGACCCCTGTCAGTCCCTCAGGGCTTTGAGATGTCCTCTTCCATCCCCTTAAAACGCCGAGCCCTGGGGAGGGGAGTGACTTGCACAAGATGTGCAGCACAGACCAGGGGACCCAGGCTTTCTGGATGACGATGGAAGGATCAGGCTGCTGCAGTGCTCCCTGTCCCCAGTGTGGTGCTAAGGCTCAAGGGACATGCTGGGGAGGATGTTCGCGTCTTGGGCTGGCGAAAGGGCATATATGCAGATGTTCCATTTGTCACCGTTTCCTCCAGTCTTGGCTGTTCCCATCCCTCATAGTGGCCACATGAGATAGTGGTACTGAAGCTGTAAAGACAGCAACTGGGTCACGGAGCAGATATTTATCGATCAGCTGTTACAGCAAAGAGTTTTTTTTAGTGAGATACACATCCTTGGTCATGACATACTGTCATCACAGGTCCATGCCTGACCTTCTTTTATTTTACTTACATTGCATTATACTATTCTCCCTAAAAATAATTTAATTTAAAAAATATGTGTATAAAATATATTGAACACTAGTGAAGCCACTACCCAACCAAGGACATTAACAATAATTTATATCTTATAATCCTTAGGGGCTAAGTGCCCATTTTGTGCCAGGTAGAGTGATAGGAGGGGAAAGGTCATTCTAGGCTAAGGCAAAGAGAGGGAGGAGCAGAGGTGAGGACCTGGAAAGCAGAGGGTCCATGCCCAAGGCAGAGGGGAAGCAGGATTGAGACAGGGACCTGGTATCTACACTCTTTTTCTCTCCTGTCCCCGTGCTCACTTGCTTCCTGTGGCCCAGGAGGCACTCTCTGGTCCCACCTGCGCTCCCAGGCCAGCCCCCAACAATCTCGGCTCAGGTCTGTCTCCAGCCTGGAGAGGATGAAGGCTCAGCTCAACTCCTGCCTCAGCCTCCGGACCCCAATGCTGCTGCCCCTGGGCCGCACCTGCCTCCAGGACAGAGTCCCCCAAGAGCACCCACAGACTTGTCAGAGCCTTCCCCCAGACAGGGAGGCCTCATCAATCAGACCCCAGAGAGAGGCTGAAGGTGAACCTTCAGCCAGGATCAGCACTTCCTGCTCCTCGAACCTTCCAAAGGCTCCAAGTGGCCTCCTGCACCTCCAATCCAGGAGAAGACCTGGCCAGAACTTGGACACAGGGTCCCCTTGGGGGCTCCCTTGGGTTCGTGAGGGGGCCGGCCGGGTGCTGGGGGGCTGTGGCCGTAGCAGAGGTACGAGCCGCCCCTCAGCAGATGAAGCCAGCTTGGGGTCTGGCAGGGGTGCCTGGAGCGCGAGCGAAGAACAGGTGAAGCAGTGGGCGGCCGAAATGCTGGTGGCACTGGAGGCGCTGCACGAGCAGGGGGTGCTGTGCCGGGACCTCAATCCTCGAAACCTGCTCCTGGACCAGGCAGGTAGGTGCCTAGGCCTGGGGGGAGGGAAGCAGGCCACCCTCCCCTGCCTCACCCCTCAGGTGGGGGTCTCCAAAGCCTCAGACAGAGGAGAGTTCCCCAAAGTCAAGGGGATGGCAGAGGTTATCTGCTTCTTCCTCCACCTCCCCTCGGCCTTTTCACGTAGGATTCTACTGCGTTTCCAAGGTCAAGACTGAAAAACAAGCCCCTTACTCTCATGAGTCCAGGGCAGCAGCTCCTATGAGTAACTGGTTGTCTCTGGGCCTCAGGAGACCGTGCCCTTAGGAAGGCCATGCGCACGGAGGCCACTGGCTCCTGCCTTGTGACTGTAAGGGAAAGCCCTGGAGTCCCATCCCCCACGCCCGCTGCTCAACAATGACTAACTGCGATTTTTGTGTCCCGTTCATCCCCCCTGCACACACATCCGGGAAGGTCACATCCGGCTCACATATTTTGGCCAGTGGTCAGAGGTGGAGCCCCAGTGCTGCCGGGAGGCTTCGGACAACCTCTACAGTGCCCCAGGCAAGAAGGGGGGGTGTGCCGGGCCCCCAGACCTTGGGTGCCTTTGAGTAGACGACAAAGGGGATGGGCCGTGTTCGGGCAGGATGAGTAGAGAGGAGACCCAGCCTGTTTGGTGAGGTTGGGACATGTGTGTTCTTGCTCCCACAGAGGTGGGTGGGATTTCTGAGCTGACGGAAGCCTGTGACTGGTGGAGCTTTGGGTCTCTACTGTATGAATTGCTGACTGGAATGGTGAGTAGCTGGGCAGGGTATGGAGCCCTGGTAGGTGTCACTAGTTGCAGGATGAGCTGGACTTAGTCCAACCAGCCAGTGTCGGGGCTGAGGCTCTCTGGTTCGCCAAAACCCGGCCTTTGGGCTGGATGTTCTGCCAGCACAGCTGTGCCCTCCCCAGCTGTCCCCTACAGGTCATGAGACACGGGAAGCCTCTCCCACCCGGCCATGGACACACTTCATACCCCTATTATGCTAGTGGCTATAGCTAGTGAGACTGTCAGTTTATGTGGATGACAGTTGAGACAGTTGGGGAGTTTCCAGAATTTGACACAGCCCTTCTTCACTGAAAGGTGCCTGGATCATCCCCCAAGCCTCCTCCTTCCACTGCTCACTCCCCCTCCCCACACTCTTCTGGGCTGTAACTCCTATATTTTGGCTGGAGGACAGGAGAGAGGGCTTCCTTGATCCAGGCCAGCAGCTGTCCTGTCCAGCCCGGGTCAGCCAAGAGCTCAAATTTCCTCCTGCAAACACCCTGACTCAGGATGGCAGCCTCTGCCCTCTGTCCTCCCCTGATGAGCTCAGCATCACATCTGGGGCTGGTAAAGTCAGACATCAAGGGAAAGGCCAAAACTGCATCTGACCAGGAAATGGCCAGAGTGTATGCAGTGTGATCTAACGCCCAGATCTGAGCAGTCCACCCTGGCTTCCGCTTGCTTTTGTCCGATAGCCCAGGGCCTCATCCTGACCTCCAAACAGACCTCCTGCGCTCCAAAGCAGCCCGCTTCTGGAGTGCAGAAAAGTCCTGCCTTCTTCCCATGCTACAGCCCTGCCTCAGCCCTGATGGTAGCGTGCCACGGCCAAATGAGAGGCCCCTGGAGATATACTTTTTTTGTAAGGAGGCAAGTTCCAGTGCTGTTCCTGACTGCAACCTAAGCTCAATGCTTCTAGCAAGCATGGAGCCAAAGGAACCTGGGCTCAAACCCTGAACTCAACATAAGTTCCCTTACTTCTCTCGGCCTGCTTCTTGTCTTTAAAATGGGATACTAATACTTACTTTGAGGATTGTGGAAAGTATGGATAAATGGCTGTCAGGCATCTAGCACAGTCTGACATATAATAATAGATCCAAAGCAGAAGGCAACGATCAACATCATCACCATCCTATGGGGTGTGACGCAGGGAAAAACAAAATCCTGGCTGCTGCTCGAGAGTTTACTTTTCTGGGGTTGCCTCCTCAGAAGCCCCTTCCTGTGTCTTTGCCAGGCCCTGTCCCAGAGCCACCCCTCAGGAATCCAGTCTCACACCCAGCTCCAGCTGCCTGAGTGGCTCAGTCGCCCAGCAGCCTCCCTGCTGACTGAGGTGAGGTACAGCCAGCCTAGAGGAGGCGGCTCCTTGGCCTGAGGGTGGGTGCTGGGAGGGCAGAACCCTGTGCGCAAACAAACGCGCTGCTCCTGGATGTCTAATGTGGGTGCAGGTTACAAGTTCCTATACGTTGGTGACCAAATACCACCTATGTTCCCCAGGGTAACGCTGGAGGTTCTGTGTACCAGTCTGGCAAAGAGTGGACCCCTGGGGCCATTGCGACTGGGGTCCCTGGAGGTCAGCCCATGCTTCGACTGCGGGGCTGGGTGGCCTACTGGGTGCTAACTGGGCCTTTCTCCACAGCTGCTGCAGCTTGATCCCACCAGGCGCCTGGGCGCTGGAGGAGGCGGTGTCGACAGACTCAAGTCTCACCCCTTCTTCAGTACAATCCAGTGGAGCAAACTGGTGGGGTAAGAGGGGGTGCGGTGGGTGATGGAAGCAGCTGGACTGGTCTGGATCTTCTCTTCGCCTGTCACCAAAGCTGGCCCCTCTAATCAGTGACCCTCAGCAAAGAATGCAGGGCAGCTGCCTTTCCTGCTCAGCCCCCTCCGCTGGGCCTCAGAAGTAATCATCGCCATTGCCCCTGAGGCGCCTAGGGAGTTCCCCAGCCATCTCTGGAAGAAACCTTTTCTAGTCACTGCTGAGGGGGAGGGACAGGACAGATCGCATCACGCTAGGCAGCTTGGACCCCTCTACCCATCCATCCTCACCCATCAGTCAACGGATGCCCGTTGAGCGCACATTCTATACCTTGAATGCAAACTTACCACGTAAAAGGGTGCCTTCTGTCACGTTAGCTCTGAACTACCGACCACCTGCTGAGCTGACTTCGAGGCTTTGTGACTTGATACCCGCCATGTTGTGCTTCACTTGGGACATATCTGGAGACCCATCTCAGGATACTGGTCCACTGGCTCAGTGCACTCAAACCATGGCTGTCATGCAAGTGGCGGGCCTCTTCCACCAGAGACTACTGCTGCAGGGGGTGGGGAGGCTGGGGAAGCAGGGAAGAAATCTGTAGTGGGCATGAAGTGAGATGGGGGACCATGCCTCCTATCTTGTGATTTCAGACTTTGGAGAGTAAAAGGAAGGGAGAACAGGAAAATAAGGATAGAGAGAAATGAGGAGAGGGAGGAATGCATATCTTTGCCACTTAGAGCAATTTTGGAATAGAGTTCCCTTCCCCAGCTAGCCCACCGGTGTCAAGAAAACGGGAGCCTGCCCCTTGGGTCTGAGATGAGACCACGCCAGTAAGACAAGTTGGACCCATTAGGATTCCCTCCTCAGGCCTTCATCCTGTTTACCATTTTGCATTCTAGTCTTGAGGGCCCACTCAATTCACTGCCCACTGGGACTTCATCCCCTTTTGAAATGAGAACTCAAAAAACACACAGAATGATTGCCCAAGCTTTTAGTCAGAAGCATTTCTAGGGTAAGTAGTTACCCCAAAAGACAATCCCCTTCCCATGTTTGGAGGCTCTCTTATTCCTCTCAGATCTGGTAACTGGGATCTGGCATCTAAGACTTCCACCAGACCTCTTCCCCAAATTCCTTCCCTCCAATGTGTCTCCAATACCACCAGGTGGCGCCTCTGACACCTTTCTCTAGTCTGGCTCTGAAGGCCCAAGTCTTATCTCTGGGGGTAGGGACCTGTGTTGTTGGAGAGGCCAGAATAACTCTGGAGCAGAAGGGACATAGAGAAGCACAGCCTCATATGGTACTGGTTTCCTTGGGGCTTGCCTGTACCCACTACCCACCCGTCAATAAAGCCTGATGTTGCCTATGGTGTCTGCCTCATTAATGTAATTAGAGTGGCTCAGTGGGAGTGGGAGATTGGAAAGTTCCCATGAGAAGCTCCATGATGGTTAAAAGTGAGCTTGGAGTCTGCTAGGAAGTAGGAAGCAGGGCTGGTGGTAGACCACCAGCATGCTGGCTTGTGCCTTGCAGAGTATCTTGGAGTCCAAGGGGAAGTGCTGGCATGTAGGGGGTGCTTGGCTCTATGGGAAATAAAAGAGGAAGAGAAGTCTTGAAAGAGGGTCATGGTGCCCAGAAAGAATACTAGTTAAATCTTTTCAGTGACCCCTTGAGACAGATGGGGGCTTCTGTTCAGAGGTTAATGACAGGACCTGGTCAGAGTCTAGTGGAGCCTGTTTACTAGACTACGTTCCTTTTGCTACACAGGCCAGACCACCTGCAACCACCGCTGCACAAAGTGTGAGTCCCTTCTGGAACTTCTGGGCCTCATTTGTATAATAAACACCGCACATCTGGCACTTTGCTAGGCCCTGAGTTTTGAATACTGTGGTCCCAACCCTTATGAGGCTGAGAGTCTGCCTCCTTTTGATCAAATGGGGCTAATACCTCCTTTGTAGGTTTACTAGAGAAATTAAAGCTTCTATTATCATGCCCTGGACCTGATAATTCTAAAATTCCTTTCATTGAACCCACTGTTTTTTCTGTTAGTTCGACCCGCTGGGAGCCACTTTGCTCCTATGACAGACCTTCATATGGAAATGGCACCACTACGTACAAGATCAGCAGGCAGGGACTGTGGAAAGACCGGGCTGTGTCTAAGCATGGACACCGCCAGGCCTGTTACCTAGAGTCAGCCTAGGTTAGTCCCCACCTCAGAGACCACTCACCCTCAAAAGCCACTGCTCCCAGGAGGTAATCCACCTCATCTGTTCTTACGGACCTTGAGCATGTCGGTACACATGTGGCAATCAGGTCCAAAATGTGAAATTTTAAGTCACCCTACCTCTCCCCAATCCATCCCAGAAATAATGCAAGCCCTACAAAACTGCAAGTGTGTGTTTGAAGGGGCTTCACAAAGCTGGGAACCTTTTTCTCAAGAGTATGGCTTGTCTGGCTTGAGGGGCTCATTGGAAGAAGCTGCAGCACTTTCCTGGCTGGCAGACAGCCACAGTTCTATCTTCTGTCAAATTAGTACAGTGTTAACTTACTTCAAAGTCTAGGACATCATCACAGGGTAACCAACAGGGCATTATGTGGCTTTCAATACTAACAATAATCAGTGTTGGAGACTTGTACAGCCTCAATAATCAAAAGGAACATAGAAACAGAAACCTTATTTGAGAACATTTGCCCTTTAATTTGCATTTAAAATGTTTCTTTAAATATTTCAATTACAAGTTCTGAATAGTGAAGACATAGATGCTGCAGGCACTCAGTACTGGCTCCCATCCCTTCCCCCCACCCAGCCCCCCAGACCTTGCTTCTCACTCAAGATACAAATGGGCACTCTGCACTAAAAATATGGCTCCCAATGTCAAGTGTCAGCAGCCTCAGGCCTGGATGCAGTTGGAGTCAAAGTGATAAAGCCCAGTAGCTTTCATGACGAGACGTGCATTTAACCATGCTCCAAGGAATTTCAATGATTGTGCCCAGACCCACCAGGCAGTACCTCAGAGGTGACACTGGTTATTTCCCCCATGTACTAGCATCCCGGGGCTGGTTTCCACCACAGTCCATCCTCCCCCAGACCTGTGTTCTGCAGAGGAAGAGCTAAGGTCCCGCTCCCTTAGGGCCAACGTGCAGGAAGGAACAGAACTGCCTCTTCAGTCCACTTGCTTATACCAATGGAATATAAAAGCTCAAGTCAATCTGAGCGAATCCACAAAAAGCCTCCCCACCTCAATCTCTACCAGGCTCCAGCCTTGGGTTGTGACCATCCCCCACTACCATGATTTGCTAGAATCTGCTCTAAAAAAAACAATGTGTTAGAATGGTTCCTAGCAATCTGGAAAGGTTGGTACAACCACGGTTGTGCATGATTGTGCCAAAATGAGCCTTCCTGGGGCGAGGCTATGACAGAGTGTGAGGGCAGGCCTGGGTTCTGCTCCCTTCTTGTTTACAACATATAACCTCAGGGTGAATCTGCCCTCTTCCCCTCAACACTGTCGACACCCCTCCTACCCAGATCCCCTGGCCTGTGCTTCCTGAAAGAGGTAGAAGAGGCATCTTGAAATCAATGATGAGAATGAAGGTGCATTTAAGAAGCGAAGCAGCACCTCCCGGCCTGTGGTCAACACCTCCACACAGGTGGAATCAGGTGAGAATGGGCACAGGCAGGACAAAGGCTGCTCTGAGCTTGGGAGGCATAGCACCCTCCTAGGTGTCTCTGGAGAATACACTTTCAAAAGATTGAAATTTAATCACATGGTCCCCAGTGGTTTCCCTATAGCATTCTGGCACAGGGGAGAAGCAAGATCATTTCTGCAGAGGGCTAATGGAAGAAAGGTAGGAATATTAATTAATGAGCATCCGTTAAGGCTCTCTCCCTCTCTCCCTTAAGCCTAAGGAAATAAGATATTCGAGTGTACGAGAAGGGTGCAGAGAGGGAGAGAGCCTGGTAGGAACACCAAGAAAAGACATGTGACTGCTGGTTACATAGTGCCCTGGGTTCCTTGCTTGAGGCCAACAGCATGTGCCTGTCGGTCACCAGGCTAACCTGGGACCCATGTGGGGGCAGGGAGAAGATTGGTTTTCAGTTCCTGCATGGTCGATGTATAGGGCATTTGGCTTCCTCCTAAAGGTCTAGTAGGAGGACTCTGGGATCCTCTACCGCTGCCTTGATTTTGCGGAGAAAAGTCACAGCCTCTCTGCCATCGATCAGCCGATGGTCATAAGTCAGTGCCACATACATCATGGGCCGCACCTCCACCTGCAGAGAGAAGTTCACAAGTTTGTCTGCAGTAAGGCAGAGAAAGCCCTGCTAAAGGGGGATGAAGAGAAAGCACAGCCTGTGAGAAAGTTTCCAGTTCCAGAGCCTTTCCTATTGGTGTTGCTTCTGGCTACTTACAATATCTTCAAAAGCCAAGCCTTACCCTTAGCCCAAAGCTCCCCCACATCCCCCACGTGGAAACAAAGCTTAACCAAGAAATCAGAAGTCTCCTCACAACTGCCTTTATAAACACGCACTGCCCTTTATTCATCTGTTGTCTACAGAAAAAGGTTCCCCTTTGGTTCTGGCTGCTGTAGTTTCTTCTGCAGGGTTATAATTTTCTTCAAAAAAATTTTTAGGGGGGAAAATAAAATGTCTAAAATAAATAAATTAAATGTTTAAAAAAAATTTTAAACCAGGGGTCCACAAATTCTCCGAATTGTATCAAAAGTAGGATTTATCAGGGAAGATCTATGATTTTCAGATTCACAATGGAGTTTGTGACCCAAAAGGTTCTACATAGAGGACTCCCAGAAAATGTTTTCCCACTGACATGTCATCCAGGACCAACTCCATACCCTTTGACTTCATTCTCTAAACTCCCAGAGAACTTCTAAGTCTTATCCTACACTTGGCAGCTGGTAGACTACTCTGCGCTGTTGTCCTCTATTTCCCATAGGCAAGGGCCTGGCCTCCAACAGCATCCCCACTCTCTACAGCACCTAGAGAATGAAGCCTGTTGACTGTACCAGATGAAGGAGCAAGCCTTCTTAGCTCAATGTACATCAGAATCATCTCCAGCCTCTGCTCCAACAGGCCCGGGAAGGGGTCCAAAAATCTGCATTTCTAATAAGTTCCCAGATAATGCTGATCCACACTCCACGACTTGAGAATTACTGCCTTAGCTATTAATTAGAAACTAAAACAGAACTTACGCCTGAAATTATAGTGAATCTTTTATAATTAGCATTTAGATTTCCCTCTCCTCATTGCCTAGTCCCTAGGACATTAGCTGTGATGGTTCATACCTTGCCTCCCACAGCTACTGGCCTATCGAAGATGGCATGCATGCCCAGGATGGCGGACTGAGGGGGGTTGATAATGGGTGTTCCAAAGAGAGAGCCGAAAACGCCTCCATTGCTAATGGTGAAAGTACCACCATCCATATCTTCAATGGCAAGTTCATTCTTTCGAGCCTAAAAAGAGGTATTTCATTATTGAAATGTAAGGTCAACCCAGCTTTCTTCACCTAAAGGTCGAGAATGCACAGTCCACATTCTAGCTTCAGCATGAAAGTTGTTCTGCTGAGATGCCTGTGACTAGTGCTCCACCAGAGGACAGGCACAATGCCTTTGGGTCCTTTTTTTCCCCCAGCAGGTCTCACTTGATGAGATCTTCAGTCACGAGAATATGCCATACAGAGATCTGTATTTCGGCTCTTGTGGGTGACTGCTGTTCTCAGGGGCTATGCACTCTTTATGGAACCGGGTGAGGCTCCAGCTCTCCAAGCACTGCTCACTGGTGAGCTCGTCCTTCCCCGGGCTCTCTTTTCTGACCTGCCCAGCAGCTGATACACATGCTGCTTTCTAGTTTACCTTCTCTCCCAGTTCACTGATGGTTTGCTCAATATCTGCATAATTCATAGATTCCACGTTCCTGATGACTGGAACCACCAAACCCTGATGAATGTGAAAGACTATTTTCAGATGCAAAATAATAGTATCCTTTACAGTTATATCCCTTGATTCAAGCCATGGTCTCCCCCACTTCCCAGAATATCTTAATTACTTAATGTGTTAAATACTTTTAGACACATTAAGTATTTAGACGTGACATTAAAAGAATGTGGTACGACAAAAATAGGTTACTCTTTTACTAACTTCCTTCTAAAAAGATAGAATTAAAGAATGATCTGCCCCAAGGGTCTGCTTCTTCACACCTCCTGCTCCAACATACCCGTGGGGTGGCCACTGCAACACTGATGTCAATATAATCCCTATACACCACCTCTTTGGTTGCATCGTCAATCACTATGAGAGAGAAAACACGTGTTACATACAACTCCCCAAGCCTAGACTGATACGGTATTATTTGTACTAGTAGAGTAAAAATCCACAGTACTTGGGAAAGTGTGGGCTGCCCAATCAGCATGAAAAGCATTGCATGACAAGTGGCAAACTCCTTACTCCCGTGCCAACCAATGGTAACATCGCCCAAGTGCTGACTGAGCCTGAGAGAAGAGCATCCATCCTTCTGGCAGCCCTCAGAAGGGCTCAGCACACTGGCTCACATATGATAAGTATACGCTAAGTTCTTGTTAACAGGCCTTCCCTCAGCTGAGAATGGCCAGATGTAAAAAGTGCTCCCAAAAAGACAAATTAGCAAAGTGGGTGGGGAGGTGCTGCCCATTCTGCTGCCCACCCTCAACAAAGGGGACAAGGGGGAAGGAATGCTCTTTCTAGGAGACTCAGGGTGGTCTGGCGTTAATATTGTAGCTTGAGATAGCAAACAGCAGCTGAAAATTTAGATCCAGTGCTCATGATAAAATACAGGCTTGGAAATCTTTTCCACAGAAAGTGTATGTTGTATTGTTAGATAAGAGACCCGGAAAAAGCATGTAAAACTGAGAAAGAGGCCAAGACAACTCGGAAATGCCTATGTGTATGGGCAGGCAGAAGGGATGGATACAGCCAATCAGGAAGCATGAGAAGAATGGAAGAAACAAAGAGGTACACATAGGCACAAAATGAAGACAGTCCTTCTACCTACCTAGAGCATATCACTTGATGGAAGGGACTAGGGCTTCTATTTCTAGATCTTTAGGGACCCTGGCACTGCTGAGGGTTGCAAAGTGCAATGTCCCCTCTCCAATCTTCCAGGGAATAGAGAAGTGTCTCAACAGGAAAGAGAACTGCTTGTTAGGTCAACATTTCAATGATGTAGTGAGTAAAACGGAAGGAAAATGATCACCAAGTCCATAAAAGTGGGGCCAAGCCCAAGGCCTCCCAATAAGGGCCATCAACCAGAAATCAAAGGTCATTCTGGAGCCTAAGCCAAGTGTGGAAGTCATGCCCCAAGATAACAGAGCCCTTGGGAAGGTGGGTGCCAGAAAACATGAGCTTCCATGGGCCCTGACGTGAAAAGCCTGGAGAGCTGGGCTGGCTGAGAACTTCCCAGCTAGGCGCTGGAGGAAAAACCATTCTGTCCATCTAATAGGGACAAAGTAATTATGATACTATTTCAGAAAGGTGAATCAAGAAATCCCTGGGAAATGTTTCCACAGGTATGAAATAAAAAGCCTGTTGACTCCCATCTTTTGTGTCTGTGTGTGTGGGAACAGGTCTGTGTTCCCATACCTCCCAGGACCTCTGTGATGCTGGCCACCACAAACTCACCTGCATTTACAACAGGCTGCTCCTGCAAGGCAAAGGCTGAGGCCTTCACAAATGCTGACATGAAGCCCAGTTTGAGGTTATGTTTCTTCAGAAAAGCATCTTTGTGCCGGGCCCTCATCTCTTGGATGTTACTGCAAAAACACATTACAAAACAAACTGACCACAAATGAAGCCTTGATTGGACTTTCATACCGGCTTCTAACTCCATGTACACAATTGAGTAAGCATTTTTTCCCCCTCACCGTGTACCATAAGTTCAAGTTTTGAAATAGTCCACTAGAGGTCAATGTAATATCCTTGTTTCATTATAAAACCTGAATACAAAAGAGCCAGGTCCAATCTGTCTTGAAGGTGGCTTGAGTCCTTTAGAGGGCTCCCTCAAATTCCAGAAGTCACAGATTTCAGTGACAGAGAACATAAACAAGAGATCACAAAGCACACCAGCATCCTTGCCCTGGATGAGAAAGTGATTTCTAGCTATACTAAAAATCATGAGCTATCTACCCTGAGAAAATTTATATGCATAAACAAAGTCTACAAAGTAATATTCTTTTTATATCTTATTAGAATTATTTCCAAAAAACCATGAAACCTGATTATGACTTCCTTGTGACGTTTCTGTCTCTTAATTGGTGAAGACAAACCCCAAAACACTCCACAGGTGTATGGGCTCCAAGTGAGCAAAAGCAGTTATGACTATAGACAGAAAGGTATATAACCCAGTGTTCATTTAGGCTCATGGGAAAGATAGTAGATTAATTCATCTCCCAGAGTTAGTAGTTACTTCCAACTGTTCCCTTTAAAAAGATGCTAGCACCTACTGCATGTGAGGGTCAATGATGGGCACCAAGATACAAAGACAATAAAGACATAGCTCTTGCCCTGAAGATCAGTTTAATGGACATGGTTTCCTTGGTATTTAGAAAAGTGACCATGTATGGACCTAAGCTTTTAAAGTATGAGCAGAAGAGCCTTCTGAGAAGCCTCTGCAATAGCCTTTGTTCCTTCAGGACTAGTTTTTCTACATATATACCAAATAGGTACTGCAGTTAGTGGGAAATGGCTTTCCCATTATTTTGCTGCTGGAACTTCAGTATTTATCGGAATACAGGTCCGTGATGGAAATCGAATTTAACTTTATCTCAGGCCCAAATGCTCAGTTCTCCCTTTCTCCCTATAATGGCCTAATTCAACATTAACATGAAAGATAAGATGGTATAACTTTAACTCCCCTCTTCAGACCTTTTGTTTTTGAAAAAGGAAGTTTTCCTAGGGGGACTGATTGGGTTTAAATGTTTGTTTTCCTGAGTCTAACCTTATTTAGTGCTAGGATTACCACCCTAAAGACATTACTGGTTCCCAAGACACAAGAGCTGCAGAAGAGGGAAAGAGAAGTGATAAACATCTCTGCTCTCAAACCTGCCCAAATGCTATTGTCTGGTCATTAAGTAGTTTCTATTTCAGAGCTATGCCCTTGGAGGCAGAGGCTGGGACAACAGGGGAGAGGAGAAGGTCTCAGAAAGGCCCCTTATGGGTTAGCTCAGCACAAGACCCAAAGGGCACTCGATGGAAACCAGATTACTGACTGCAGCAAGACCCCAGGCTATCGTTAAGTGACACCTCGATTAGCTGCTGAAAGGAGATCCAACTATTACTCCCACCTTCCAATCAAAGCTGTTGGGCCAACTGCATCTTTCAAGGCAACAAATATTTACATGTTTCGTCTTAAGAAATTGGGTAGAATTTCAAAGTCCAATTCAATTTGTGTACAATTTGGCCCTAATGCATTGAAACCTAAGCTGCAGTCTTTGTGATTCATTAGTCAAGGTCCTACCCTATATGCTATGGACAGGAGAGAAATCTTTGTTTTGAATGACATCAAGTCTTTTTAGGAAGCTTCGAAAACAGAATGGATGACGTCTACTGAAACAGGTCACAGAGCCCTACTCTGAACAATGCCACAGCACACTGTCAATAAACCATTCCTTTCTCTATACTTCTCAGATCCCTTCCAAAGGAAAACAAATTTCTTTAATGAAAAACAGATTATCAGACTAAACACTTAGGACAAAAAGCAGCAAAGAAATGACCTGAAGACTTGATGATTTACCCCCTGAATTAAACATCAACTCTTATCCCTGTTATTCAAAATATTCTGAACTACGGATCCAACTTTCTCAACTATTCCTTCCTACACATATTCCTCATAGCAAATATTTCTCAAACGTGTCTTGTATTTTCTCGTCTGTGTCAAATCCACATTGTTAGCATCGTCTGGAATGACCTTTCCCCACAATGTTACCTGTGTCAAAATGCCAGTCGTTTTTTAAGGCCTATTAAAAATCTCTTTCCTCCAGAAAAATCTTTCCTGACCACACCCTCCCTTCTTCTGCCCCGCCCCAAAAACAAATGATCTCATTCTCTTCACTTCACACTCTTTGGACCCTTCTGATAAATATTTTTCTAGATTTTACTCTGTGTTTATCCACACCAGACAGTAAGCTCTAGAAGCTAAGGGGCTCTTTTCATTCATCTTTGTACCCCCCTCAAATGCAGCATGGTACCTTGAACACAGTAAGCATTCAAAAAATACTTGTTAAATTTAACTTCATTCTCTTCCCTATAGTGCTAATACTTGTAAATATCAAAATCTTAAAGAAAATAGGTGAGTCAACAATTAGCTTGCTACAGAAATGGTTATACAGTAAGTCCTCACTTAACACCGTTGACAGGCTCTATGACTTTAAGCAAAATGATGTATAAAGAAACCAATCTTACCACAGGCTAATTGATATAAATAAGAGTTAAGTTCCTACAACATCTCATTAATGTTATAACAATATGATGTTGAACAAAACAACATTATTCGCGGACCCACTGTACTACATTAGCCCCTTTGGTTACTATTCTAAATTTTTTTTTAAAAACACAACTTGTTTTCCATTTCATTATCAAAGCTGGGAAAGGTGAAAGGTGTAACAAACCTATGCCTTTTCACTGACACAATTCTGAGTTGTTTAAGGAGCATAAAGAGCAGTCCCTGTGAGAAAGAAACGGTATGGTGCGCTGGCTCTGGGAATTCTGTCAAGTGGTTCTCCATTCTAAGGGGTAGACCTCGGCATAAGCCCTGGTTGCCCTAGCTCAACTTGGCAACTCACAGAGTTTAAGTCACAGAGGAGGCAGGCATAGTATTAGCAGTCAATGAGAGAACGAAACCAGTGGGCCACTGTTTAAGTCAATAAGCAGAACGAAGCAGTACCTCTTCCCTGTTAAGTAAATTTTGAAATCAGCATTAGATGGGGACTGGGGCAAATTTAAGTGTTCTTTAAAAAAAGGGGCCTGGAAATAAGAGGACTAGAACTCTCACCTCATGTCAATCTCATTGAAAGTTGTCAGCATTGCACATGTGTTCTGGGCCTCCTTCAGACGCTGAGCAATGCGCTGCCGCATCCTATTCATTTTCTCCTGAAAGTGAAAGTGCGATAAGTATTGACACTCTGGGTCTCTGGATCAAGCACTCCCCCATTTAGTTCAAGGATGTACCTACCTGCCAGGAGTGGATGATAAAGGACTATTAATATCTACGTACAACGAGAGTCTCAGGCTTCCTCTCTCCTGCAGACTTGTTCTTTTGATCGAGAACAAGAAAATAGACAGAAACTACTCACTCAGATGTGCCTAAAGTTTGACCAAGAATGGAGGCCCAAGAAATGGTCTGATTTGAAAAACAAAACCAACTTATGAAAAGGAAGAATGTGGTATAGACCAGGAATCATTATAGAAAGGACAATTTCTGGTGATAATGACTCGCATGAGAATAGCTATTTGTGGAATGGAAACTCACAAGCAATAAGCTTTTGAGGCTATCGTATTTTTAGGAGGTATTCTCAGACAGAGGAACCCACACTCTTGACCATACTTCCTTGAGGTTTTATGTCTGCCTCTGACAACTACTGCTACTGGGTAGCCCTCAGCTAAGTATCCCGGAAGTATAGGAATAGAACTCACTAAACCACCTCTCCGAAGTGTGTATTATTGTGGGAGGGAGGGGGTGTGTTACTAAGCTACCATCCCTGCAAATATTTTACTCACTTAAAGCATTTCAGTGGTGGCATAACATAGTGGGAAAACCCACTGGACAAGTGTTCACTCAGGTTAAGTCTCATCATCTGACCATTCATGACTATGAACAAGTCACTTCCCAAACTCAGTTTTCCTGTCAAGGCCAGGAGAACAAGCAGCCAGCCATTCAAAAGTCGGGACCACCATACCCACACTTCTCAATACTACCTCTCTGCCTCTTTCCTGGAAGTGGTCCTCAGAGGCTTACCCGATGTTCTGAACGGAGACCTTTGCCAACTTCTGGCTCAGCTACTGGACGAGCAGCAGTGGGTTTTACTGCAGACACTGAAAACAAAGAGGGGGGAATACAGCTGCATCAGAAAATGAGAGAAACATTTATTGAGTTTGTGCCAGTGCTTTCATACTGTTCTGTCACTTAATTATCAAGATATTCTGAGATATATCTGTACCACTCCCAAATTACAAATGAACAATTTACTCTGAGTAGTTAAGTAACCAGCCAAAAGTCATACAGCTATAAACAGAAAGCTGGGATGCAAACCCAAGTGCGCTGATACAAAGTCTAGAATTCTTTCTACAAAGCAGAGAGTAGAGCCTGTTCAGAGCCATCAGTCTCAGACTTTGCTCTGTGAGGGAATGCGACATTAGATGAGATGTTCCTCCCACATAAGGACACATGGGAGTTGGAGGCTTACCCGGTTTGCTAGCAGGAGGTTGTGAGGGCGAGGGCACCGGGGGCATCTGAGTGGGTATAGATGCTGCAGGGGGAGGAGGAACTGCCGATGCTACAGGCTCTGCTTTGGGGGCTGCGGCAGCGGGGGCTTCGGCTGGCTTTGCCTTAGCAGGAGCAGCTGGAAAAAAAAGAAAATAAGATGCTACTGGCACTGTCTGGAATGGAAGGCAACCATCACAGACACTAAGCAGAATTTAGCAGCAAAAGCTCGATCTCCAATCAATTAACAATGCGCACTGGATATTTTCTATATATGCAAGGCACTATGAGATATACACAATGATATAAGGCACTATTAGTCTATTCTCCACGGCTCCTAGATGGTCTACATCAGTTAATTAACTTAACTCAGCTGCCTTCCTGATTTTACAAGTATTTATTAATCATCAAATTCAGCAAATACTTTCAAAACAGCTCCCAAGCCCAAGAAAATGTAAACTTCCAAGCAAAAGCAGCTCAGGCAATTTAAGATGTTCAAACATATAGATTAACATATTTCTAGTTATGGTACTACTGACAGTCTCATCTTCTATTTTAACACCATGTTAAAAAATAAAAGTTTAAATAATTAAGGGCTCATTTACACTTAAGAGTTCAAAGCATTTCATCTAGATGACTCTAGCAGGAGGTTGTGAGGGCGGTCAAGTAATAAACTCTCAACTTTAAATTAGATGTTTATTTTCATTTTACCCATCTAGACATTGTAAATGGTTTTATATTTAAATTAGAAGACCTTATTTTGAGGAATAAATTATCAGAAGATGGAATTCTTCAACTGAAGAATCGATCTTATTCCCTAGCCTCTACTGCACATTCTTTCCATTCTGGGCTTCTACGCTGCCCTGGCCAATCTCAATGATGCAATCTACCATCTCTGCTACATATTTTAACAATGAGAAAGAAATAAACTTTAGTAGTTACAGCATTTAAGAATCAGAAAAAATTGTTTTCTTTTCTAATCCTTAATATTGACTCTAAGGTCCAGTACAAATTCATTTCCTTATTTCTCATTTCTTCCCAAGAGAAAAATCTTCCTAGAAATGTTATGAGAATAGATGTGAAAAAACTACACTGAATTCTCCATAATAGACACCAGGAAATATTGCTGCTTTTCACTTTAGAACAGCGGCTCTCAGCCTTAGCTGTGTATCAGAATCACCTGTAGAGCATTAAAAGCAAAGAAAAGCTATGATACGTAACCAGAATCTGGTAACCCTAGATTTAATATATCAGAATCCCTGGGCCATGGAGTCTCAGCATTTGTATTACTTTTAAAGCCCCCGTGTGATTCTGATGCAGGATTGGGAAGAAAAAAAATCACTGTCTTTAGAATCTTTTTCATGTCTATTATATCTTTAAGGTCCAGCATAAGAAACATACATGGAAAGAACAGAGTATTATGAGGTTTAATACTCTTTTCTAGAACTTGACATTTAAAGTTCACACTATATAAATATCACCTTTCTTGTTCCTTCAACTAAGGGTAACTGGAATGCCAAACTGTCTTTGAGGTATCAAGGAATTAGTACATTATGCTCAGCCCCAATTCCAAGGAGTAACACTGAAGACCTTGACAAGAATTTCTTTACCGCCAGTTTTCCTGAGTGTGAACAGAGGAGTGCCTCCTTCTACTTTCCCCCCATCAGGCACCAAAAGAGCTTCAATTACGCCATTTGCTGGTGATGGAACCTGCACAGATGTCTGAAAAGGGACAAGAGATGGAGAAAGAATCTAAATTTTTACTCAGCATTAGAAAATTAATTGTATAGCATCTCAAACATGAGTCATAAGAGCTGCAACATAGATTACAAGACTGCATAGAGAAATGCCAAGGCCACATTTTCAGAGTAGGAGTAATGACAAGTCAATGCTATTGTAGAGTCATTCTTTCTGTCCTTTCTCAAAAACATGAAAGCAATATTAAGTTAATGTGTTTCTAAGTGAAACATTAAAAGCAACTGGAAACAGCTCATGCACACACAAAAAGAGCTACAAAACTACGAAAGTATATAGTACATATACCTAGAACACTCTAAAATGAAATGTTTAAAGCTTTATTTTCTTTTTAATGAGCTATTCCAACATTTCTACAACTGAGGTTAAAGCCAGTTAAAAATTATCTTTAAACAACGATTAACTCTCTGTTTCTTTCATTAGGTTAAGAAACCAAGAAAAATTGGCACTAATATAGAACAAGCCTACCTTGTCAGTTTCAATCTCACAGACCACTTCATCTTCTGCAACTGTGTCTCCAACAGCTGAAAAGACAGTCAAAGGTTACCTGTTAGAGAAGCTTCCAGTAGCCACAAAATCCTTTTTAGCAGGTGTTACAAGACCCCTTTCCTATAGGGTCAGGAGAAAGTACGCTGAACGGTTAAAAAAAAAAAAAAATGGTGGAGGCACAGGTTCCACTGATTATCATGGAGGTGGTGATGGTAGAGGGGACTTTTATAAAGTATTTAAACTTAAGAAGTGAGAGGGCACTAAATCTTACCTTTCTCCCACCTAACATCCCCCTCTGTGACAGATTCTGCAAACGCTGGGGTTTTGACTGTAATAACATCATCCTCTAGGAAAAAAGCAAAAAAGAAAATCACATATGGACAAGAAAGTCCATATTTTTCCTTTTACATTTCTTCTTTAATTAAACTCAGTAAATTGTTGCTCTTGCCATTTAAACTGCATTCCCAAGAAGGCAGGGAGCTATCAGTACTTACTGCACACAGCTGTAGTTCTGAAGAAGCGAATGGTGAAGACACTACTGTTGTTAATGCTACAAAAGAAACATAAAAGTAAACTCCTTTAGCAGGTGAGCCACTCACAGTCTAGATAGGCACTATGGATTACCTTCCCTTTAATCAGTGTTTCTCAACCAGGGGTGTCCACCAGTGTCACCTGGGGAAAGTTTTTCAAAACATACTTGTCCAGACTCCATCCTCAAAGATTCTAACTCAGGTCTAGAGCAGAGCCTGGATGCCCTGGGTGTCCTAAATAGTGAGCTCCTTGTGTGAGTCCAGGACCCTATTCTGCAATGAAATACCAGCTCTCACAAAATAGACTTACACTTGGTTCTCCAAAGAAAAAGATAGCATCTTGGCCCTTTTGCACAGTCACCAAAAAGACTTAGCTTCCTAATAGGTTTTTAAAACAACAACAAAAAAAACTAAATCCAAGTAAGATAAATTGCATGCCCTTTGGGTACATGCCATTGCGTCACATACAATGGAATTTCTGACAGTAGGATTATTGATTTAGATCAGATGAGGAAGCAAGACAGGACAGTTAACTAGTAAGTAAAACAAGGTACGAGGGGTGGGGAACTCTACCAAAAAACTCATATGGTATTTCCTAGTCTGTTCTCTTGCTACGAGGCAGCACATCAGTCCACTTTGGACTTATTCAAGAGGAATCTCAAAAGATCAAGATATTTTTTTGATGTGGCACTAAATCTAAACAATGTAAATCGGAGAAAGGTTGTCTGTGTGCATTAACAGTAGTTACCTCAAGAGAGGGAGGAGAGCAGATATAATACACACACATACACACACACACACACACACACACAATCTTTGGTTATCTGTTACATATATATACATTTTGGGAGAGTGATATGGACTGAAAAGGACTTTCACTTTCCACACTTCAGGACCGTTTGAATATTCTACACCAAGCACCTTTAAAATAGGAAAGTAAAAGATTTAAGTTGCCGTTTGGTGTTTTTGCTTTTATAATGTCGAAATAACTATAAGGTCTGTGCAGAATCAAGAAAAAAATTATGTTAAAAAATATAAAACACAAAGTTTCCGTGTAAAATGTATAACTATGTATAAGTACATGCTCGTGGGCAAGAACCAATGGGTAATGTATAACGCAGAGACTGCTCTATAAGGACAGTCAAAAACCTGGTGCCCTGGCTGCCTCTGGGAATAGGAAGTTGGTGGTGCTGGAGGACAAGAATAAAATCTTCGCATGGACACTTTTTACCTTTGAACTATGTAAATGCATAACCTATTAAAAACATAAGACCAAGAAGTTTTACGATAAAAGGTTTTTCAAATAAAGTGGGTACCTTATTCACAGAAAAAATACAGAACACAAAAAGAGTTATGAGGGTGACAGCCTAATCTAATGTGTAATCTTATTCTTCAAAGTTTAGGATTTTAAAAAAATACTTTCAAATAGTTATTTGAAAGTTATTTGTTGTTCTGATTAAATTAACTATTAGTTAATTTAGTTCAAATTAACTATTTCAAATAGTTATTTGTTGTATTTATTGCAGAGACTTGTGGTTGCTCCAATTTTCAATGAAATTGCAGATGAGTAGCACATTAGGAATCTCTATTTTTTTCGATTATAAAAATATTAGGTGTTCACTGTAGAATATTTGGAAATTTATAATGGGATTATACCAGACAGTAGAAAATGGAATCATTTTATAACCTGCTTTTTCTTACTTATCATAGTGTGAACACATTAATATGGCATAGTTTAACCAATTCTTGTAGTTTGGCCATTCTAAGAGAAATCTAAGTATACCAGGACTTCTACAGTATGGATTCCTAGAAATGAAATTGCTAGATCAAAAGGTACATACAGTTCAAGGACTTCTGAAAGCCAAATTGCCCTCCAGAAATAAGTAATTTACACTTCTAGTACTGAGTGCATTATTTCTTAAAAAAAAAAAAAAAAATCCCATTGTGATGCACAGTGAAGCAGCAACTAACAAATTTTCATTTTGAAGATCTTCCCTGCAGAGAAAGTAGTTTGATAGCTGTTTAATAGGTAACTAGAGAGCATCCTCTTACTGCCACCTTGAAAATACTTGGAAGGTAAAGTAGCATTAAGCAATATTCATAAGCAGAAGTTAATCTGAAACACACATGGGTGGCCTTTTCTCCAAACTTGGCATTATGCAATAATAGCATTCCCTCCAAACTAGTCAGAGTCCCAGGACTCAACTGACTAGTCTTTTGCTTTTTACTGTTTCTAAAATGAATAATTGTTACACCAAGAGGATGCTCTCAATCTCCACAGTAAGTGTAACCTCCAGTCCTTCAGCTGCACTTGTATCCAACCAGAATATTTAAGGCGCCCTTCTATATCTATTCCCATAAAAAAAGTGTTGGAACTTCACTTTCATTATAATCTAAACATCTGAAGACAGGTACACTCCTGGTCCACCACTTGACATGGGGCGGAAGCTCAAGATACATCACATATTATAAGTTAACATCAAGGTTAGGTCTAGGGACTCAAAATAAACACCTTGATTTCCAGCCTTGGAAGCCAGTGAAGAAAGCAAATGGTCAACTATAGAACTGGTGTCTTAAATACCCCGTAGCCTCATTATCTGTGCTCCCAGTGATACTTACACAATCTTCCTGCTGTCAGGGTAACCCGGTCCCTGACATAAGGAGACCCCTGGAAGAAACAAAACAACTCTCAACCAACAACTC
The DNA here is from genome assembly GCF_000151845.1 of Pteropus vampyrus. Lineage (NCBI taxonomy): Eukaryota > Metazoa > Chordata > Mammalia > Chiroptera > Pteropodidae > Pteropus > Pteropus vampyrus. The sequence continues at coordinate 1,182,901 of NW_011888958.1, forward strand.
TTATTTTATACAGGATACCTGCTGGGAATAGAAAAGTCTGTTCACCCCCTAACTCTGAGACAGAGCAGGATCAACTACAGGCAACAATATAATAATCACTCAGAACTCTGCTTCTCAAACTTTTCCACCAAAGTAATCATAATAGTAGAGAACAACAGGTATGTGGGGTTGAGAGTGGGTACGTGCTTGAGGAGGAAAGGGAAGAACTGTAAGGGCATAGCCTGAAGCAGTTTTATAATCTTATTTACCTTGAAATTTATCAACTTTATCCCTACATGTTTTCATAATGTCTCTACTCTCCAAGTCTTCAAATACAATTGAAGTCTGAGAAAGACAGATGATGGCTTATCCTGTGATACACACAGCATAATCTGAGAGAAGCCATGGGCCAGTGGGAATGTTTGGTCTGGGTTTGTTTCCCTGATTACCTAAAATGCACTAAGCTGGAAGTCTTATTGCCTGAATCCTAGTAGCAAAGACTGGGCGACTTTAGGCCCAGGCTCTCCAGCTTGTCCTAGGGCTGAGCAAATCATCCCTCCTTTCAGTTTAATGAGGTCTTTCATGCTGATGACACTCAACAGGTGGGAGCCCCTTTCTGCCCACAGTCCTCATCAAAATAGGGACTTCCCCAGCTGACAATTACTACAGCTGCCTCGCCTGAATATATTCTTTCATATATCTTATTTTTTTTTTTAGATCTATTAAGAAGTCTTTATGAACCATGGGCTCAGAAGACACCAAATGGGAGACAGACCTCTCTTGTGCCCACCTTCCCAAAAACATCCTCAGGGTTTCAGAGTCAAGTAAGTCACCTATGTCTAGCAGCCAATGACTCTGGAATACAAATCCCTAGGATAGCATGTCTTTGAGCTAGAAGAGCAACAACCCATGCTGATTTTTAGAACCCTGATTCCAACTTAGAGTTCATCCTACAGCAAGTTCATTTGTATAGCGCTTTAGGGTTTATAAAAAGCTTTCACAAAATGACTTCATTTTGATTTTTGTGTCTCACCACTCCCTGAAGTGGAAAGACCATCTGCCATTAGTTCCATTTCATATATAAGTAGGGCTTCTGGAGGTTATGTTATTAGCCCAAGGTAAAGCCCTAAGCCTCAATGCAAAACCTCAAGTACAAGGTTTTTTCCATTGTTCTGGAGAAAATGGAGAAAATGTTTACTGACATTTTGGAGAAAATGTTTACTGACATTTTTCAGGATTCTCAGTTAAAAATCTATTTATTATTGTGAGTCCTCTATAAGTTAACACTGTGCTAAGGCGCCTATGTTCTCATGACTCTTAGGATAAAGTCCAAAAACTTTACACATTCCTATCCTGTCCAGACCTCCCTACCTTTCCAGCCAGACAGGCTTCCTTTCTATTTCTATGACCAGTCAAGCACCTTCTTGCCTGAAAACCTTTGCACAAACAACTCATTTTGCCTGGAATATCGTGCTCTTGGCCAACTCCCATGTATCACATCCTGCCTTAAATGTCACTTCTTCATGGAAGCCTTTACTGACATTCCCACTGCACTCTCCACCTCCCAAGCTGGGCTACATCATCCTACCCTCTCACTACACCCTGCATTTCTTCTCTGTAGTAATCACAATGTAATTATGTCCTGTGTATAAATGTATATTTGCTCTCTCTCCAGCTAGAACGTAATATCCTTGATAGAGACCCTCTGTATTTCTGTTGCCTAGCACAGTGCCTGACAGGTAGTAAGAACTCAGTAAATGATCTGTTGAGTACATGAGTTAATGATAACATGGTGGATTTAAGAATTCAGGCTGTGAAGTCAAACAGAACTGGCTTGACCAAGGTTGAGTGACTTTGGTCCAGGCACTTAACCTCTCTTAGCCTTGGGTTCTGCATACGTAAAACAGAATACTCCTTGTACTGTTTCTTGATGATTAACTGAAAAATGCATAGAAAGCACTCAGAAATCCTACAATAAAATCGACTCATTGAACAAATATTTATTCCAGGCATAAAAAAGTATTATTGGGATAAAATCTAAATCCTTCCTGTAGTCTCGACACCACCTTCTAGCTCATGCCACTCTATCCCCTTAACCAAAATGCTCTGGTCAAATCACTTTTTCTCCCCCCAGTTCCAAAACACTGCCAAGCTCTTTCATTCCTTGGAGACTTTGTATATGCTATTCCCTTTCCTTCTGTTTTTCACTGGGATGGCTTCTGTCACATCCTCCAGGTCACCTTTACTAAAGAGAACTCTTCTGTCCACCTTCATTTGTTTCCTTCTCAGCATTTAACCAAAATTTGTGATGGTTTATTTGCTTAGCAATTCACACTTTGTCTTTCCCACCAGACTGTAAGCTCCAGGAGGGCAAAAACTGCCCATTGCTAGAACCCTAGAGAGTACCTATAGTGCATTCAATAGTGCCTGACACCCAGTAGATACTTACTTAGTAACTACGTGCTAAATGAATAAATGATGGCTGTTATCACTAAATAAGCATTTTGTTTCACTCCTATCTAAACATTGCATGGAGAAACATAGGCACCCGGATTTCCTCACATACTGCTCTGCCCCGGAGAACATTTTAGGTGACAGCAAGGGCAGAACTTACCAGGCAGGGAACGTCTCCCTAGAGGGCAGTTCCCCTGTTGAGAAAGAAGATATTATCGACGTCACCCAAGATGAATGGAGGAAAGAAACAGCTTTTTAAGTACAGACTCAAAGCTGACCAGGTGCTGGTGACAGGTGAATCTCGTGACTCCAAAAGGAAAATGCAACAGCCAGGGCTCTCTGTCAGCACACTGAGCCTGCCAAACACCTCAACTTCCCAACAGGACTGACACTCACTGACTTTAAAAGAGAGGGGACGGGCCCTCGTATTCCGTTGGGGGACTCCACAGCACCTCCTCTCAAACTGAGTCTCGTGTCGGGGCGGGCGCGGCTCTGGACGGCTCTTCAGCTCGGGCGCGGAGGGTGGGGTACAACGGGAGACCGGGCGCCGGCTGCCCCGGGAATCCGAAGGGCCGCTGAGCTCCGCAAAACGGCCCTGAGGGCAACGGCGGCCATGGGCCACCCAGCCCGCGGCCTCCGCGTCCCGGTGCCCTTGGTGCCTGGCCTGGCCAGCCCGCCGCGCCCCTACCCACGCCCCCGGGCTGTTCGTCTGTCCACCGGCGGGTTTCTCAGCCGCCCTGGCCTGGCCAGACCGCACCGTACCTTCTGGAAAGCGGAGAGCGAGCGGCTGAATGCCCGGGACACGCAGCGGGACCGAGACAGCATCACGGTAGCGGCTGCAGTGGCGGCGGCGGAGCCGAGGGCGGGCGGACACCGGATATAGGGCCCGGCAACGACCGGAAGTGGGGCGGGCCGCAGCACCCGCCGGCGGGGAGGGGTGTTCGGGCGAACCACTGGCGGGAGAGGGGAACCCATGGGCGGGCGAGCAGCCCGAGCCTCAGCCCCGCGGTAGGAGCGGGGAAACCCACAGCTGTTGGGTGGGTGATCTTTGAGCCTGTTACTCAGACATGCCTGCCCGGTCTTACACTTGTGTGGCCTTGGGCAAATGACATTGTCTCCTTGAGCCTCAAGTTCCTCAAATATAAAAAAAGCAATAGTCACTTCTCTACCTTCCTAACCCCTGAACAAGGAAACAAAACCGCCAAGGATCCTCTAAATCAGGGCCTGGTGCTCCTATGAGAATCTAATGCTTGATGATCTGAGGTGGAGCTGATGCAGTAAGGCTAGCTCTGAGCAGCTGCTGCAAATACAGATGAAGCTTTGTTGGCTGGCTGGCTGGCTGTTCACCTCCTGCTGTGCCCCCCCCCTCCGCCCCCATTTCTAACAGGCCATTGATGGGGTACTGTGGGCCAGGGGGCTTGGGGAACCCCTGCTCTAAAGGGCTCCCATTGCCCTTTACCTAGAAGATCTTCAAATAGCCTTAATTCTGCAAGACATCTCCTAATCTTCCCCAGTCCCTACTCAAACTCTCCAGCCAGGCTAATTTTTCTCCATACATCTTGTGCATTTGGGAGGCTGTTCATTTGTCATTCTACTCCTAGAATATAAACTCCATGAGATTAAGGACCTTGTCTGTCTTATTGACTGTTGTATCCCCAGTACCTAGAACAGAGATTGGCATAGGTTAGATGGGCAATAAATATTTGTGGGCTGAATTTCGGCCTCTCAGCTTTTGGGCAGACCATTTTGTCACTACCTTCAACGTGAAAGTACATAGCACACACTTCCTCTCTTTAGTTTCCTCTCTCCTTAAATCCCTGGGCCGCTGGGGGTTCACCTTTATAGCCCACCTTCCTAATAGAAAAGGTTTTCTATAAGTTTCTGGCTAAATTAAGAATGAATGAGCAAGCCACTTGTTCCTACTCATGTTCATTTCTTTAGGTGAGTTATCTTGCCTGGTCCTTGGGACCTTTACCGTGCCTTCGCTCACCCAAACTCTGAAAGCACTTCCACTGGAATTCTGGAGGGGTGGGCAGAAGCCCTAACTAGAAATAGAACATTCTTGTCCTGCTGCCTCCCATCAAGTCCTCAGCATCCTTTACCTGGATTATTTTAAAAACCTCTTAATCAGCCTTGGGCCTCCATTCACTTTCACTAACCCGTCCTCCACACCTATGTCAAAGATCCTTCTGAAATGCAAATCTAATCCTGAATTCTTCTGCTTAAAGTCAATTGCTCCTCCCTATTGGTAGGATAAAGTCCAAACTCCTCAGTTTGACTAGAGGCCTCTTAACCTGGCCTTGGGCTATATTGTGACCTTCTCCCCTTCCCCACCCCAGTTCTCACAAGTGCTGAGCTTTAGCCCTACTGCACTACAGGCCATAGACCCAATGAGCTTCTCACTCCTTTAAATATTTGTGTGAGTTGTTCTCAAATCTTATTTACCTAGGGATTCCTAATCATCATCCTCATTTGAATCCCTTCCTAATCCCCTTGGGCAGAGTTAACACCTAACTTTTCTGTGTTTCCAAAGCATTGTGTGTATATCTCTACATTACATTGTAATGTCTTATTGACCTGTCTGTCTCATGAATTGAGCAAAGCGGCTGTAGGAAAGAGATGACTCTCTACAGGCATACCTCGTTTTATCGCACTTAATTTTATTGTAATTTACAGATTTTTTTTTTACAAATTGAAGGCAAGACCCTCTTCCACCAGCAAAAAGATGACAACTAGCTTTATTATGATACTCATTTTATTGCAGCGGTCCAGAACCAAACCAGCAACATCTCCAAGGTCTTCTTCTATTTTCCTGGATCCTCTGCATAGAGCACAGTGCCTGGTATTCTGTAGGTACTCAATAAATACAACAGTACTTAGTGGAATGACTAAGTACTGCCCTGTTTAGGACACTGTTGGACCCAGCTAAAGAGTCTAAGAACAATAATCGAGAGTTATGGCAATCCCTTGCAGGGGTTGCTGTTAATATTTCTTAAATAGCTACTTGATTTTTTTCAGTTTTATGTAATTAATTTGTGAGATTCTTATGCAAGGGTTAGAAGCTCAAGTCTGGATGATATAGCAAAGCATTTCTCCTGGAGTTTCAGTGATCACCCAGGTTAATCTTAGATGTTACAACATGCACAGTAGCATGCAAAATCCCTCTCAGAGGATAAAGGTTGAAATGATTTCCCTGAGATTCACCTATGAGCTTCCGTTGAGTCCAACGTACAACCCAATAAGCTTGCACTCTCTTCTGTATTTAGAGCCTCCCAGGACATAACATCATCTATTGGGACAGGAGTTTATTTATACATTGTGGCAGGGTTCAAAGGATGCATATTGTAAAATAAGCATTCAAAAGGGTGTATAAGCATATGTGTAAAGAAAAATAATAAAAGGAATAAACTCACCACTGAGTTTAAGGAATGGAAAAGCCCTAAGTGGTCCTCCTTGCCGATCCTCCCAAAGTTAACCGCTGCCGTACTGAATTATGGATTAATCATCCCCTCACTTTCACTGAAACTTCAATACATGTGTCCTAAACTGTACTTGGCTTTGCCTATTTTTTAAATTGAGGAAAACATGTACTTACTTACTTTCAAAATAATGTAAGAAAAAATTTTGTTTCTAGAAAGAATAAATGGCTCAGTTTATGAAAAACACGACAGAGTGGGCAGCTCACCTTAAATAATACACACAGCATTCTCTTCCCTTACCCCAAATTCCCCAATATCATGTGTGGTCTGAACTATACACTCACATCCTTGCTTATATATTTTTAAAGATTACTGACCAGATGGTAGATGGGGCTGTAGCCTGTCCTTCCATTTCTGGGCTCCTTAAAATAGACACTATACCCTATATTCATTTTGTATTACTCATAATACCTAGATTCTATCTATCAGTCTATCTCTTCATTCAGGTGTAATTGAAAATAATGAATAAGTGCATACTCAATGAAAATCTAGACATTGTTTCGCCTATTTTTAAAAGTAACATAAATGGAATCATAGTGGCTGTATCATTCTGTGACTTTCTTTTACTCAGCATTATGTTTTGAGGATTTATCCATGTTTAGTTGAGCTGTAGTTCATTGATTTTCATTGCTGTATTAGCAACATTCACTCCACTTCCCAAATTGAAGAAGATGGCAAAATTTGAGTGATGTTTGGGGGTAGATGATTTGGCCAGTGAGTTCTTCCCAGCTCTGACAGGAATAGGGGCTTTGGGTCTAGCAAACAGCCTCTGCTGGAGGGAGAAGCCATGCAGCCTTTCTTTCCTGCTGAGCTGAGATGCCATGTTTTGGTGCTGGTTTGGTTTCAGTATCCTCAGGAGGATACAGGAAGAAAGATGTTCACTTCGTAGCTGCCTTGCTGGGGAATTTGGAGGCAAAGGTTAGGAGCTACTTGCCGGAGGCCAGTGCAATGAGAGAAGATGGGTAATCCAGTCCCCAAATTTTCAAGAGGCTATGAAGATCTTTAGGCAAAGACAGAGAGATGGCATTTCAGGAAGGTCCTCTCTGAGTTGGCTTTTCTGGGCATCTGAGTTGGGGAGGGGGTGGAACATGGCAGGGGGGCAGCCAACCAGCTCCAGCCTCTATCTGCATATTCATAAGTCCCCCACACCGGTTGGCTGTGGTAGGCAGCCCTCTCTATCCCCAGTGCTGGCGTCTGCAGCAGAGCTAGGTCTGTTAGATGGTGCCTTGCCCTGAGAAGGTGCAGGAGGCTTCCCTTGCCCAGCCACAGGTGCCAGGACTGCCTGGGGAGGAAGCAGGGAAACCAAAATCACTTCCTGGCCATGACTCTGTGTGCCCAAGGCTGGTGAAGAGTGGACTGCTCCATCTCCCAGACTGGTGGGCCCCACCTGGCCTCAGAGCCAAGGACTTGGACATCACTGAGGGCATCGTCTCCGTGAGTAACACCATCCCTTCCATTCGCCTTGCCAGAGCACTTTTTAAAAATGATGAAACGTTTATTATGAAAATGTTCAAGTATGTAGAAAAGTGGAGAGAATAGCAGTTTCTAAATACCCATCTATATGTTGTCACCTAGATGTAATATCACCAAGATGTAACAATTGTTAATATGTTGCCATTTTTGTTTCATTTATTTTTGTTGCCTGAAATACTTTCAATTACAGCCATGGAGCCATCTCACTCCTAAACACCCTGGTATGCATCTCCAGAGCACTTTTGAAGCTCTTCTTGCATTAGGTTCTCAAGCCTGTCTTGAGTGAGGGGGCAAGTATCATCCCTATTTGAGAAAAGCAGAAAAGGCAGAAAGTATGGCTTGAGGGCAAATGGCTGGGAGTAAGTAGAGCTCAGATTTCCTAAGTCCCAGCCCAGGGCACCTGTCTCAGCCACATGAAAAGATCTCTTATGTCCAGGCATGTGTTTTCCTAGATAGCAATGAGACATTGGAGCCACTGTGACCTTGGGCATGTCACTTCACCTTTTGGCTTTCGGTTGCCCCATCCATAAAGCAAGGGCATGGCGTGAAGATCTGAGATTCCCTAACACTGGTCTGTGATGTTTTCATTGGTTTTCAGAAAAGACAATATTTAGAGTTTTTTACAAAGCTAAATTTATTTGGATATTATGCCCTCCTTCCTTTTTTTTAAGCAGGGTGGTTAAGATTCTTTTCTTTTATGAGGTAAAAACAATAGTAGGTTGTAGTCTTTTGTATGCTAATTTTTTATGCCCTTACCTGCTCACTCTGGTCCAAATATTCTATTTTATTTTATTTTATTAATAGTTAAAATCAAAAATTCTGGAAACCATCCACATACCAAGTGATCTCTAAGCCCCTTTTAGCTCTAGGTCCCTGGCCGTGGGCCCTCCCAGACCAGCCCTAAGGGGATCACATGTGATCCTCATCACAACCCTAGGAGATGCCACTATTATCAACCCCATTTTACAGAGAAAAAAACTGAGAGGGAAAAGAGGCAGAGTTACTTGTGTAAGTTCACATAAGAGCTAGGGAGTCCTACCCAGGTCCAACACCCAGTGGATCATTTGGTGGTTCATGGGCACCAGGGACGCAGACCACTAGGGCTTCTGACTTGGTTGTGCCTCTGTCTGTCGATGGATAGGGCTGTGTGGCCTGAGCCAACGGTCTGACCTTCTCTCTCATTTCTACCATCAGTCACTGCAATAGGGAGAGCCGCTCAGGGATGGACCAGAGATGGATGGTCTATGTGAGGTTATGCAGGGGGCGCCCAGTTGCCGCATCTTAGAGAATGAAACAGAGATGAGGTTGTATATGAAAACACCTTAGTAAAACATAAAAATGCTGTCTGACCTTGAGATGTGCCTCCCTGAACAAGTCTTACATTAGCAGCTAAAGTTTGCCGAGCCTGGTAAGTACTTGATGGGAGGCTCTTCAGGAATTCTGTGTGTGATCAGACAAAAATGTATTTGGATATAAATGTGTAATTAAGTGATCGCTATTATGAATCACCAATGGTGGACCCTTAGATCCCGTGCCACCTGCTTAGGAGAGGCTGTTTCAGGACAAGGCATTTTCCTCCCTATTTCTCCAACAATAATGTGGGTAGTTATCTACTAGAAACAAGTCTGGTCCAGTTGGAACCCAACTGAGTCTAAGAAACTAATGAACAAAATCCTGCAAAGAGAAACTAAACTTTCCCAATAAAAACTTGGCAGGAACTTTATCAAGGAAATAACAATAGACTTTCTTGTATAAATCTGGATCGAGCATGAATGACAGTGATGAGAAAGAGTTAGCATCTCTCGGGCTTTGCTTGATGCCATTTATCTAAGGACTCCCTATAGCTCGCTTTGCTTTATTGGTTGGTTCCCCAGTGGCCCTGCTCGAGTGTCAGAGGTGTTTGCTGTTTCCTAAATGTGGACATGCCACAGATGGGGAGCTGCTAGATTCACCTCAGCCAGCCCCATGGGCAGCCCTTCCCCTTTGTCCCCTTTGGCAGGGCTTTGGAAGATCTGGAGGGAGGGCAAAGACTGGAGGGACAAGGGGGATGATCTGTGCAGCTGATAACGCCCCAGACACTGGCTGTCTTTTGAGCTCACACCCATGGTTTCTAACACTTCGGATAAAAGGAGACAGACACACAGCTCTTTCTTTTGTCTATTACTTACTTGAAATTCAACCTCACCCTCATGTTATGCTTTCTAGCTGTAAAATCCTATATAACTTTGCAGTTATCTCACGAGTTCTGTATTCTGTACTCATGTCTGCAGATAAATTTGCTTCTCCAGTGGGGCTTTTTATGTCTGGTCCCTAGGAATGTATTTTTGAGAAAGACTCAATGAGAGAAAATGCAATCTTTGTTTGTTTGTTTTAACAGACTTCATTTTTTAGAGCGGTTTTAGATTCATGGCAAAATTAAGAAGAATGTACAAATTTCCATATTCCCTTGCCCCCACGTATGCATAGCCTCCCCATAAATACAAGTTTTTAATTACTGAAGACAAGGGTTGCCTTTTCTTTAATTAGAAAAGTAAAAATATACCCAGAGAAAATATGAAAAATACAAAAAAGTAAAAAGAAGAGAGAGGAGTTATGCATGATTCCATGACTCATAAAGAACTATTGCTTACATTTTAATATATTTCTTTCTCACCTTTTTTTCTTTGTATTTTTAATATGTAATTTTATCTCCCCCCACTTATTATAAAAGAATATTCTGTAAACTCTTCTTAAACACGACTTTTTACAAATGGCTGCATAATATAGCATCATGTAGATAATACCATACTTTATAATTTATTTCACCAATCTCTACTCTTATAATTAATACTAGGATGATTATTTTTGACATAAATCTTTAGATATAGCATATTTTCTTGATTTTACTTCTTAGATGTAGAATCATGAACTCGAATGGTTAAATATTTTTAAATTTTATAATATATACCACATAAATATTTCCCTCAAAATATATGAAAAAATGAGCAAGATTACTGAGAATCAAAGAAATGCAGATAATGAGATAACATTGTCGCCCATCATATTGGCAAAGATTTAAGAGACTGACGACGCCTAATGTTGATGAAAATGAGATACGTGTTCTTTTACAGATATGTTGGTAAAAGAGAAAATGGGCTATTTAAAAATATGCATAAAAATATATATACAAATAATGCATGAATACATTCTTACAAAAATTTAAATTAATACAGAAATACACAGAGTAAAAATTTTAAGTTCTCTGTCAGTCCCTTATCTCCACTCCCAGTACGTTTCTCAAGGGAAGCTGGGCAACAAGTATAAAAGTTTAATGTATGTCTAGTCTTTGACCCAGAATTTCCACTCCTAGAAATGTATCTTAAGAAAATAATAGGATAAATTCTCACAGATATAGGTAGGAGCGTTCATCTCAATTTTACTAATAATAACAATAGCTAACACTTATCAGCAATTTACTATGTGCCAGAAACTGTTCTAAAAAATAACATATGTTAACTCATTGGATCACCTACAAAAACCTTATGATAACTGTAGGTATTATAGTTATTCCCATTTTATTGATGAGGAAGCTAAGGTACACAGAGGTCACAAAGCTAATAAGTAGCTCTAAGGAGTCAAATCTAGGCAGTCTGACTCAGGTCCACACTCTCAACCTTCGTACGATGTCGCTCTACTGCTATAATAATAATAACGTAGGAACAAATCTGTCTATAAAAAAGGAATTTACTAAATAAATTATGGTACCTCCATGCAATGGAATATCATCAACTTTCACAGTGTTGCTATAGATTGATTTTCATTGACGGTAAAGGCAAAAAGAGAAGCTATAAAACTATGTATATATAATTCCATTTTTATTTTTCAACAATTTATATAATTATGAGAAATCATGTACATTTATCTGTACACGGAGGAAAAATTTTGGAAAAAAATGATGAACACCAAAATGTTAACTGATTTTTTTTCTGGAAGGCAGCATTATATGTGTCTTTCTTTTCCTCTTAATACATTTCTATATTTAGGAAGTAAAACAATCCTGTAATACTTTCATAATCTAAGAAAAGCAGTAAGGCTATTTTCATTAGGGTTGTGACACTTGCTAGTCTATCAGTGAATGTGAGAGTGCTGCTAGTTAGTTTTCAAACAGAAAGCATTGCTGCCTGACACCACACCCAGATAAGGGCTCTTGGCTGAACGCTGGCCCCGGCACAGAGGTTTCCTGTTTCTCAGCTGCCCAGATGCAGAATTTCCACGATTGTCCTGCAGGAATGCACGTAGACATCAGGGCACCCAACCACAGTGGAGTCTAGCTGGATTTTCAGATTCTGGCCTCAGGATTTTCCTGCTGTTTGTTGCTTCATTAAACATACTAAGCCTCATCTATTACCCGAGTGGTTCTGCCTTCTGGAGCACACAGACTGCATGGGACCTCAGAAACCATACCTAAGATACCTACAAGGGAAATTTGGCGTAGTTTGTGGTTCTGTGTATATATATATAGTCTCTCTCTTCTCTATGTATAGATTTTGTTCCATGTAGGTCCTAGAGGAATCTGAAATAAAGTACCTCTGAAGAGAAAAATATCAGTCTAAATGAAGTGCTTACAGAACAATTTATTCAACTGAGTCAGCGAATATCTATTTGGTGACAGTTGGCAGTTGGCAGTAACGCACTACTTGGAGACACAGAGGGAGCTCGCAGTCTAAAGCGGGAGACACACTGATTGCTTCAGAGAGGTGCTGACATTTCAGTTGGATTTTAGAAGAGGAGTCGGGGTTTGTTCAGATGTGAAAGTGGAAAGAAGGCCCTTCAAGCAGAGGGAGCACTAAATGTAAAGACATGTGGCATGCAGGAGTTTGGCCTGTTTAGGGAACACAAAGCCCAGGAGAGCTCAACACAGGTGAGTGTCTACAGTCACCAGATGGGAGGGGGTTGGGGGGATGCAAACAGTGAAAGGGATTAAGAAATACAATTGTCATTTATAAAATAGTCATGGGGATGTAAAGTACAGCATAAGGAATATAGTCAATAATATTGTAATAACTATGTATGGTGTCAAATGGGTACTAGGCCTATCAGGGTGATCACTTTATAAGTTACACAGATGTCTGATCACTATGTTGTACACTTGAAACTAATATAATACTGTATGCCAACTGTAATTGAAGAAAAAAAACCATAGGTGTGTGTTGAGGGTAGTGGCTCCAGAGGCATTAGATTAAGACCATGTTTACAAGGAGCTGAGACAGCTGAGCCTTAGCGTCAACAGGAAGCTAGCAAAGACTTTGGTTTCATGAAGGGGCATAAACAGACATACATTATAGAAAATTAATGCCAATGCCAATGTCACTGAGAAAGTTGAAACAAAAGGGAACTTCCACCGACTCCCATCACCGCATCTGCCCTGCTGCCAGCACCTGACCATAGGCACTGCCTCCCTTCCTGCTCCCATGGGTGGACTGAGGGTTCTCGCTGAAGCCAATGCCTGCACATGTGCACTCCATCTTGTCCTCTCCTTTCTACCCAAAGACAAGGCTCCGGAAATTCTCCCCATCTTGCCTACATTAACAGATTTTATTTTTCTATGGCATCATTGCTATCAGCCCGAAAATATGCTGTTATTCCTCAATAGAAACCCTCTCTTGGCTCCATTTCTTCTAGCCACAGTCCCATTTCTGTCTTCTTTACAAAACTCCTCGAAAGAGTTATCATAGTCCATGTCACCGATATCTCTTGTCCTCTCCCTGAAATCCACTCTAATTGGACTTTTCCTCCCTCCACTCCACCCAAACTGCTCTGATCAAGATCCCAGATGACTCCACATTGCTAACTCACAGGGCCAATTCACAACCCTTATGTGACTTGACCTCTCCCCATTCCTAGAAACACTTTCTTCACTTGGCTCCCAGGGCCTTGCACACCCCTAGGCTCCTTCCTACCTCCCTGATTTCTCTTTCCATTTTCCTGATCGACTCCATTCTGTCCCCAGCCTCTTCATGTCATCATGTCCCAGGACTTAGACCTCGGCCCTCTCCTCCTCTCTGTCTACATTCACTCCTTGGTGAGTCCATCCATCCACATATTGACGACCCCCAGTTTTATATTTCTAGCCCAGATCTCACACTGAACCTCAGGTTTACTTATACAACTGCTTTTTCAACATCTCCACTTAGATGTCTAATCATTACCTCAAATTTAACATGTCCTAGACTGAGCTCCCGATATTCCTCCCTAAACCTGCTCCTTCTGCAGTCTTCCCCTTCTCAGTTCATGCAATGCCATCCTTCCAATAGCTCAGGCCAAATACAGTCATCATCAGTGATACTTCTTCTCTTGAGCCCCACATCCGATCTGTTAGCAAATCCCTTCGGCCCCAACTTCAACGTATATCCAGGATCTGACACAACTTTCCATTTCCATGCTACCACCCTGGTCCAAGTCATCTCATCTAGATTATCATCATCTAGATTATTGCAAGAGCCTCCTAAGTAGTCTCCTTGTTCCAAGCCTCGCTCCCCCGCTCCCCAGTCTATTCTTCAACCAGTAAAAAAACGATCCTTTGAAAACTAAGTCAGGTCATATTGGCTTATAATACTCCATTGGGTCCTCATTTATCTCAGAGTAATGGCCTTTCATTATTACTTAGTAAGTTATTACATTTGTCCCCCTTTGCATGAATGTTTGTTCCACATGGCAGAGGGTATTTGTCTGTTGTTAGCACTCGATCCATGTTTGTTTTCATGAATGACTGTAGAAGAAGGACCAGAGTTAGGAGAGGTTAAAGGATGGGAGACCGGTCATGAGGTTGGGATTGTCCAGGTGAGAACTGATGAGACCCTGAATCAGGAAAATGTAATGGGAAAGGCAGGATGGAATGTAGTGCAGAACCACTTTGGCCATAAATTTACTAGCTATGGTGCCCAAAGCAGTGTTGAGGATGAGGAGTTGGGCAGGAGTCAGAGAGATTCCCCAGCTTCCAGCTTGAATGAGATATAGGTAGGGTGAGAGGAGAGGCCGAGGAGAAGCTACAGGGTTTGGGTTTGGAAATGTTGAGTCTAAGCAAGAAATGTTCACTAAGCAGCTAGAATAACCATAACCAATCCCTCTTTTTTTTGGAAGCTACTTACATGAAAATATCTATAGTCTGTATTATTGTTGTACCATTCTTCTTGGTTAAAATATCAATTCTGCCAGTTAGTTATCATTATGAGAAAGCAGCTAATGCATGCTTAACAATCCAAATATGCTTATCAGATAAGGTCTGATTTTAAAGTAATTTTAAAATATTATGTGATTTTAAAATTATATATACTATATATTTGTCGTAAAATGATCACAGGAAGTTATGAAATGTTTCTCTCTCCAAGAGGCGGTAAACCACCTAAACCGTTGGTATAAACTTGGCGATAATAAATTTTTTAAGTTAATTTGGCAAGTCATTTATTTTTATTTTAGTAACTTAAAAATGTCTTATTCAAAGCTAGAATCTTCTAATTATTCTGACCAGAGAACCTAGCCTTCGTTGAGTGGTATTTTCCCCATGATGGCACTGTAGCTGTCACTGCCTCCCACCCTCGGCGCTGGCGCTTAGAGTGACATTGCTCATGCGGAGCTTATGTTGGGTGTCTCTGGCTAATCACCAGGAGGCTCCAGGTAGAAGTAGCCACATCTACAGTCGAGGACCCACTGGCTACAGAAGAGCTGAGATTTGCCTGAGGTAGAGAATACCAAGTAAGCTTTAGGGTGAAAGTGGGAAGAAGAAAGCAAACTCCCACCTGCCAGCCTTTGTGCAAGAGAAGCAAAGGAGAATGGAAATTCGTAGAGAAAAAAATTAATTTACTTCTTCTAGGAAAGGAAGAGTGTGCTTAAGAGACAGCTAAGTCAATCTCTTATGCAGGATTTTTCATCTTCAGGAGAGCTCAACACGGGTGAGTGTCTACAGTCACCAGATGGGAGGGGGTTGGGGGGATGCAAACAGTGAAAGGGATTAAGAAATACAATTGTCATTTATAAAATAGTCATGGGGATGTAAAGTACAGCATAGGGAATATAGTCAATAATATTGTAATAACTATGTATGGTGTCAAATGGGTACTAGACCTATCAGGGTGATCACTTTATAAGTTACACAGATGTCTGATCACTATGTTGTACACTTGAAACTAATATAATACTGTATGCCAACTGTAATTGAAGAAAAAAAACCATAGCTGTGTGTTGAGGGTAGTGGCTCCAGAGGCATTAGATTAAGACCATGTTTACAAGGAGCTTAGTGTCAACAGGAAGCTAGCAAAGACTTTGGTTTCATGAAGGGGCATAAACAGACATACATTATAGAAAATTAATGCCAATGCCAATGTCACTGAGAAAGTTGAAACAAAAGGGAACTTCCACCGACTCCCATCACCGCATCTGCCCTGCTGCCAGCACCTGACCATAGGCACTGCCTCCCTTCCTGCTCCCATGGGTGGACTGAGGGTTCTCGCTGAAGCCAATGCCTGCACATGTGCACTCCATCTTGTCCTCTCCTTTCTACCCAAAGACAAGGCTCCGGAAATTCTCCCCATCTTGCCTACATTAACAGATTTTATTTTTCTAGGGCATCATTGCTATCAGCCCGAAAATATGCTGTTATTCCTCAATAGAAACCCTCTCTTGGCTCCATTTCTTCTAGCCACAGTCCCATTTCTGTCTTCTTTACAAAACTCCTCGAAAGAGTTATCATAGTCCATGTCACCGATATCTCTTGTCCTCTCCCTGAAATCCACTCTAATTGGACTTTTCCTCCCTCCACTCCACCCAAACTGCTCTGATCAAGATCCCAGATGACTCCACATTGCTAACTCACAGGGCCAATTCACAACCCTTATGTGACTTGACCTCTCCCCATTCCTAGAAACACTTTCTTCACTTGGCTCCCAGGGCCTTGCACACCCCTAGGCTCCTTCCTACCTCCCTGATTTCTCTTTCCATTTTCCTGATCGACTCCATTCTGTCCCCAGCCTCTTCATGTCATCATGTCCCAGGACTTAGACCTCGGCCCTCTCCTCCTCTCTGTCTACATTCACTCCTTGGTGAGTCCATCCATCCACATATTGACGACCCCCAGTTTTATATTTCTAGCCCAGATCTCACACTGAACCTCAGGTTTACTTATACAACTGCTTTTTCAACATCTCCACTTAGATGTCTAATCATTACCTCAAATTTAACATGTCCTAGACTGAGCTCCCGATATTCCTCCCTAAACCTGCTCCTTCTGCAGTCTTCCCCTTCTCAGTTCATGCAATGCCATCCTTCCAATAGCTCAGGCCAAATACAGTCATCATCAGTGATACTTCTTCTCTTGAGCCCCACATCCGATCTGTTAGCAAATCCCTTCGGCCCCAACTTCAACGTATATCCAGGATCTGACACAACTTTCCATTTCCATGCTACCACCCTGGTCCAAGTCATCTCATCTAGATTATCATCATCTAGATTATTGCAAGAGCCTCCTAAGTAGTCTCCTTGTTCCAAGCCTCGCTCCCCCGCTCCCCAGTCTATTCTTCAACCAGTAAAAAAACGATCCTTTGAAAACTAAGTCAGGTCATATTGGCTTATAATACTCCATTGGGTCCTCATTTATCTCAGAGTAATGGCCTTTCATTATTACTTAGTAAGTTATTACATTTGTCCCCCTTTGCATGAATGTTTGTTCCACATGGCAGAGGGTATTTGTCTGTTGTTAGCACTCGATCCATGTTTGTTTTCATGAATGACTGTAGAAGAAGGACCAGAGTTAGGAGAGGTTAAAGGATGGGAGACCGGTCATGAGGTTGGGATTGTCCAGGTGAGAACTGATGAGACCCTGAATCAGGAAAATGTAATGGGAAAGGCAGGATGGAATGTAGTGCAGAACCACTTTGGCCATAAATTTACTAGCTATGGTGCCCAAAGCAGTGTTGAGGATGAGGAGTTGGGCAGGAGTCAGAGAGATTCCCCAGCTTCCAGCTTGAATGAGATATAGGTAGGGTGAGAGGAGAGGCCGAGGAGAAGCTACAGGGTTTGGGTTTGGAAATGTTGAGTCTAAGCAAGAAATGTTCACTAAGCAGCTAGAATAACCATAACCAATCCCTCTTTTTTTTGGAAGCTACTTACATGAAAATATCTATAGTCTGTATTATTGTTGTACCATTCTTCTTGGTTAAAATATCAATTCTGCCAGTTAGTTATCATTATGAGAAAGCAGCTAATGCATGCTTAACAATCCAAATATGCTTATCAGATAAGGTCTGATTTTAAAGTAATTTTAAAATATTATGTGATTTTAAAATTATATATACTATATATTTTTCGTAAAATGATCACAGGAAGTTATGAAATGTTTCTCTCTCCAAGAGGCGGTAAACCACCTAAACCGTTGGTATAAACTTGGCGATAATAAATATTTTAAGTTAATTTGGCAAGTCATTTATTTTTATTTTAGTAACTTAAAAATGTCTTATTCAAAGCTAGAATCTTCTAATTATTCTGACCAGAGAACCTAGCCTTCGTTCAGTGGTATTTTCCCCATGATGGCACTGTAGCTGTCACTGCCTCCCACCCTCGGCGCTGGCGCTTAGAGTGACATTGCTCATGCGGAGCTTATGTTGGGTGTCTCTGGCTAATCACCAGGAGGCTCCAGGTAGAAGTAGCCACATCTACAGTCGAGGACCCACTGGCTACAGAAGAGCTGAGATTTGCCTGAGGTAGAGAATACCAAGTAAGCTTTAGGGTGAAAGTGGGAAGAAGAAAGCAAACTCCCACCTGCCAGCCTTTGTGCAAGAGAAGCAAAGGAGAATGGAAATTCGTAGAGAAAAAAATTAATTTACTTCTTCTAGGAAAGGAAGAGTGTGCTTAAGAGACAGCTAAGTCAATCTCTTATGCAGGATTTTTCATCTTCAGGAAGCTAGCTAAAGTGCAGTTATGTCAAAAGACTTAGAATCCTTTTTTCCCCCCAGAATCTCTTGTATTTTATTTATTTATATATATATATATTTTATTTGTTATTATTATGGTGACATTGGCTAATGAAATTCAGTAAGTTTCAGGTGTATAATTTAGCAGTAAAGCAAAAACATATGTATATATATATATGCACATATATATACATACATGTAGCGTTGTGTTTTCACTGCCCACAGTTAGATTTCTTGAATCTCAGTAACTGAGAGCTGCTCGCGGCCTCGCTGAGCCTGTTTCCTAGACTGCTAAATGGGAGAATAACACTGACTCTCGTGTGGTGTGAGGTGCAATGAGGTAACGTGTACAAATATTTCGTAAACTGGATGTACCTTATACCTGCTATCAGAAGCCTCCTGGTTAAAGCACAGTATATTTTGATACTTTGAAAACAAAACAGCTTCAGGCAGCCTTTTCTAAAATAGCTCCCTACTTCTCCCCATACCTTCAGTTTCCAACACCTGTTGTGCTTTTTCTTCATGGCAGGTATCCTGACCTGAAAAGAAGCTTGTTTATTCTCTCTTTCTCTGCTAGACAGCCAGCTCCATAAGAGCGGAATTCTACTGGTCTTGTTCACCACTGTCCCTTTAAGTGCCCAGATGAAGTCCTGATGCATAGTAGATGCTTAATAAATAGTTGTTCAATGTCGAACGATGAATGCAGATGAATGCCTAAACTGAGCTGAGCAGCTGGTTCTAAAATTCTGGTTTGCTCGTTTCAAATGCAGGTTTCCTGGTGGAGCACAGAGGGAATCAGATTCAGCAGGGCTGGTGGGACCTACTACTGACTTTGCTGTTTTTAACAAGTGAGGGGTGATTCTGTGCAGGCAGTCACTAAGAAAGTTCCGCTGAATCTAACAAATCTGGTTTTGACTCCAGCCTGCCACTTACAGGCTGTATGACTTCGGGAGGTGACTTCTTAACGTCTCTGAGCCTGTTTCCTTATCTGTAAAGTAAGAATGACAACATCCTCACGGAATTTTCATAATTAGGTAAAAAATGTAAAGTTCTTGGCATAATGCCAGTTATGCAGTTAGATGCGATTGTCATTTTTATTATCATTCTTACGTTATTGCTATCTATGCCCTGGCAGGAGAGAACTTTCTTCCTGGGGGATTGCTCTTGGGAATCTCCTCAAAGTTTGGTCCTAACCAGCAGCACCAGGGCACCTGGGAGCTGATTAGAAACGCAGAATCTCTGCCCCGCCCCGGACCTGCTGAATCCAATTCTGCTTTTTAACAAGGTCAGTTTACACGTTTAAGTTTGAAAAGCATGGCTCAAAGTCACGTGTACCATGTCCTTCCTGTCTCTCATTTCAGAGTCAGCCCAGGAGGTTTGTAAGCCTGGGCATCCCAGAGGCTGAACACTTGACCCCGCTCATTTCTACTGCACCTCCAGCTGAGGACGTTAGGAGGAGGGGTTCCCTCACAGAGCCCTGAGTAACCCCACAGTCTCTGAGCAAGTGACTGTGGAGCCAGGAGATGGATCCAAACTCCAGCGTGCTTTCTTCTCCATCCCGGGCCTGCTCCCGCCCAGCAGAATCCTGTGTGGGAGGTGGGAGAAGCCCACCCCCTCGTGAGCAGGGCAGAGACTCATTCTTTCCCTGGAGCCAGGTCCCCAGCTCCAGCCTCACTGACCCTGATTGGTTTTGGGATGAACACGTCCAGGCAAAGAGGGCCAGAGTAGAGACCATCATCCGAGGCATGTGCCTCTCCCCTAATCCTCTGGTGCCAGGCAACACCCGAGCCAGGGACGGTCCCTGCTGCCCAGAGAAGACCCGGGAACGGAAGAGGAAGCAGAGCCTTCCCATGCAGCAAAACCCCCTGAAGCCAGGCCCTGCTGGGAACCACGGCAGCAGGAAGGGGGCCCCTCACATGAAAGAACAGCTTCAGCTGCTGAAGCAACAACTAAGACATCTGCAAGAGCACATCCTTCAGGCTGCCGAGCCCAGGGACACAGCTCAGGGTCCAGGAAGCCCTGAGAAGGGATGGGGTCCTCACAATGTAAAGCAGAGGAATGGCTATGGGTCCAGGCCCTGGGCTGTGGATAGTGACCACCACCAGAGGTCCGGTGGAGACCTCTCTGGGGTGGAAAAATACCCCAGAGAGGTGTCTGAGGTTGAATACCAGCCTGAAGAGCCCATGTTCCTTCCTTCTGGAACACGAGCTTTGCTGGAGATTCTGAGGAAAGAATTGATTGGGGCAGTGTCCCAGGCTGTGGACTCAATATTACAAAAGGTACTATTGGATCCACAAGGCCACCTGACTCAGCGGGGCAGAAGTTTCCAGGGGCTGGTGCCAGAGAGTAGAATTGAGACTTCACCTGAGGGAAGTGCCTATAAAGATCCACTTCCTCTGGCCGCCTTGCCCAGGAGGGCCCAGGCCCAGGCTGGGGTCTTACTGGGAAACTTATCACTGGCCAAGCCTCCAGATTCTCCTAGGTACCCTACCTCTCCGAGGATGATCCCCAAATCCTATCAAGGTCCCCCAGAAAACTGTCCCTTGGCTGTGCCTTCCCATGTCCAGGAAAATCAGATTCTTGGCCAGCTGCTGGATCAGGGACCTTGTGGTCTCTGGAGCGGCAATCTTCCCCAGGACTCACCTTCTCAAAGTCACTCCTCTGCAGAGTCTGCCCTGCGACCTTGGGGAGCTGTCAAACCGCGACCGTCGGTTTTGAGCCAGGAGCAGCATCCCTTGCCCTTCACTTCCACCTGTTTGGAAAGACTGTCCCTTCTTCCCTCAGTGAAGATGGAGCACCGCGGCCTGCAGGCCGCCGCTGATGTACTTCCTTTTTCTTCAGTTCACATATCCTTTACTAGTAATTGAAGTTCTGTTGCCACAGCCCAGAGAAACAGGAAATCTGGAAGACAAGGGGAGGTAGAGACAAATACCTGCATGGCATAGGGAGTAGCTTTGCTTCCTCCATGGTCTTCTTAATGTGCCTCTGTGTCTTCCTTCCCTGTGGTTCACAGAGATGAGGTTCCTGAGAAAGTAGTCACGATTCTGGGATTTAAGGATGCTGGAGAAAAAGGTTCATTTATCTTCTCTGTGACACAACAGATTCTACCACTACTGACTTATACTCCTTTGGGTCTGAAAAGGTTTTGTTTTTAAACTCGAATGGGCTTCAAAAAGATGACAAATACCCGGTGGAAGGAAGAATTTTATAAGTTGGTCACCAGCTGCCCATATACCCGGGCAGAGAGGGTCAAAGGAATGACCTCATCTGAGACATGCTCCCCGCACCCCAATCTTTTGGCTCTATAGGCAAAAGGCCTTCATTGTCTAGATAATTCACAGGAAAGATATGAGGCAGATATAGAAGGGAACATTTTCCCCAGGGACTAGAGCCGAGGTGGCTGGAAGGGGTAAGAAGACTTCAGTTTAAGGAACAGCTCTGAACCACAGCCGAGAGGGAAAGGAGGCCCCTGTGGGTAAGGCCAAGTTGCAGGGGTCTGGGATCTTACAGCATCATCTTTGCCACCCTTAGGCAGACCCTGCTCTCTTAAATAATGTTTCTCGGAGTAACACTCCCTCAAGGTATTAGTAGCTGTTGAATTAAGAAGAAAAAAAAAAGCAGCTTGGGTAAATACTGGGTTAGTTTCTTTGCTCCAGGACTTCTCAGAGCCTTTAACATGCTGAAGTCCAAAGTGAAGCTCTAAGAGGAGCATGTATGCAACCCCAAACTCATGACCAAAGAACTTTCTTCTAACAAGCATCTTGAGGACTAAAGTTCCTGACAACACATTTTGAATGTTGCTTTTATAGCGAGCTGAGCTCATGCTGCTGCCTCTCATGGGCAGCCTTGAACTAAGTTTCTAGAGGGCGCTGTGTCTGTGGGGTGAACAGTCGTGCCCTCTGTCTGGCAAGCTGTAGGAAGGGTGGCAGGAGCAGGTGGGACCCACTCACCGCCACACCGAGGCCAGCTCTTGTGTCCTAACTGCTATGAGCGCCCCCTGCTGGCCACAGGCATTAAAAACAGCCCAAAGCTCAGGCGCCGCTAGGAGCTTTCTGGGCAGGCAGCGAGCGGCTATAAAGCCAATGCTAGGAACACCTCACCTGCCACCACTGCCTCCTCGCAGCAGGGAATCTTTTGGGAGGTATGGAGATATCAGCATAAATAGATTTTCTTGTCAGGCTGATTTTCTTTTCTATGTAAGAAAGGCTCCCTCTCTGGGCCTTTGTTGAGATGCCACTGGTTAAGGCTCCCTGTTAAAGTCAGGCAGTGGTAGAAGAACCTCAAGAACACAGTCTCCAAAGATTCTCTGCTATACTACCCTTGGGAGGGTCATGCTGATCTTAGGCATCCGTGTGCCTGGCCCTATCCTGTGAAATGGGGATGGGACTCAGAGAGCTTCTGGAGGTTTCAGGGCCCATCCACTGAGCCTGGCTGCACAGTGAGGTACTCTGCTACTGTTGGAATGATTTGGGACCTCCAGGCAGCATCCTGCCCCACAACTATTTCCTCATTCCTGCTGCCTACATTCCAGCATTAGAAATTTATTCCTGTGGGCCATGAAAGCCACCTATGAGCAAGATACTTTGAAGTATAAAAGTACTTTTACATTCACGTGACATCCTTGTGAACACAGGCGAAGCAGGTATGATGATGAGGGCAGCATTTGCTGTGCACTTTTTCTGTGGCAGGTACTGCTACCAGCAGGTCACATGTACACGTCCACTACCACTTAGTCACGTTCTGAAACTCAAAAAGCTCTCAAAATCCCTATGATTTCTTTTTCCTAAGGCTGATGGGAGCTCTTTTTTTTTTTTTTTTAATTTTTTTTTTGGTGGTGGTGGTAAAACCTGGCTTGCATTGATTGGAGGCTATTTATAGACTAACCCACTTAGTACAGTCACCCATTTTTCTGTGGAAATATTAATGTGTTAGATTACAGACTGCTACCACAGCCTCTGCTGCAGGTGTTAACTAACATATGGCACGTGTACCATATCACCTTTATAAAATAACAGAAATTCTGAAATCTGAACCCCATTTGGCCCAGTGTTTCAGATAAGAGATTGTGGCCTATATTATGTATGTCACAATCCTCAAGCATCCACTCTAGATCAAGCATCTGAGAGGCAGGGAGAGAGAAGTGAACTAAATTGCCCAAAGTTACAAGACAGACACAGGCAGAACCAGTATTCAAACCCCCAATCTGACTGCCAAGCACAGGTTTCAGCCACTACAGTCCATATTTAAAAATGGCCCAGAGAGGGTAAGTGGCTTGCCCCAAATCACACAGCTAATAGGTGGCAAAATCAGCATCTGAAACTGGATCTTTGGACTCCCAAATCCAGGGTTCTTTCCGCAGCATTCATGAATCTATAAGAAGGATAAGAAGTAGGGCCGATGAGGCAGGGGGCAGGGGTCTTCCAGGTAGCAGCGTAGGTGCCTGGGCCAGCTATAAGTGTAATTAGTTGGTTTCCTTTGGCTAAACTGAGATATCTTACTGAGAAGTCTTACTTGTCCTGAAGCTACACCCCTCAGACGCAAGCTCCAAGGTTACTTACCCTGTGTAAAGCTTGTCACCCAGCCCCAGGACTGTCCCTAGCAATGCTACGTGTTCTTGTGTAAAAATATTTATTTTCTCCCACCCTGGTGGCAAAGCAATCATACCACGGCTCCCTGCTCCTGTTAAAGGGGACGAGATCTGTTCCCAGACTGAGGTATGGATTGGAATACGATTTCCATATTTATGTATGGATTAAGGTCGACCATTTAAGCATTCAGTCATTCCTTTATCTAACAAACATTTATTGAGCACCTACTATGTTCCTAGCACTGGGCTAGGCATGTGGAATATAAAGATGAAAAGATAAAGTCCTTGCCCTCGAGGAGCTCACAGTCTAAATGGGGAGACAAACATGCAGTAAAATTCCAATAAGGTTCTTGCTACAACAGAGGTTTGTACAAAGAGCCCTGGTAGCCCAGGATAAGGAAGGCCTAATTCGGCAAGCAAAGGCTTCACAGAGGAGGAGGCGTCTGAGTTGAGAGAGGAAGGGTGAGAGAAAAGTTCTGCCAGGCAAAAAAAGAGCAGGTGCAAAGCAGCAGTTCAACTTTCTTGAGCCAAAGCGAATTGTGACCTGGGACTCGGTCTGGTTAAATGCTTGTTGGCTTAAACACTGCAAAGGCAGCTATGAGAGCCAGAATGGGGACCGCCACGTTGGCTCTTCTCGTTTTACAGATGAGGACACTGAGGCAGACAGAGGAAGTAAATCTCTGTTTGGGGTTTGAAATGATTTATCTGGGATAGAGCTGCCATCTCTTCTCATCCTCCTAAAAGCACACACAAAGTACAACGAACTGTATTTGATATCATATATGCCATAGAACTTTTACAGGTCAAAATTGTTTTTACATTCTGCAACTGTACTATATATATATATGGTATTTAGCATCCAGAAAAAAAAAAAAAAAGCTTATCTGATCAGACTGGCTAGAGACACAAAAATAAAGCAAATATACCATTCAACTGGAATAAAATAAAATAAAAACCATAAGAAACAGAACAATTCACTGTTTGGATAATTTGATCAAATTATTTGATAAACTGATATTAATTTTCCTTGACACTGGGATAAATCCAGGAGGGTCTAAATCCTAGTCACCTGAAGAAGGCCAAACTCATGTTTTTCTTCACACGCTACCCCAGCTCCAGCCTTCTGAAGGCTTATTTCCCTGATGTACAGGTAAAATATTTCCACTGAGTTTCAGCCTCTGCAAAATTCCCAAGTGGCAGTGGGTTTTGCCCAGTGTGAGGCAAATCCTAGGTCATCATGCGTGCGCCTCAGCTCCCCTTATATTGGTGGAATTGGTGCAATTTCCCGTTCTGGGCTGAGACTCTGCCTAAATAATCATGAATAACTTTGGTCTGGGAAGGTTAGACATTTAAATGTTTAAGGGTTTGTGCTGTAGCAATACCCAGAAATACATAGGGAAGGAAAAGGAAGGGAGAAAGAAATGTTAGTAAATGGCATCTTTGGCCTAGTATTTATCTTTGCTGGGGACACTATGAAAAAGAAAGAGACTATATACAGTTGGACACCGTCAAATTGACATTCAAATTGCTGTGTTTCAAATGGAGTGAAAGTACATACAGATCAAGCGTTACAATAAGGAAAATCGAGCTCTGTGGCTGGAACCAGACCTTGCCTGTTCCCATAAAGATTCTGAAGGCCTCCTTTACCCTAGGTGTTGGGTTAGGGTTGTTAATGCTTTGAATCTATATCATTTCTTTGCATTTTCCAGGTCTTTCCCTCATATGCAGTTGCTTGGTTGATCCCTGAACAAAGCTGTGATTTAGATTCATTCTGCAACTTTAAGTTGCTGATAAATTGCTCTCTGATCTACACCCTCACCCCTTCCCTTGGCTCTTTACCCAGCAGAAGGCTCCAGGGCTACCATGCAGTCTTCCTGGGTGCAGCAGAGGCTGGTAGCACACACTGGCCTTGACTTTCCCAAAGTTACACTTAGACACCATGGCAAGCTTTTCATGGGTGAAATACCTTCATAAATCTGGCATATCAAAAAACATTTATTTTCTAATGGGCACTATATAGCTAATTCAGATTTTTCTGTGAATAACTAAATAGGCTTAGAAAATAGCCATGGCTTTTCAAAGGAAGCCCTTTTTAATGTTGGTTGAAGCCATTCTCATTAACCTCTATGTTGAACTGGAAGCTGACAGTTCTAACTCAGAGCACCTTATGGTAAATGTCTGACTTGATGGACCCCCATATTTGCACAGTTCAACCGCTGCATTACCTCCCAGATGATCAAGTGGTTCAGCAACTTCCGTGAGTTCTATTACATCCAGATGGAGAAATTTGCCCGGCAAGCGATTTCAGATGGTGTCACAAATCCCAAAATGCTGGTGGTTCTCCGTGACTCAGAACTTTTTCGAGCTCTCAATATGCACTATAACAAGGGAAATGACTTTGAGGTAAGACCATTTACTCAGGTCCCATGAGGTCTGATGAGTGCGTTCCCTTTGCGATTGGAGTTTTAGAAAAGACCCTCTTCTGTTTCTGACCTTAAGTCCCCAAGAGCCAGGGCAGCCTGGGGCCAATCTCTGTACCATCCACAAAGATTACAGCCTGAGCATCTCTTAGGCAATAGGCATACACCACAAACTGAATATTCAGCCATTCTTCATTCTGAAACTTAAGCAGAGGTCTGCCAGATGTTATGTAATTCTAGACTTAATACTCTGTGATTACCAAGTTACATAGGTTGTTGACCTTTTGGCCTTAATGCCAGAAGGCCTAAGGCTAAATGCTGAGCTCAGTTATAGCCCAGTCTTGGGCTAAGTTTTCTTTACAACGATTCCTGTTCATTTGGTTCTTTATTCTCACTTGAACAGTCTTATTCACGGGCCTTCCATGGCAAGTCACCTCAAATCCTTTCTGGAAATACAAACAATATTCAAGCTTCTCAGTCCTTTGGGGGCTCTCTATGAAGGCACACTAGTGGCACCTTAGAGGTAAAGCATTAGTAAAGGGTGAGCAAGTGTTCTACGTATCATGGGAGAAAACTCCTCATCCAGGCACGTGTTTCCTTGTGTGCAGCTGACAGCTGTCAGCCTGGCATCTTGTTCTGCAGGTGCCGGGTATGTCTGGCCGCCGACTACACTTCCCTCTGCTTGACTTTCTCACTTGTGATCACGGTGAGCAGTTTACTGATATCTCCAAGAAAGAGAAGAACTGCTGACATCCACTGGTCAGACACTCCATCAGAATGTGTCTGGAAACCTAAGCCTACGTGGGGAAAACGGACCATGCCTCCTTTCTGGGGCTTGTGGGGTCTGGATGTGTAGGAGGGGCAGCACTGCTGTATCTTTCCATGTAGGGGCGGTCATCTGGCCTGCAATGGTGGTAAGCCCAGGCCATCCTGGATCTGGAGGACCTGTGGGATGCCACGGCAATTATTGTGCCAGTCTGGGCAAGGTCCCAGAACATAGTCTTTAGTTCCCCTCAGCCTCATGGTTGGATTTGGAAGCAGGAATGATTCCAAGTCCTTTGGATCCAGCCCCAAAAGATGGTGGGATGAGGAACAACAGTCATAAATTTGGGGGCACTCTTTTCCACATTAGGCACGAAGGGAAAAAATGTTAAAAACCTCTTTTGAACTACAGATTTAATTTCAGAGTTTCCCATTTACTTACTAAAAATGTCACCCATTAGTGGAATCGACTCCTGCTATGAAGGGAGTGTCCCTGATATGCTTTCTCCCAGGTCTGTATCACTGGTACCATCATTTTAAGGTTTGTATTCGATAGGGGAACAGAGGATTCCTAGGGCTGCAAAAATCAGGGGCCAGTAGAGCAGGGATGCTCTTTATCAGCCCACCACCCAAGGAACAGGCCGCATGAGGCAGTGAGGTGTGCATGGCGCCAGTGCTCCACAGACTCATGTCTTCTCTTTCTCGTGGGTCTCTTTGGAAATACAGGTCCCAGATTGCTTCTTGGAAATTGCCAGCTTGACGTTACAGGAATTCTTCAGGGCTGTCTCCACGGGGAAAGACTCAGATCCTTCCTGGAAGAAACCCATTTATAAAATTATTTCCAAACTGGACAGCGACATCCCAGAGATATTTAAATCTTCCAGCTATCCCCAGGAGCTGTTTCGGAATTAAAATCCCTCAAAGTGAGGAGCTACTGGCTAGGATTTCCTGGGTTTGTCTTAAATGGCAGTCAGTATAGCTATGGTCGTATAAAAAGAGCATAAGGACAACCGCCCGCCCCGCCCCCGCCAATAGGTACTACTACCATTTAATATCATTTATTTCCTTTTCTAGAATCATCAAAGTTTAACTTTAACTATAAAAATATATCAACGAAGTGTAATGGTGTGTTGGTAGTGTATTGTAAAAGGAAAACAAGGTTTTTGGAATCAGAATACTTAAATCTCTACTGTTTCCGAGCGTTGTGACCCTGGGAATGTGCAGGTATTCTCTGCATCTGTAAAACGAGGCTGTAAAGATTAAAAGATAACGTCCTTAAGTTCTGTGAAATGTCCCCCACTACTGCAAATGTTAGTTTTCTCCCCCTTGGCTTTCTGATAAGGTTATCTCTCTCTCGTTTTTTTGTTTTGTTTTGTTTTGTTTTGTTTTTACAAATTCCTGGCTGTAGTTACCAATTTATCAAGCACCACCTATTTATTAGACACTTTCAAATATATTATCTTTAAGCTTTTACCCTGAAAAGTAGATGTTATCTTCATTTTAAAAAATAACCAAATAGAAGTTTTAGAACAGTGAAATAACTCACCAAAGTACAAGGCTAAGGCGTTTGTGTTGGTAAGGGTAGGCAGAAGTTTGGAAGAACCCAAGGCCTTCTGATACCAGACTGTATCCTGACCACCTCATGCTGCTTGTCATGATCTTAAACAGGCCACCGTCCCCAGTAAGCATCCAGCACTGATGGGGCACTGCCACCTGACAACTGCTGGGGGGTGATTTTCACTGAGGAGTGATTTTCACTAATCATTCCAGCAAGCCAAATACAAACTTTCTGCAGGACATTCGTCTGGTGGAAGAATTTATCAGCTGGACTACCCAGAGTCTCTAGCTGACCAATGAAATTGAGGCCCTAGCCTCTTTTGCGCAGAAGTAGCTGCACTTCAGAATGTGGAAGCTAGAAAGGGCCTTTGGAGATCATCTGGCCCAGACGGGAGACTTGCACAGTCTGTGCATAGCCTCACAGACGATGAATGACACAACTGGAACAAATACAGCATCACATTCTCCCATTCCATAAGGAAATGACAGTCCATGGTCAATTTTTCACAGATAAAGGAATTCATGAAATCAACATTTTCCCCCCTTCTGGCCTAATATAAATTGTGATATAATCTCAGGAGACAGGCGAGATATCTGTCAAACTGATGCGTCTACATCAACAGTTGAATCAAAGCTAGTCAGAATCGTCTTTGGAAGCCCGGCCAAGGGTGTGCAACCTGGGGTGGGCACACAGCTCAGGCTCTGCCGTTCTGATTAAGGGGTGTCTGTGACTTCATTAGCTTACTTCTTTCCCATCTACAAAAACAAGTTTCCATGTTCACCTACCACACTTCCTTGACTTTTCAGGTGGGCTGGATCAGATGAAATAAAGTCCCTAAACTATTGTTAAATTTATCAACATGAAAAGGTATGAGAGATGACTCTCTTTTGAATTTTCTCTTCAAATGGCTGAGAAAAAAAAATCAAAAACATACTTAACCCAAACCAATCTTCTATGGTTGTTTTTACATGTCCTTCGATACATCCAATTGTACTCAGATGATCTTTGCCCTATTTTCTCCCACAATGTTTCCCTTACGAAAGTGAAAGAATCTGCCAAATCTAAGTTTTAAAAAGTAGGCAAGCACTGAGTACCCTGAGCAAGGGCAATCAGTTATCTGTGTTTGGAGACAGCAGAAGAACGCACTATCCAGAGTGATATTACATAGCTATTTAAGACATTCATGAGAAACAATTCCAAGTTTACAAGATTGTCTGATACAGAGCAGCCGTTTTCTGTCCCAAACCTGAAATTCATTAGTGTGTGTTTTAAAGACTGAGCCAAGCCACCTCCAAGGCAGTGAACCTTGTCCCAGGGACCAATTAGATGAAATGTACAAACTCAAATTGAAAACATTTGTGTCCTGCAGTCTTTCCAGGAACTGTTCTCTAACCACTGAGCTAAACACAGAAGAATGTATAAATATATATGCTCTGCCAGAAGAAGTCTGTTTTATTATATTTTTCTGTTTCTACCAAGTATACCTCGTTTTCTGTTGGGAACACATCCTGAGTGTCAGCTGAGCTAGTTATTGTTCTTTTAGCAGTCCCAGCATTGCCAAAGTCTCGTCATTCTTTCCACTAAGGTATACATGGGCATTATTCTCTTCCCACATGAGACATGTTCAGAGTCTGGTCGAATACTTCCTGGTGGACAGTAGGGCCTGGACTGTGGTTTATGATGATGGCACTATTGAGGTGTCAATGCCCAATTATCGATTAAGAGCAGGCAGGTAACTGGCATTCCATGCAGGAAAAGGTTTATTAAGAACCTTATTTCAAATGTGGTTTCATATAGTATACACAGTTCCAAACTGGATTTACCCAGTGAAGAGGCCACAGGCATCTCCTGGGCATACAAGGGTGCCTGAACCAACTCCATCGGAGGAAAGGCAAAGCATAATAGTGCTCTTTAATAAACACAGCCACATCACTATATTTAGATGCACAGTTTCACTTTTTAAAAAACTGTCTTTGTTTTCAATGACAAAATATAGAATCCTCAGAAAAAAAATTTTTAAATAAGATTTCCACAAGATAATTTTACCTGTGCCTTTGAAAAATATTTTTAAAAAATCCTTATAAAATAAGCTATACTTCTGGTAGCGTTTCCTAGATAAAGTCCTATATAGTTTTAATTTTCATAATCTTTGATTCTAGCTCTTTTCTCTATAGTTTCAACCCTTTGCTCTGTAAGTAGATCAAATAGTTCGATGATGCATGCATTCAAAGGAAAACAGAAAGTTTAAAAACCTTCTGATGTTTTTATATAAACTATTAGGCATTTGCATAGATTGCACATAACAGAAGATCATTTTCTCAGGACTGAGAAAAATCAGAAAATATAATGAAGTAAGAGTGATGGGTGGGAAAGAGATAAAGAACACATTGGCTAATATAAGCTATAGTTCCATTAGATTGATGATTAAATTATGTATATTTAGATTTGAAAAGTGCTCCACAATTCTTAACATCTGCTTCAGGGCTTGATGCTTTTTGGGGAGGGGATAAGCTTGTGAAAATATGGCAAATATACTTGAGAGTATAAAAATATTCTTGATGAGATTTAAGTATATACAATACTCAATGGAAAGAATGAGCTCTGAATACCCATTCAAGAGTATTAATAACGCATGCTACATCTCTGAAGCAGATCATGGTACCTACACTGCATGTATATTAAGCTCTCACCTGTGGAAAAAAGATAACTCATGAAAAGAGTAATTTCAAGGGGTAGACAATTCCTATAGACCAAGAAGCTCTTTCAGACTACATAAATCTAAATAGTGTAACCAAGTGCCCAGGAACTGAATGCTCAGTCATATTAGCACCCCTGCCCCCTGCCCCAGATGTTAGCCTCTAGAGGAGGAAGGGAATGTCTGAGGAAATGTTGAGGGCAGGGATAGACAATGAAAACAGTGGAGGCACATCCATCCCAAACCTCACTAGTTTCACATGTCCATCTACTCACTGAGGAGTCTGCCTTCTCTTTCGCCAAGTCTTTTGGGGTTATTTTGTTTCTCACAATCTCATCCCTTCACACTCACAAACTCTTGTTTTGCCATCTCCAAATTCTCCAGAGTAACCCTTCAAACAAATGTCATGTCCCTTAGAAAAACCATTTTCTCTCCCTAAACTGATTTCTGCAGCTGTGACTCTTATTTCCTGAAAACTGCTTCTGGCCTGGAAATTTAGCCTTAGGAAGAATGTTATTTTTACCCTCACCCTTCCCCCATTTTATCCTCAGTGACCTAATCTGATGGACTCCTACCTTCACTTTGCTCACGGCAACCAACACCTTTCCTGGGTACCGTGGTTAAGAGCATGAGCTCTGGAGAGCATGCTTTCATCCTGGTTCAAGCACCTAACCTCTACGGATCTCCGCAAGTTACTTTCCTGGCCTCAGCTTTCCCATCTATAAAATGGAGATAATAAAACAGTACCTACCTCACAGTACTGTTCTAAGGTTTAGACAGAATAATACATGTGAAATTCCCACACATTCCTAGTACACAGTATGTGCTCAGTAAATGTTAGCTATATAATGACTCACCAGTCATAAACTGTTAGCAAAGTCATGAATTTGTATTGCTTTACAGTGCAAATTAATTTATTATCTTAAAAATGGCACTGATGTATGACATTACTATTATAAAACATTCTGAATTTCATTTTTACTATAACCATGAAGTTACATGCACTAATACCTGTGATGACCATATAAAACTTAAGCTTTAAACTGATATGTAAATGTTTTGAGAGAGAACATCCATCCAGCTTAAAAAAAAAAAAAGGCCTTGTGCTATAAACTCTTTATGCATTCCTTCATTTACCCTTTATAATCATTCTATGTTGATGTGTTTACTTGACACGTGACATAACTACTGTTATGTTAGTTGGTTGCTAAAACATTGACCTGTTTTTGTCAAAACATCTTCGCAGTTGTTCCACTTGTTAAAAGAGGCTGGTGTGTTGCTTTCCTGATTAGGTGGGTGTGGAAGGGGAGCATACTGACACAACCCTGGTTTTCCCTCCCTAACATTTAAAAACAACGTTCAGGATTTCATTTCCATAAAGATAAAGTTTACTTTTTTATTGAAAACAATTTGGCCTCTTTCTCTGGTTTTTATAATCATTAATGTTAATATGGTCCTCCTCGGCTCTTTCATGAATGTGGATTTGTGATTATCCTTTTTCAGAATACTTAAGACTCTAAATGGTTTTTGACTACTGTTTCTAAATAAATTGACTTTTTCAAATCAGGCTTTATGAGCCAATGGGATCACCAATCTGATGCTTTGCTGAATTCTCATTATATTAAATCCCTAACAACAACAACAACAACAACAACAACAACAAAAATCTACTAGTACATCTGGCAGAAAGTATCCTTTATAAATACCCCAAAGCTGCTTTTGCTCAAGATTACTATCTTGGTGTTTAAACACTTTGTTTCTCATCACATACCCCATGCCGTCATCAGGGCCGAGCTTACCGACTCTGAACCAACCTGAACAACTCCAGAACTCTTCTCTCCTATAGAACTCTTGCCAAAAAGTGCCAGAAATAAAGTTTCTAAGGAAGACAGTGGGGTGCAGGTAGTTTAAAAGAACACACATACAGTTTTGCTAGATTGCAGATTTATCAGCAAATCCTAGGGCCAGAAATCTTAATAACATTGGACTTACATTCCTAAGCATCTTAGTTTTTATATATTATGTGCAATGATAATTAAAATTCTCACGCCATGTGAACAGTAGATATGATTATGTATCCTTAAGCTCTGAAGACAGTAATTACCTAAAAAAATAAGTGAGGCAGAGTTTAATGTTGACAATGTCTAGAATATGCTATTAAGCAACTGGTTCTATTTCTTTATTATAGAATTATGCCTACTCACTTTAAACACAGCAAGGCATTTCTCTGAGAAGTTGACAGTCTTACTGTTTGAGGAACTAGATAGATGCACTATTTATTGAGCAAGTCTCAGATGTTCTAAAACTTAGCAGAACTTCCTAGCATTCAGTCCATTGCTATTATGCCAGAATTGGTGGATCTGCCCCGCAAAATAAAGTTCAATAACAGACTTTTATGTGTTGGGATATATATACTTATTAAACTTCCTTCAAACAGTGACCATGATTTACCTCCTCAAAACACGGTCATTAAAAAGGTACTTTTAATGAGGATCTCATGAAAAAAAGAAGACTTAAAAACCACTTTGTGCAGCAAAAGCTATGCTACTTACTCCTCTGAGTGGCAGTCCCCAACATTACAAAGTACTGAACTCAAACTGGTGTTGGGACTGCAAGCAAAGTGACTCATTTCATATCCCCTTAACAGTTCTTCAAAACCCCCTGTAGAGTACTGTATCTTGATTGTGGTACTGGTTACACATGATAAAATTGCACAGAACTACACACACAGACTTAAGTGATATCTAAATAAGCCCTGGTTTTGATATATAACTTGGTTTTGATTTCAATTTCTTAGTTTTGATACGTGACTATTACCGTAGGGAAGGCTGGGTGAGGGATGCATGAGGACTTCTCTGCACATTTTTTTTTTTTTGCAAATTCCTATGAATCTATAGTTATGTCAAAATTAAAAGTTTAAAAAAGAAAAAAAAAACCACATAGAATCAGAATCTTTGAGAAAGAGTTCTATTGAAGGAGTGATGTCCTCTAAGGAAGAAGCAAATAGAAGTCCACACCACCACAGATTAGAATGCTTCTATAAGGACACTTCAAACCACAAATAGTTAATTATCTGAAATACCATAGCAAATTAATTTAATAAGGTACATTGTATCTTTTTGATAGCAATTTTCATTTTGTTAGGATTTGTTTTGTTTTGAGTACATAGATGATCAGAGCTATCAGCCCGTTCTGCTTTCCTGGGAACCAGAAAGAAGTCACAGAAAAATCATCTGTCCTACTTTCCTACGGCACTTCTCTTCTCCCATCTACAAAATCCTCCACAAATCAAATTTCTCCTCTAAGCTTTAAAGTTTAAATCACATTGTATCACAACTCATTTCTATGTATTGTTAGGAACCTTTACCACAACTGCCAAGGTCTTGGCTTGTTTTCAGGCCCAGGGGCAAATACATGTTTTAGATTAAATGACATTTTAAATCTTGGCTTTATTTGCTCCCAGTAAGCCAGATTCTCCCTGTGCCTGAGTTGTTCCTTGGCTATCAAGCACCTTTGAAAACTGCATTAACTCTTTCAGGCTAGCTGGATTTTATTTTGTACGTAAGGAGTTTGTTATTAACAATTATCCTTCCAATACCTCCAATATCTTTCATACCTGCAAAGTTACTAACAGACCAGGGCTTTGGGAAACTGTGCTTAATAAACCCTTCTTCAGATGGAGATGAAATAAATTTAAAATCTCCTTTGGCCTACTGATCCTCAAACTTGGCTGCACATTGAACTACCTGGTGAGCTTTAAAAATTACTGATGCCCAAGTCCCACACCTCTAGATTCTGATTTCATTGCTATGAGGTGTAGCCTGAGCATGGGGAGTTTTAACAGCATACCAGGTAATTCTTACATGCAAAGTTTGATAACTACTGCTTCAGCACACAACTCTTCACATGGAGCACTTTTCATATTTCATCATTCTTCCAAAAATATATACATAAAGGATATAGTAATCATATGTTTGAGTACTTATGAATCTAAGCAATTACTCAAGTAGAACATTACCAATTCTGGAGTTAGGCCTCCATTGCCTGACAATACTACTCTTCCTTGACAATAAACTTTGGGAATGCTCTCCAGATCTTATAGAGGCCCTACTGACATTCAGACCCACATCCAGTGAAAGCAGTAGGCTCATGTAGAAAAAACAGAACATACTCAAAGTATATTCTTTTTGTTTTTTAAAATATTTTATTTTTTATGGCCATTTTGGGTTTACAGCAAAACTGAGCAGAAAGTACAGAGCTTCCCACATACTCTCTGCCTCTATACAAGCAGAGCCTCCCCCATCACCAACATCCCCATCAGAGTGGCACATTTGTTACAAGTGATAAACCTAAATGACACATCAGCATCACTCAACATCCACAGTCTTCAATAGAGCTCACTTTTGGTGTACATTTTATGGGTTTGGACAAGGGTATAATGACATGTATCTACCATTACAGTACCATATGGAATAGTTTCACTGCCCTAAAACTCCCTCCCTTTCCACTAACCCCTACCAACCATTAGTCTACTGTCTCCATAGTTTTACTTTTGCAGAATGTCATATAGTTGGAATCATATGGTGTGTAGCCTTTTCAGACTGCCTTCTTTCATTCAGTAATATATATTTGTTTCCTCCACATCTTTTGATGGCTTGATGGCTCATTTCTTTTTAGTGCTGAATAATATTCCATTGTTTGGATGCACCACAGTTTATTTATTCATTCACCTTCTGAAGAACGTCTTGGTTGCTTCCAAATTTTGGCAATTATAAATAGAGCTGCTATAAACATCTATGTGCAGGTTATTCTGTGGTGAGAGTTTTCAACTCCTTTGTGTAGATGCAAGGAGAGTGATTGCTGGGTTGTATAATAAGAATATGTTCACTTTTAGAAGAAACTGCCAAAATGTCTTCTAAAGTGGCTACACCATTTTGCATTCCCAAAAGCAATGAATGAGAGTTTCTGTAGCTCCACATCTTTTCCAGCATTCGATATTGTCAGTGTTCTGAATTTTGGTCATTCTAGTAGGTGTATAGTTTGTTGCTTTAGTTTGCATTTTCCTGAAGGCATATAATGTGAAGCATCTTTCATATACTTATTTGTCATCTGTAATCTTTGGTGAGGTGTCTGTTAAGGTCTTGGGCCCATTTTTAAATTGGATCCTTTCCTTATTGTTGAGTTTTAAGAGTTCTTTGTATGTTTTGGATAATAGTTCTTTATCAGATACGTGTTTTACAAATATTTTCTCCCAGTCTGTGGCTTGTCTTTTTTTTCCTCTTAACAGTACCTTTCATAGAGCAGAATTTTTAATTTGCATGAAGTCCAACTTGTCAATTTTTTCTCTCATGCGTTGTGCCTTTGCTGATTTAAAAAGTCATTGCCAAACCCAAGGTCATCTAGATTTTCACCAAAGTTATCTTCTAGGAGTTTTAGAGTTTTGTGTTTTAAATTTAAGTCTGTGATCCATTTTGAGTTATTTTGTAAAGGGTGTAAGGTCTGTGTTTAGATTTACTTATTTGCACATTGATGTCCAGTTGTTCCAGCACTATTTGTTGAAAATACTGTCTTTGCTCCATTGTATTGTCTTTGCTTCTTTGCCAAAAATCAGGTGATTATATTCATGTGGGTCTATGTGGGGCTCTCAATTCCATTTCATTTATTTATTTTTGTCTATTCTTTCACCAATACCACACTGTCCTGATTACTGTAGTTCTCTAGGTCTTGAAGTCGGGTAGAGTCAGTCCTTCATTTTTGTTCTTCTCCGTCAATACTGTGTTGGCTTTTCTGTGTCTTTTGCTTCTCCATATATAAGTGTAAACTTTACAACAAGTTCGTTGACATCCACAAAAATACTTGCTGGGATTTTGATTAGGACTGCATTGAATGTACAGATCAATTTGGGGAGAACTGACATCTTGACAATATTGGGTCTCCCTATCCATGAACACAGGCTAACTTTGTATTTATTTAGTTCTCTGATTTCTTTCATCAGAGTTTGTAGTTTTTCTCATATAGATCTTGTACATATCTTGTTAGTTGTATACCTAAGTACAGTAGCCCCCTTTACCCTGGTTTTGCTTTACAGTTTCGGTTACTCATAGTTTCAGTTACTAGCAGTCAACTGTACTCCAAAAATAAATAGAAAGTTCCAGAAATCGACAATTCATACATTTTATATTGTGCGCCATTCACTTCATTTCATCTTGTAGACATTGTACCATCTCACATCATTACAAGAAGGGTAATTACAGTACAATATTTTGAGAGGCTACATTCACATAATTTTTATTACAGTATCTTATTATTACACTTATTTATTGCTGGTATGTTGGAAAGTGACTGACTTATATATTAACCTTGCTACAACTGCTTATTAGTTCCAGGAGATTGTTGATTCTTTTGAATTTTCTACATAGACAATCTTGTCTTCTGTGAACAAACAGTTTTGTTTCTCCCCTCCCAACATGTATACCATTTCTTCTACTTATCTTATTGTATTAGTGAAGACTTCTCATACAACGTTAAAAGGCAGTGGTAAAAGGGGGAACATCTACGCCTTCTTCCTGATCTTAGTAGGGAAGCTTCAAGATTTTTACTATTAAGAATGATAAATATATTAGTTGTAGATATTCTTATTAAGGAAGTTTCCCTCTATTCCTAGTTTACTGAAAGTTTTTAGCATGAACGGGTGTTGAATTTTGTCAAATGCTTCTTCTACCTTTATGATCATGTGATTTTTCTACTTTAGCCTGATGTAATGGGTTACATTAATTTTTGAATGTTGAACTAGCCTTCTATACCCGGGATAAATCCCACTTATCATGGTGTATAATTTTTATACATTGTTGCATTTGATTTGCTAGTATTTTGAGAATTTTTGCATTTTTGTTCTTGAGAGATCTATAGTCTGTAGTTTTCTTGTAATGTCTTTGGTTTTAATATTAGGATAATGCTGCCCTTATAGTACAAGTTAGGAAGGATTCCCTCTGCTTCTATCTTCTGGAAGAGATCATAGAGAACTGGTACAATTTCTTTCTTAAATGTTTGGTAAAATTCCAGTGAACCCATCTGGACCTAGTGCTCTCTCTTTTAGGTTAATAATTATTGATTCAATTTCTTTACTAGATAAAGGCCTATTCATATTGTCTATTTTTCCTTGTGTGAGTTTTAGCAGATTGTGTCTTTCAAGTAACTGGTTTATTCCATCTAGGTTATCAAATTTGTGGGCAAAGAGTTGTTCATAGTGTTCCTTGATTATCATTTAAATATCCATGGGCTCTATAGTGATGTTGCCTCTTTCATTTGATATTAGTAATTTGTGTAAAGAATATTCCTTAATAAAAGTTTTAATACTTAAATAAATGAACCAGATCCTCTCGAGAAAACTGGATATTCAAGATTTCATTAATTTTTTGAAAAGCAAGGGTGCAGGATTAAAATCTATGTTTTTCACAATTATTCAAATTAGTATTAAAGATGTGTGATGTGAGAAAATATTTTCATAGTAGTTGTGGATCCAGTTGTCAGAATTCCAAAGGAAGCAAAGATTTGAAAAAAAAACTTCATGATTAAGGGAAATTATCTTCTCAATTGGCAATTTAATGTCCCCACTACTAAAACACAGCACCTATTCCCAAAAGTTTATTAATTTTGAACTACGGCTACTACTTAGAACCTATTTTGCTTATTCATTTCAATTCCAAATTGATTCAAAGAGCAGAATTCAAATGAGAGCTGTATATAAAACTGTAATTTTAAAATAAAAGAAAAAAACTTTTGATACCTTGGGTATTAAGTTAGGACTCTAAAACACACATAATTATTAGGAGGACATAAAAGGGAAAGTTGTTTCCCTATGGCCCAGTAATTTGATTCTGTATTTTCCCCAGAAAATTTGAAAATACGCCCAAAACATTTACAAGGATGTTCAATGCAACATTGTTATGACAGTAGAAAACTGTCACAAATGAGGGGAAATAATCTGTTATATACATATCATGGAATATATACACACACATGTATGTATGTAAATATATGTGCCATGTAATATATACACACACATGCATGTATATAAATACACATATTTATATACATAACTGTGTGCCTATACATACATAGTGAGTCTACAGAACTTGTCCAAAATATCAGTCATGTAAAAACCAGTAGACCTATATCCTTATAGGCACACATGTATGTTTATAAATGCACAGAAAAAGGTTTGGAAACTCACATTCCAAAATGATAACGGTAATTACGTCTAAGTTTTTAAGGTGTTTCTTGCTCAATGGGTTTTTAAAAATATTATCTGTAATATTTTAATTTTTTAAATAACAAGAATGAATTCATATTTTATGGCTGAAATAAATTTGGAAAAGGTAATGCCTAAAAACATACTTTAAGAAATCAAACATAGCAAAAGGATACCCACCTTGACACTGGCAGGTGCCAACAAAGAAGCTCTAATGACATGCATCCTCTTTCCCCAGTGGAAATTAGTAGAAAGCAATGAAGAGTCAAGAGCAGAATATTCTGGTCAAATTCGCATTGTATGGCTGCTCAGCTGCTCCACTTAACCAAAGGGAATTCTCGCTGTCTTCTTTCTCTGGGATAGGTGTGTGACCACTATTTACTTGAGCACACACAAGTTGCTTACCTGCATCTTGATAAATGGAGGCACTGGAAGGATGTCAACCAAGGACAGGGGTAATATATATGCTTCCATGTGAAAGCAAGCAGCGAACCAAAACAAACCCACTGATAATTCAACTTTATAACATTATATGTTTTGCCATCTGGCTCAGTGAAAACAGAATTGCTCATTCCAAAATGTCAGTTAAAAGGTGCCAGTCAAAATATTTACATACAATCTATATAACTTGATGTTTCCTCTCCTATATTGTGATTATTCCTTTGCAATAATTGTCTTTCAGAATTGTTACCAGCCTTTATGGTATATGCCAGACTCCCAAAATGATGGCCTATAGGTAATATGTGGCCTCCAGATGTGATTTGTTTTGCCTCTACTATATTGTCCCCATAGTATTTTGAAGACTATTCCACATAAAAATCCAGACTTCTACTTTCTCTTCATCTGGTAACACTGGGTCTACCTTGCTTCATGGCAACCACTGGCTGAAGAATTGTCTCCCTGAGATATGGCAAGCACTCTGCATTATCCCAGTCTCCACCATGCTCTGCTGCTCCCTAATCTTGAGGCTGAGTCAGCTGCCGTTACCACTCTGCTTCCACTGTTGTTTTTTCTCACAGTCGAGTTAAAAAGAAAATTAATACTTATATTTATACCTCTCTATCAAAAATGAGAAAACTAAAGATATACAGATTGTCAAGTGTCCCCTCTCCCCCCCCAAAAAGAGGATATTTTTTCCATGAAAACAAAGAATATTTCTACAAGTCTATTTCTGATGAAAGAATATAACTTAACGTGCCATTATGAAACTACTGGCCAATTCTCTCAGCAGGCATTTGAATTTGTGATGCCTTGTTTATATAATACTTATGGATATATCACAAACAAGAAGATACAGAAGCAGTGAAAGAGCAAACACAAGAATTAGAGTTTTGTGAATTACACATATATTGACCTATATGAATTAATTTTATATTTAAAATTTACCACACTATCAATTCTAAACGTTTGCTGAGCACCAACTATACATAATAGGTATTGCATATTAGGTGTTAAAACAATTGAAGGTGAGTAAAACATAGTTCTTACCCTCTAGGAGCTTGCATTTGAGAGTGGGAAGGGGCGGGGAAGAAAGAATAGTCAGGTATATAAGTTACTCTACTAGAAAGGCAAATTTAAGATCATAGGACAAATACAAGCAAAGCCCTGAGAGAACTGGGAAGAGGGAGCAAGAAAGAAGATCAAGAGAAGCTTCAGGGGGAAGGTAGCAGGTGAGTTCGGCCTTAAGATACTTACAATTTCTGAAGGGTGAGATAACAGGCAGTAAAACAGGAAACTGTAGGGAGTGCTGAGGAAACCCTAAGTTATACAGTGAGCCTGCAGTGTAGTATACACATGGTAAGAACAGTGGAAGAGGAAGCTGGAGATGTATTTGGGATCATGTTATTGACAGACTTCATTGCCAAGTTGATGAGTTTGTCCTTAATAAGATGGGTAATGCGGAACTTCCAAGTGAAGTAGGTAACGTGCTTGTCACTGGCGCTAAAGCAGACTGTGCTGGTTACGTTACATAAGAAATTACAAGTTACAGAAAACAAAACTATATCCAGAAGGTATCCGAATAGCAACATGTGAATGATTTTCTCTACTCTAAGTTCTCTCCAACCTCTTCTCTAAATATCAAGAGTTCCAAACTGGCAGCCATCAGGTCTGAAATGGCAGGCAGGCCGTGTGGGCCAAAGCACTTAAGAAAAAACAATGAACAAAACAGGAAACAAAAACAAAAGTTCCCAGTGCTGAAACACTGAAGATCTCACATAAAAATCCACTTTTCACTTTTCTGGAAAACTGAAAAACTGGCAACACAAGACCCACATTCCTACATGGCCACAATCTGCTACGGCCGAGCAGGTGCTGCCTCTCTTTAATCAGACCTACCTTGTTTTCCAGTTTGCCACAGTCGCCACCCTCTGCCTTATTTGTTACCCATCCGACTCTGAAGGAGTGTGTGACCACTGCCATACACATAGCAGACATCCCCTCTATTTATTCACTCTACAGATATGTGAGCCATGCACTGAGGTAGATGCTGTAAAAGAAATATACATTAGACATTCCTAGTCAAGAAACAGGAATTCACTGTCAGAAGTAACAGGTCTGAGAGTGTGGTTTTACATTATGGTGGAAGAGATTATTTCAATTCTTCAAATATCATGAGAGGGATCTGTAGTCTAGATCAATAAGGTCAAAACCAAGAAGGTGAGTATTTAGTAGAAAGTTCAAGCTTCTTATGTAGAAGACTCAAAGTCAAGTCTTTCTCTATATAGTGAACTAAAATCTATAAGTTTTTCATAGGATCATGGATGCAAGATCCTGCTGGCAGGCAGAGGGCTGTCCACAACTGCAGAAGCTCCGCCCCAGTCACAAGAATGTTCCTTGACTATGGTCTAATGTGAAGGCAATGGAGCCCAAGAACTGAGGTCAGATCAGTCACTGAGGTGCAGGTGCATAAATATTCTGGTACAGAGGCCAGTGCCTAAGATTATTTTAATTCTCAGTCATGTGTGGACCAGGGAACCATTAGCCTCTGGCCACTCTAACCCTCTAAGACACACCATGGTTCTTTTCTTTGTCAGAGTCCTATCATTCAGGATTTACCTGGAAAGAATACCTGCCTTTGTCATTTCATTACTGTCATCTCTCGACAGTTCACCGCTGTACTGTGCTGGTTCTTAAGCGCCTGTCACCATCTGCGGATGTCTGTGTAAAGGATGCCATCAGTAGTGTTCCTTCACTGCTAGAAATTATGCAAGTATAGGAAGGGGCAGAGTGATGAGATATACGAAATTCACAATTTATAAGATAAGAGTAAGAGACAGCATGACTACTCATCAGTACAGACCTGGTAAATTATAGCAAAGACATACAATAACATTCTACAGCTAAAACAGAATGGGAATACTACTGAGCAATAAAAAGGAACAAACAATGGATATATCTAGCAACTTGAATGGATGTCAAGGGAATTAGGCCAAGGGAAAAAAGCCAATTACAAAAGGTTACATAGTATACGATTTCATTTATATAACATTCTTTAAATTATAGAAATGGAGAACAGATTACTGGTTGCGAAGGGTTAGAGATAGGAGTTGGGGCGG
Organism: Pteropus vampyrus; assembly: GCF_000151845.1. Lineage (NCBI taxonomy): Eukaryota > Metazoa > Chordata > Mammalia > Chiroptera > Pteropodidae > Pteropus > Pteropus vampyrus. The sequence goes on from NW_011888958.1 coordinate 1,226,056, forward strand.
GGGAAAAAGATGGGGGTGGATACACAAATGTACAAACATGATACAACTGAATAGAGATACACCCACACAGAATATATTCCATGACATGAAAAGAAATTTTGGTAGAGCAATGTCTAAAACTTTTCAGTAAAGTTCTTTAAAATAAGAAGGTAACTTTGGAAAAATTAGAGGAAAGAGAAGAGGAGGAGAGGGGTACAGAAAAAGAGAAGGGGGAGGGGCCAATGAGAATAGCAATGTTCTATGTACGACCTGAATGACCTCTGAAGACATATTATTAAAAAGAAAAATAAAAACCAGGTAGTATGTGTAGCAAGCACTCTACCGATTAGGTAAACCAAAACAAAAATGCTAATACCTAATGCTTATCCACAGAATTTTTATGAAAGGACACAAAAGAAAGCTGACAACAGTAGTTACCTCTATAGATTGGATAGTGGGAGGCTGAGGGTTTGGATGGAACGGAGTCTTTTAATATATATATTTTTGCACCTTCTGAATTTTATACCATATGAATGAATGTATTACTTATTTATAAAACTATTATTTTCATTTTAAATATGTGAAAATTAAGGCAAATCAAAGCTTCAGTGCCTTCACCTTTGTTTGCACCTGTGGTCTGGCAACTGCCTTCTGTTACTATGCATCCCCTCCTGGTGCTTATTAGTCAACCTTTGCACCTAAGCCTCCTTAAGCCTCCATACTGGTTCTGAAAATCGGTTTGTTTACCTGAAAATGCTTCTAAATTATTACTCTTCTAACCCTCACACTGCACTATTTCATACAGCACAGCTCAGTCTATAGTAGCTGACTATAAAAGGTAACAATTATCTTCAAGTAAAAATTTCCAATTTCAAAAGCACATGAGAACAAGTCAAAAAGTAATGACGACGACGATGACAGCTACCAATCTTCGGGCTTTTACTATGTGCTTGGAACTGTCCAAACAGCTTATAAGCATTACCTCAATTTATTCCTCACAGCAACCTTTAATAGGTAAGTTTTGTTATTTTGCTTTATAGATGAGGAAACTAAAGCTCAGATAGGTTAAATGATTTGCTTAAGGTCATATAGCTGCTAAGAGAGGAACATGAACTTGTACTAGGGTCTGTCAATACTAAAAATACTGTGGCTTAGTAAAATTCAACTCAGTTTTGGAAGCTCTAAACTCTAAAATCCATCTGAAACAGCTATATGGTCTCTTTGTAGCTGACAACCTGTTTCTTTTATAGTCCTAGCAATAAACGAGGCTCTAGACACCTATTATTATCAAAATACCTGTAACTTGCAGAGCTAGCAGGATAAAATACTTAACAAAAAGCTGAGGGGCCTCCAAAGTAAAAAAAACAACCTAGGTTGAAAGTTTTAGTCACTCCAACTCAGAGTTTCATACTTGGTCTCCAGATGAGATAATACTTACTTTGGTTTGCCCAATCAACAATCAGAATTCATTCACTAGGGAAAGAAATCTATCTAGAAAATTCAAGATTTTATCTTTGTCAATAAACTTCTGAATCACTGATATCTGAATCAAATTCAAATTTCTAGAAAATTATGTGAATCAAAGAAAGGTCAACAGACTACTGTGTATTACTGACAGTTTTGATCTCCGTAATCAGTCACAACATATTTTGACTATGCCAACTTAACTGTAAATAAATGATTCCCAAATAGAAAAATTTCTGCATCTCATCTACCAAGGTACTTGCACAGGGAGTTTACAAATAGAGCTGAATCACTGAAGTAAGAGGTTTTACATATAGTTTAAAAGAACTGAAATGTTAAAGATATCAGAGACTTTCCCCCAAATCAAATTTGGGGGAAAGTCTCTTAATTTTCCATTAAGACACAAGACACTACGAAAGTTTAAATAAACTTATGATTAAAATAAAAAATTTCAAACACATACCAAACAACTTTCTGAGATAAGGAAAACAGTGTTAATAAAATAATAATAAAATGATAGCAAATAAATGGAACCCGTTTGGTCTTCTGTATTCTGAAGACATCTCTTAACAAATTTAAAACATCTGTGCTATCGAGGCATTTTCTACCCACACCAATTTTCTCCAAAATACCCTTGAACTTTCTATTCTACTTCTAGTGATAATGCAAATTCAAGAATTTCTTAAGAGTCTCATATCAGACTAGCAAAGTCAAATATCAATTGACAGTCTCTATTTCTTTTCTTTTGGTGCCTAATCTTTATTTCATTAACCTTCTTCCATTGAGATTATGTTTTATACCAATTTCTTAAAGTAGGCAACATTCTAAGTCCATCTCCTAAGGCCATGTTAATCCATATCTTCCAAAAATTGGCAGAGGCCATTTCTGATTCAGTACACTATTCCCTAGCCCCTCTTGATAGAAGATCAAAGACACAGAGCCATGGCTGCAAGGCAAAAACATGACGGGTTTAAAGTGATTCATGGTTGATTATCACTTCTTATTTCAATTGGCATTCTGAACACTGCCAGTCAGAATATAAAAAGGTTAGAAAGACTGAAGTAAAACATCCTCTATAAGAACATATATGCCTTCATTTTCTTCTGAACTAGAGAACACATTCTGGAAATTTTGTTTTTGATGAGCACAGACATTCTGTAGATTCAGTAACAAGTAAGTAGGTCTTTTTACAAACAATAATTCTATTGGCTACCTTGTGATGTACTTTCACTTAACACAATAAAGGCACTGAGAAAGACTGGTACATGGAAGTAAACTGTTGGCCAATAAACAACCAAATTAGCTTGTTAAATACTATAAACATGGGAAGTTACTGAATGTAGCAAATTGTAAATCCAATATCGACTTGTTAATGAACTTAAAGCCTCTTACATTTCAATATCGACTTGTTAATTAACTTAAAGTCTCTTATGTGTAAACATTTAGAATTTCAGGGAGGATAAAAGTACAGGAAGTTGTCAGGATTTCCCATTAAATTAGTTTTCAGTGCTATATTTTCAAGTTCTTGAACCCAAAGTGGTATTATTCAAATGCTAATAAATATTATCTCGGTACACACAGCACATTTCAAAATATTCAAGGCTCTTGTGAAATATACAACTGGCTGAGCTGGATTACGAAGTAGAAATGGTGCTTGAGGAAGAAGGTTCTTCTCTGTCTTCTCATGCTAGAAAATGACTTTTTTTTCTTTGCAGAATGAAAATGGGAAAAGAGCTCCTTTTCTGTTTTTAAATAGGAATGATATTTGGGTTTTAGCTCTGTACGTTTCTAGGTTCCGCCTGGTACTATCCACATGAGAGGAAATCTGTGTAGAAGGCCATGCTTTCCGATCATGAGCAATCTGGCAAGAACCTGAAGACTGGACAGGCTTACAGGCTACCTGCCAGAGGGCTCTCCATCTCCATACTCCTTCCCTGCAACCTTGATTAAAAAATCAACAATTCAAGTTCAGCAGTAAGGCAATAAGCTTCTGAGTTCCATGGAGTACATTAGTTCTGCCCATCAGGAATCAAAGTCAAAGCAGGGAAAAATCAAAACATAACAGCATGAAAGGAGAAAGTAAAAAGAGGAAGGGAAAAAGAGAGAGAAGAAAAGAGGGGAGATCAAGAAAATAAAACACAAAAACATCATGTTACAGAACAGATGTGCTCCAGGGAAGTGATGAATATTTGAAATTGTCTCTACTAGTCTTTAAGATACAAAAACAGAGAAAGAAATCAGTAATAAAATAAAGATGAGTGTTTTGAACATCACTGAGCCTTGTGTTACAACATATGTTATGAAATCATTGAGCTACATAATATTCAATGGGAAAGATGTTTGGGGATATACGGCTAGCATGTAATTAGAACACACCATATTAAAAAAACAATAAAAATAAAATTAAGAAAAGAGAAAGGGGCCCATGCTGTATAGCCCATGAATCTCATCGGCTTTATCGTGAAAGTTTATTGTTTTTAATCCTAGTACAATCAGCTACCAGTTACATACAGTAAAAAACAAAAACAGCCACAAAGCAATAATGATAGAGATAGTCCGTGACATTGTACAGTGGAGAAAATATTTTGTTGGAATCCTCCAGCAGATCCCCACCTGGCTTCAGCAGTTAAGCTATTACCCCCTCCCTCCCCAAAATAGTTTTAAAAAAAATTAAGGTCTTGCTTAGGTACAGCAAGATTCTAATACCTCTTGGGGGACACTGGAGAACTTTAAAAAACTAAAGCAGTAGAAATAAAACAAAAACTGAAACGTGGAAGCAAGGTGACACACAACGAAGTTCCATGAGGCCTTGGCTTCAGATCACCTCAAAGCGAACCACCTGGAAAGAAAAGAAAAGGCTGTCACACCAGGAAAAAACAGGCAGACCTTAGTATCTATCTCATCACTCCACTCCTTTGCAAAATCTACAGAATCCACGCTTTTCTCAAGTCTTATATTTTTTAAAGTGAGTCAGGATGCAGAAAATTGCTTCCTTTTCCAATACTCTGTATTGTAAATATTGACAACTAGCATACACTTACTCTTTTAGAACCAGAAAATATACAGAAAGCGAAGCATTTTTAACAAAGCATGCTGTCTTCTTTATCTCAAACCTTTCAAAACAACCACACAGCAGGTTATTAATATGACTATGTACCCTTACCTTAGAGGAACAATGACTCCGTTCAAAAACTAAGTCTCATATATATTTGGTTCGATTGAGGGCTTTTTCAGCCAGGTGACCACTTTCATCTGTGATCTTCTCCCAATCAGTCTGTCCGACCACAAAACCTATGGCCCTTTTCCTATCTGCATCCTTCTTTTCTTCCAGGTCTGCCCATCTCACCTAAAAAGAACAAAGTATTAGGCTGGGCTTTAGGGAACATAAATATGCATAGGGCCTCTTCTCTCTCTGGACAGTCTAAGGGGTAGAATATCTAATATGAAACTAGGAGTTTAAAACATTAAAAATTAACTGGGAGAAAGGTATAGAAAGAAAACTTAAGTTACAGAAAGAAAACTCTCCAGTCAACCACAAAGTATTAACCACTCCGGCTCCCAAACAGTTCACCTCTCAGCTTGGCTCTGTCCACTCCATCTCTTCTGTCATTCTTTTTTAGTTCAGTGACCTCTTTTTTAGTTCAGTGCTTAGAAAAACACTAACCTCTTCCTATCTGTATTCGCACTTCTTCCAATCCATTCTGCCAGAGTGATCGCTCTAAAATATACAGTTGTGACTCTCATCTGCTTTAAATTCTTCCCCTATCTATAGAATAAAATCCAAGCACACAGGTCCCCCTGAATCTGGCCCCTAAACCTCCTGCGGCACCACTTGGGCAGTGCCTACAGAATAACAAATTTTAGCCAGAAATGGCTCTGTAAATGACAGTGTCGCTCTTTATCTTTCTAGAGGTTCTGTTATTGAGATTTGCAATCTCATTTTTTTTTTTGCCATTTATTTAAAACTGTAAAAAGAAATGTTATAGTATAGAAAAATTCTGACTAACACTGAAAGGTCTGAGATACGTATATTTTGTCCACTGTCACTAAAAATATTTCTAAAATAACTGAGTTCAGCAAATAAAAAAAGGAAAATATTTACCTTCCATAGTCATCAAAGAAACACAAAAGTCCATTTGAGCTACCATTTTAGAGCCCACTAAGCAAGTGAAACTTAAAAAAAATAAATAAATTATATTTTAAAACCTAACCATTTTAGTAAAATTCTAATTGGATTAACTCTAAGAATGACCTTTTTTTATAGTGGAAGTTAATCCCACAAACCCACCTGGTATTTGTAAAAAGGTGAGTTATAGAAATCAAGAGAACCCAGGAAAGGAATGGGCAATGAATTCTGCATTCCTTGCCACCTGTAGCATCTCCTGGTGCTCAGATGTTGATTTTGGTGAGTGGTTTGGGAGTTAAAAACTATTTGAAATGAGAGTGAGAGGCAAGGGAGGAGAGTTAAAGTAGAGCCACTTTAAAGAACTAGGATGTGCACAGCTCAAATGTCCTTGCTCATCCAATTTACCAAGTAAATTACATGAGATCACATACTCCTTATTGAAGGTGACAGTTACTTAACTAAAAATAAACTAGAGCAAAATATTTCTCATTTGAGAGTATTCATTATTACTAGAACTACACCAAAATATTATTCCTAAGGAAAAGCTTTTCTACTGCTGCCTGAACCTTAACACCGGAATGGAGGTATCAGTACAAGTAGTCCTTGGGTGGAGCTGGGCACATAAAAAAGGCCACTTATCAGATCTCCCTTTCCCACCCCTGCAAGCCACACAAAGGTAGGCCCAGGGACTGTGAAATATTTGAAAGACCTTTGAAACCTGGAGTTCTCTGTAATGGTATCCACTGTAACAAAGTTTACTGGCATTTTTATTCTCTTATTCTTTTTCTAGTAAAGTACTGAGGAAATTCATAAAAAAGCAATGATGTATAAAGATAAATGATACACAACCTCAACCTTAATCAAAGAAATACAAAATGAGATAACTTTTTTCCACCCATCAGATTGTCAAAAGTTAAAAAAAAGCCTGATAACAGCACTGTGGGGGCAAGTGTGGAAAAATAGGCATTTACTTACATGTGGGTGTATAAATAGATGTAACCTTTCTGGAAAGCAATCTCACAATATCTGTCAGAAATGATAAATCATATTCTATGAGCTTGCAGCTTTAGTGCTAAAAATCCACCTTAGGGATATATATCACTTTCAAAAGATGCCAAAACATATACACCATGACTTTCACCACAGTAGTGATATTAGCAATAAAATGAAAACAGTGTAATTATCCACCAATAAGGGACTGGATAAATAACTAATTGTACAAACAATGGCACGCTAGGAAGCCATTTAAGTAGATCTGTATATAGTTATATAGAAACCTCAAGACAGATTAGCTGGAAAGGCTTATGCAGATCATATATAATATGGTCCCTTTTGCTTTATTTGGTTTTAGAACAAAAGTATAGAATATATACTATACTTTTACAGAATATGACCTATCCAACTTAATTTCTCTGTTTCCTTTCATAGCAAAACTTCTTCAAAAAGTTGTCTACATTTGCTGTCTATACTTCTTCATTTCTCATTTCTCTTTCAATCAGCTCAAACTGGCTTCTGTCCAACTCTCTAAGAAAACTTGACTGATTGTTGATCAGTCATCAATGAACTTCGTGTTGCCAAATCCAATAGCTACTTCTCTGCTCCCAATTTACTTGTCTTCTCTGTATCATTTAACAATGGACAATTCTTTACTTCTTGAAACATTTACTTTTATCTGAACTTCTAAATTTGAGTCCTGAGTCCTAGTATCATTTCTGACTTATTTGATCCCTCACTAAACTTTTTCACTCTCAAATCTACGACTCCCCAGTTTTCTCTAACTCACCAAATACATAGAGTGCTTATGGCCAGAACCCTGAAGATTCTATCCACTCCTGGACCCTCTACATTAATTCATGAAGAAGTCCCACAGATTCCCTTTAACATTCTACTCTGCACCTGGCTCTTTTGCCCCATGACAGAATGGCACAAGCGGCTACTTCAAACTACTTCAAACTACTTCAAACTACATACTAGCCATGTGAGGCTGTTCTCCATTTTTAAGTTATTTGTACATTTTGATCTGATAATTTGTGAGGTTTGACTCATTTTTCTGATGCGTAATATGATATAATATAAACTAAATTGCTCGAAAAATAGCATTCGCATGACTGTCTATAACTTTCTAAAACCAGATGCCTAAATAGACCCTTCATCTTTTGGCAGTTATTGACAAAAGTCTCTTACCCTCTTCTTCCCAGGCTCAGAAGCACGAGTATCATAATCATCAGGGAGCTGAAGATAATCTTCCATTCTGCTGGCAATTGCCTCCCAGTCACGTTTCCTTTTAGTACCAGTTCTCAAGCCATCCAACTTGTCTGAGGGACAAACACAGAGCCGCAGCATTAAGGAAGAGTGTGAGTTTACACACAACACACAAACAAGGGAAAGAAGGCTGGAACACTGTCAGAGGGCACATCCACATTTTTGAGAGCAGCATCACTTGCAGATCCAAACTATCTTCTTGGCTGAGATACATCAAGTTCTGTGCAATTTCCATTGTTTATTTGGTGTTCATACTGGCAGCCATTATGATGTTGGTTTAAGTAACAAATACAGGCAGAGTAAGAAAAGGCACTTCTCTCCCGGTCTCCTTGTCCTCCACCCCCCAAATCACAACATTTCTGCTCTCATGTTCTGAAGGAAAATGCAGAGTTGGGTTTTTCTAAAATTAATTTCTTCCATCACTTTCTTTCTTTAACACAATATTAACAGCACCCACTTGATCTGCAATCACATGTGATACTGTGTTATATGAAAAGCAGGTAGCACAAAAAACTTAATGAGCCAAACTAATGTTTTAAAGGGTTTTAGATTAACAGTTTCTTGGGATTTAGACTTCCGTGAGAAGATTCACCATGACTTAATGTTTATGAGTAAGGTGATTATATAAATCGTCACTTTCTTTGTTATACTATGATGTGATGTTGACCATTCTAAGGCTAAGGGCTAGTCAGCCAAAGTGATCAGATTTGAATTTTCTTTCTGAATCCTCAATCTGAGAGGGCTAAACTTTCCAAGGGCCCCACAGTGTAATCAATGAAATGAACAGGGATTGTTGATTCAGAAATTATGAGATATGAGTTTAGGTGTCTTCAAGAAGAACACGAAATGAAAATGTGTGGTCTTTTTTTTATTAGTTGTTAATACTGATTTTGAATTCTACATGTGAAATATTATGATAGATATTTTTAGTTACATGGAAGCACCACACTTTTGAATCATCTGTAGTTATACGAACGCACTATTATTAAGCAAGTCAATAAAGGAAAACCCTGAAAACTTCAGAAAAACAATAACCACATTTCATTGAACTCCATAAAGGGTGCAGAGTATATATAATAGAAATCTTTGAGATACCAAGTTAGAGAGAACTTACTATGAAAAGTACAATGGAAGCAGTGGGAGGAGAGAGGGTGAGTTTATGTTTCAAATGCAAAAGTTTCACACACAACTAATTAATTGTACCATACCATACAGGCTACAAAAACCAGTAAGATTTTGCATACTTGGCAAAGCTTTTATTTCCTAAACCCCTCCCCCACAAAAGTGGTATTATTGAAAAATCAGCAAGGCAAACTACAATACTTTACAAAACTCAAGAAATTTTTATCATATCACTTTGGAAAAATTTTAACAAGGATGAGTTCAACAGAAACAGTTTCCTGATCTCCTCTGTAAATCACATGCTGTACCAAATGCCTCTATCTACATGTATATGACAGGCCATATTATACAGGATCTTAAAGAAGAGACGCCCTTGACTGTACAGGGACATAGGATGTAGTATTAGTAAACCAACGAAGTCCCATAAACAATAAAACTGTTCTCAGTTCGACAGTGTACAGTATTATTGAAGAGTAGGAAGGTCCAATACACTTATTAAATAAACTTCAGAGGATTTCCCAACTAATAAGATCAACTTTGACATTAACACACTTCAAAAACTTTTTCATATTTCAATTCCAAGATTAGAGGATGGCCAGGCAGCAATGCAGAAGGACAGTGTGAAAACTGCAAGAACTTTTCCTCATACATTGGGTATATGACAGGAATTACAGACCAGGCGTCCCATATTTGCAACACGGAAGTTCAGAAGAGCATGTATTTCTAGTCTGAACACCCCTGTTTACAATGTTTAATTTGAAACTTTATTGTGCACGCATGCTTAGTTTCCTTCCTGGGGTTGAAGAAAGTTCATACCTCTTCCACATGGCATCCTGGAAACCCAAACACACAGATGTATGGCATAAGGTGAAGGAAGAGGAACCAGGGGTGTTAGTTACAGAAGAAGACTGGTGTCCAATACACTCATACTAATGGTTTTCAGAAGTCTGAGTTTCAAAGATGAAGTTTTAAGATGAAGATGAAGGTTTAAACACCCAATTTGGACAGTCAACAGATCTTCAGAACAGTAGATATTATTATATCACAACAGAAAATTTTTTTTAGATTCATTTATATATTTTCTAAAGATAAATGGTGTTTCTGAAAATTTGTTCCTAGTGAATATACAAGGGTTATGTGCTCATGTAAGCAATAACTGCATTTCGACTGTGAAGAGATGAAACTTCCTGACATGTAGAAGGCCAATATACAATAACTCATAAGCAGAGACAAATGATAGAGATGAGAAACAAAAGGACTTGATATGGAGAAACCTGAATCATGTCATAAGTAGTTTCGATGCTGAATCTCAGCATCTGATGCAGCATATAACACCCACCCCTGTATTAGGGTGCTTGGATCCCAGCTGGATCCCTGTATTAGGGTGCTTGGATCCCAGTCAGATGTGACTGAAGAGGGGGTCACAGGCAGAAGTCTTCAAAAACTCCATGACACCCATGAAAGATGTAGCTCAGGCCAGTTGTGAATATTTTGTAAACTGCTGCACTTCTGATTTAACACTCAAATATAGGCTGAATTGTATACTGTACTTAATGAACACAGATTAAGAATCTGCAATGAGATTTAACTCGCTCCTTGAAAGATTATAAGTAAGTGAGTATTTTCTCATTGGCAGACTCATTTGTGAATCCAAATTCCTCAGTAACAGATTCAGCTCTTCTGGCTCAATGTATGCCACTGCTAAGGCTTAATGTTTCTATCCAGCATAACCATGTTACCAAGAGTAACTTAGTGGTGGTAAAGTACCCAGAAAAATAAAATGTAGCTGGTAATCAAATCTGCTGAATTTGTTATAATAAGGAAGGCATAAATAAGCTAATTCTCAGATGATGATCCTATTTTAGAGAAGAATTCTCTTCTCAGTTGGCTCCATGGACCAATCTCAAAGAAGCAAGCACTTTTAATAATGCTCACACTCAGTTTGCTCTTCTCCACAGGTGAATTAGCTCTCAAGATAACAAAGTGGTGCAAGATGCAAGTCATTATACAAAACGTCAGTGTCATTCATTAAAAATAAACAAAGGTCCAATTGCAAACATGTTAGAATTTATTTTCTAGATTCATTACTAGATCCTTAGTGCCTTTCATTGAAATGGTTTACTTAACAAACCCATTTCTGGAATTCATTGTGTAACATTCTGTCTTTAAAATGGATGGAATTCTAAAATGCATTTTCTGAGAAGCAAATGGTAGAGAGGCCAGAATTTTTCCCAGAAACCAATACCAAGATTAATAGCATATTTTCTTGAACAATCATAACTAAATTCCACTTCCCTTTCTCTTTAAAAATTAGAAAGAAAAATAGAAAATAGACTGGCTCAAGTTTAAAAAAGCATTATCCTAAATCATATATTATATAAGGCCTGTGGTTATATGTTTAGCTAAAATATTTATCACTTTTACAGTCCCTTTGTCTCTTTATAATCCATCTCTCTTTGCCCCAAAAGATAATCATTATTCAGAGAATTAGAAGAGGACATGATCTTTCAGGTTATCTTAAAAGTACAAAACTTCAAACATTCTTAATCTAATGTCAAAACAAGCAGACCTAAAGCATTACTATTAAAAATACGTTGTGATTATTATTTTCCTATATACTTAATTGCATTTAAGTACTTATAAAGGCTTTAAAAGTTTAAGGAAGGAGATAATTGGTTATTAAGATTTCCCACAGAGGGAAGACTAGTAGAAAAATATGTCAGTAACATTTAATTTTCACATGACACACATTAGAAAAAAATTCTAGACTTTACAACAAAGCACTTGTCCCAATAATATAGTATACTACAGTCTATGGAACTATCTTTTAACATAGGACCCAGTCAATATCAATTGCCAACACGATCAGCTGGGGAAAATCAAAGGCACAGCCTATGTGACTATGTATAAAATTCACACCTCTGATGTCAGAAACACAGTGTGTCCCAAACAGTAAAGCAGCTAATGACTCAAATTTATTCTATAAATTTAAGACACTTAGATGTGTACTTCGGTTCTGAAATAATACAGCATAGTACCAGAAAGAGAAATGCAGAGACTGACAGCCATACTTCATACATTGGGAAGGTCAATCTTCTCAAAAAGTCCTTATCGTATTCCCCTAGATTTATTAATACATCTAAACCCACATATTAAATGGCTTTAAGTGAGGGAAAAACAAAGAAACTGAAAAAATGTTGTGCAGTATTACCATAAAATATTAGAGGAAAATCCATTGGACATGTATGATTTTCTGCTTGATAGAGAACCTCACAGTAAGCAACTCCAAATTTTTATTTACATAATCATTTTAACCAGTTTATCTTATAATGTGGCACTAAGGGCAAGGTGAAGGAAAAATAAATGGAATCTTATAAAGCAGGCTCCTCAAAAATCTTAATTATATAACTACCACCTCCTATGTAGAAACTCTAATTTATTTTACGAGGAAAATAACTGCCTTTTAATTAATTTTTAAGTTTCAATATTTATTATTATGATTACTATTACTACCCAAAATATTCACAATATGGTTCTACTTTGAACTGCAGTTAAATATTCTTTTAGAAAAGCAGAAATCTCATCGGCACCAACATTTCTGATTAATATCAAAGAATGGATTTCAGAAGTGATGGTATTTTATTACTAAATCTATCACATATTTCTGCTTACTCTAAAAACTTTAAATGGTACTGAAGGTAGTTTTTAAAAATACTCTCCTTTCACTCTGTCACAAGATATAACTAGTTAACCTGAAAGCTAGCAAAATAGACTGAGAATGTAAATAAGGTAGGCCAAAAATCTTGATTTAAGCTGAAATTGTGGGAAATTTGTTCTTCTTACAGCAGAAAGATCTATGACCATTTACCATCAGGTATCACATATAAAAACAGGAAAAAGGAAATACCCACCTAGCTTTGCCTCAGATGTGTCCATCTCCCATTTGCTTTTCGGAATGTAACCCTAAATCGTACACAGAGAGAAGCTCGAAGGGTTAGAAAAAGACACATACATGCATATCACTTTTGAATTGGAAAAGCATTAAAACTGGGAATGGATTCAGTTTCCACTCGCTAGCTATAAATATATCTTTAGGGAAAACATAGTCTCATTATCTTTGAAGAAACTGAATTACCAAATTCACCAAACTTCACTGCCCAGATTTCAGAGTTGTCACTTCAGTATAGTATCATGAAGGCGCTTGGAGGCAGCTACAGTTCAAGACACACAACTGCAGCCTGAACAACAGCTGTATAGTAAATATGGTAAGAATGTATGGTGGTTACTGTGCTAACATTAATATTATTCAGATAGCAGAGGATTTATAATACTAGGTTATTTTCTAATTCAACTGCTATTCTCAAGTGATAGTAGCCATGAGGTCCAAAGAATGTTTTTCGAAAGTTACTTTATAGTGCAGCGTAATTGTAAATATTCAAAAGAAAGGAGAAAACTTGGTATCACTGAACACAACTATGAAGTTCAACTTCATTTTAAAATGACTCAATTCATTTACCAGTTAGATCTTATAAAGACTAATTTTAATGAATCAATTTCAGAACATTTCTTTTCCATTAGTTGGAAACTGATTATTATTTCTGATATCTTTTAAAATTACATTTTCCTATTACATGAAAAACAAGAAATCTCCACAGGCAATTTATATCTTATGTAATAAAATAACTGGGTAGTTTATTTCAAACAAAGTCCTGTAAGCTTTCCAAATTTCCCAATGTACCTATTTAACTACATAGTAATCCTTTCAGTTTATTCACCTGGCAAGTATATGTTTTTTCCATGTTAATTTACGATGCTTCCCCTCTTCATCTGGATTCTAGTCTCTATTTAGACCCTAACATAAGGAACTTTAATACTAGGACTTATTATGTAGAACAGGTTCTTCAAAGATGTCAGCATCTTCTTTTAAGTATCAATGTATCCCTCTACTATTAGGAATGTTCAAGTTCATAGAATATACTGACACACAGGTAAGTTGGAAAGTATGTTGAACATTTCATGACAATAGCTTCTGTGTAGGTTTACTAGAGCATCATCATTCTTCCTGGAAACCTACAGGTCTTACACGTTTCTAGTTTTTAAGCCAGACTAATAATTCAATTTCACCTCATTAGGTAGTATTTTAAATTATAAGTTATACCATTTTTTTCAAATAGATTTTGAGAACAAACCAAGACAAAGCTATGTTGAAGTGATGGTGCTAAAAGTTAAGTATCGATGAAATTTGTACAAGTTATACCTCAAAAATCATCTGAAAACCTTAAGCATCACTAGAATAATTATAAATTCTGAGACGTAGCTACTAGGTTCACTGAAGCACTAATGAAGGCAAAATATAAAATCGATGATCCCCAAAAAGTATTCTCTTAACCAAGAAGTTTGACTTTCACCCAGCTGTACTAATCAGCACAGAGTAGAAAATGCAAAGTTTACTGAGAATTGCATTAAAATGGTCTGAATGACACGAGACTTGCTCTTAACCCTTTGGTTAAAATTCTCCAAGAATCTTTTACTCTTGGAATAGAACCCAATAGTAGAAGATCTGGATTTTGTATTTTTGAATGGGTTAAGAGAAGTTTTAAAACAAATATAAGCAAAATGAGTATATTAACATCCTCTTGCTGGAAACACTCTGTTGTTACTTAAAACTACATCATCTTCTCACTGCTTAAAATGTTAAGCCACTTGGAAATACAAGAGATAGTCCAGCAGGGTAGAGTTCTAAGGCTTCCTTGCCATGTTTCTGATGTAAAAATATAGTATTACGGTGTGTTTTACTTTTAAAAATAATAGTACATTCAATTAAGAGTTCTAAGTTTTGATCTCTACCTAAGCAAGTCAGATATTATGAACCAAATCCTGAATTGAAATCTCCACAAAAGAAGACGGATCTTCAAAGACCTAACATTATAGACTTCTCACATGGTCACTTTCTGTACACACGCTGCAAGTAGCCACATCAGAACAGCGTGGACCTTTAAGTGAATTTACTGCCTACATCTTACATCACATATGTCAAAATACAACCTAATTAAGAAAAATACTTTGTGTAATGAAAAAAAAACCATACTGAGACTCAAATGCCATTAACTTTCAAGCTTATTTTTTAATCCACATAGGAAATCTAGGAATGTAGAGGATAACACCATCTCTGTATAAACACAGTTTCTATCCACAGTCCTCTATATCACACATGGGTTTAATAGGACCACTCCTTAAAGAGTCTGTATTCTCTAGTGGGGGTAAGAATCAGGGTTCTCCATCTGTACATTTTCAAAATATGAGAAGCAGCTTTAGCAAAGGCTGAAATATTAAATAAACCAAATAATATTTTGAATTTAAAAAGCAACACTATTCCCAGGAATTGTTAATTTTTGAACCTCATTTAGCAAACACTGAAAAGCAACATAAATATAAGTCACATATTCATGAATGACGGGAGAAGGCAAACATCTCTAAGAGGTGTGATCGAAAGTATTTAGAGTAGGTACAGGGCAACTTTGAACCCACACTACATAAGCCTCTAATCAGCTTAAGCAAAATGCACTGTCTACACATCGAATCATTTTCCCCATCAGTTAAAAGAATAAAATGCAGAAGAACAAATCCAGCAGTCTGTGGCAACCCTCCGCCTCCTCATTCAATAAGTTCTTCTGCCTCAATTGACAGAAACTCAATTTTGAAATCTTGTAGCAAAGAGACAATTATGCATATGTTGGGTAGGCTGTGCCACAAACCTGTTGGAATGTAAGAATGCTCTTTCATATGTAATTGATTTTCTTAAAAAGTAGACTCCCCCCTAAAGTCATCCACAAATAGATGAGTGAGTACAAGGTTAAGTTGCTTAGCATTCTCAAAATTTTCTTATAACACAGTAGAGGGTTCTTTTGGTCAGGGGAAAAATAAAAAGTATCCAAAAGTCTCCTTTAAGATAATTACGGAAACTTTTACCATTAAGGTGCATATCAACCGTAATAAACCTGACCACAGATCTGAATTTAAACCCCTAAGAACTTTAATAAAGAGACACTTTGTTCAAAGTGGTTGGTCTGTCTCCTACCAGTTCGTTTTCCTCTTCTTCTGCATCTTTCTTTTCTTCCTTCTGTTCTTCGATATTTGCATCAAAATCTTCCATCTCTACCTACACCACCCCAATAACCACAAAAAAAGAAAAAAAAAAGATTGATTTAACATTTAGGAGAATGTTGAATCCCTCATTGAGATCTGAAATGACCATGGTAGCCCAAAGCAAGACAGCACAGACTCATTGTTACATACTAAGTAATTTTTAATACCCTAAACTTTGAAACATAACTGATAATAGACAGAATAATATTCCTGCCTTTCATTTTCCTGGGATATCTATCTTTATAATTTCCTATGAAGTATAATGATCTGTCCTAAGTTGATGGTTATCTGTTTTGCATGCCTATGAATTGCTAGGATTTCTTTTTAAAATCTTTAGCAAGTTTCCAATTAAGTAAAACATATGATTCAAATTTCAAAATGTAAGAAAGGATATAGTGAAAAGTACAGCGATAGTAGCTTGGTCCAGAATGGTAGCAGTGCAAACAGAGCAGATGGATTAGAAAGGTATTTATAAGGTAAAAGTGAAAAAACTTATAGACTTCCCAGTGGAGCAACAGGGTTGGTTGAGTATTGGTATAATGGAGAATAAAGAGTCAAGGATAACATAAAGTCATAGTTTCAGCACGAAAGTGATTGGTAGGTCTGTTTATTAAAATAGAGAATACTAGAAGAGGAACAGGTTTAGATGAATTACATATTGGGTAGGTTGAGTTTGAGGTATACCAGGGTAATAAGTCTTTTTGGGTAGAGAATTTGGAAAATGATAGACTCACTTCCACTCAGATATGGCTGTTATTAAGATATTGATAAAATATATTCCAGTCTTTACAATTTAATATTAAGGGCACATAAGTGGCAATCTGAACTACCGGAAAGATTGATTACCTATATAGAATGTGTAAAATAAAAACAGAGCCCTAAAGAACTCCAACATTTAAGGACTGGGTAGCAGGAAAAGTCGGCAAAGGAGACAGAAAAGAAATGACCAGAGAGGCCAGAAGAAAACCAGGGGAAGTGGACTCAAAGAAGCCAAGAGAAAAATGTTTTCAAGGTGGTGGTCAATTTGTCATATGTGGCTATAAAATTAAGCCCCAGGAGAAGTGAGAATTGTCTACTGTCATGGAAATCTTTGGTGAGGGTCTCTGGAGAATGCTTGAACAGAAGCCAAAAGAAAATGGGTAGAGGAGTGGCATAGGAGGTAAAAACACATAAAAATACAATGACAATACTGAATATAGACAATTCTCATTCATAGGAGATCGAATAAAACAGATGTACACAACTGATTAAAAGAGAAAACTCTCCTTTTTGATAAAGATTTACTTCCACCAAATTAATAATTTAGGCAAGAATTATCTATGAATAAAAATTTGTTGGGGAACAGAAATTAACAGTTTCAAAGTATTCCCCTACAGATTACTTATGACAAAGAGAAAAAGGTAGAAAAATTTGATGGATTCCATCTGAACCAAGTCATCAACATTTAAAATCACCAATAATAAAATAAATTGACATAATTTGGCTCCTGATATGATGCACTGAGGATACATCACTTATTTAGTATTCTTGCTGATGTTTAACCTAAAACTAATCACGTGGAAACATTAGACAAACCCAAACTGAGGGGTGTTCTACGAAACAACCAGCTTTACTCTTCAAAAATTCTGTGTCTCTCATGACAATGACAGGGCTGAAAAACTCTTTTTTATATTAAAGGACTGGATCCTGGATTTTTAAAAATTGCTATGAAGCACCATTATGGGAATAACTGGTGAAATCTTAATATGGACTGTATATGAGATAATTCAGGAAATTTACATTACTTAATATAGCATTTTATCCATGTTAAATGTCCTGAATTTGATCATCGAGACTTCTAGTTTTGTAAGAGAATGCTCTTGTTCTTGGGATACCATTGAAATATTTAGGGGTGCAACTTAACTTTCAAATGGTTCCACAAAAATAGTGATAATAGTAGTAATAATAATGAGGAGGAGGAGGAAGAAAAGGAGGAGTGAGAGGAAATTGTATAGAGAAAAATGTGGCAAATATTAATTGGCAAATCTCGATAAAATTTGTACAGGTTTTCTTATACTATTCATTCAACTTTTCCATAGTTAAAAAACTTTTCAAAGTAAAAAAGGTGAAAAAAGGTCACTTTTGCACTGCCTCTGAGCAAAAGACACTCACCTCTTCAATAGCAGCATCTTGAAGCAAAGAACGAATGTCCAGACGCATCATGTGACGAGGTGCAGCTTCCCAGTGATCAGCCATCTATTGAGAGATTCAGGAGGTCAAGCTATCTCTGGAAACTACTCAAAGACCAATTGAGCATCCAAGACAAGTTAACTAATACTGTGAAGTCTAACAGGCTAGCTCCAGGAAGAGCTAGGCCACCTCTTTCACTTAGATACAAAGGAAGAGAAACATTTACTAAAGCGGACAGAAAAGATATTGCGAAAGTGAAGAGGATAAACAAAAACTTCTACACAACAGTGATGATACATCCTAAATGAAATTTAGAACACCTTCTATATTTCCAAAAATCACCTTATTTATTTCTTTAAGCTTTCTTCCATGAATATTTCTTTTGCCACAAGTCTGGTTATCTGCACTCATTTCAGCCAAATACACCTAAGAAAGAATGAATAATGATTACTCAAACAAATACAGCACTTTCATGATAACGCAAAGTACTCTAAAATTATTTTAGGTCTATACCTCAAATCCCTTGGTTTTTGCTGCACTCCAAAACTGATCAAAATGTCGAACTCTGTCATTGATGGCATCCAGGATGATGAAGGGGAAAAAGCCATCATCCAGAGTCTTTTTGAAAGTTTTGAACATGCTGGTGCGATAGGTCTCCTCCATCTCAGCTTCATATTCATATTCCATTACCTAAGATCCCCCAAAAGAGATATGGTTAGCAAAAGCAAAGACTCACGTTAAACTTCTTCCCTGCTTAGCATCTGGATAGAGATGACTTTGTAGTAGTTTCTTCACACCTGAGTACTAAGTTTGTCTTCGAAAAAGAGAGAAGTCTTTGTCTTTAAAAAAGCCACATTTCTTTCTGAACATGTTTTCTTTTTACTACTATCAATGAATCAGGATGTAATCTGAGATTATACCATACCTTCTTTTTCACTTTCTTTCCAGAATCTGGATCTTTTTCTTCTTTTTCTACTTCAGTGATGAAATAGTCATCCAGGCTTAGAACTCTGGGTGCAGGTCCTCCAAATTCTACCTCCTTATCCTAAGAATCATATAGTCGAAAAAGTAAAAGAGAATTTATGGAATAAATTAATAAATGTTCACACTAAAGTTCCTTCTCTTGGTTAAGTAATATGCAATCCTCTGGTGGTTTCAAATCAAGCAGAGGCAAAAATATTTACCTAAAAATATCAAAATTTATATGACAGCACATACCACATGGGTCAACTAGAATGGATCGAATGGGAAATATATTTATCAGTATCCTGCTGCTTGCTAAGAAGGCAAGGGGCTAACAAAAGCAACTGATTCTTTGGCTTTCCCATACTCACTCGAATAAGTTTTGCAACATGTGTCTTTCCACTGCCAGGCAATCCTCTCATTATAACAACAATCTGAAACACAATGAAAAAATAATCACTCGGAAGATTTTTTTTACAGTGAAAATTTATAGTTAACAATCTTTCTCTAGGATAGACCACATGATATGCCATGAGGCAAACTTTAATTTGAAAGGATAGAAATGATACAAAGTATGTCTCTGATCACAATAAAATAAAATTAGAAATTAGCAGTCAGAAAAAATTGGGGAAATTCAAAAATTAAACACCATACTCCTAAATAACAAATGGGTCAAAGAAGAAATCAAAAGAAAAATCAGAAAATACTTTTAGTTAAATAAAAATGAAGATACAACATACCACAACTTATGGGATGCAGCTAAAGCAGTGCTTACAAAGAACTTTACAGCTATAAAAAATGCCTATACTAACAAAAAAGAAAGATCTCAAATTGATAATCTAACCTTCTGCCTTACAATACCGGAAAAAGAACAAACTAAACCTAAAGCAAGCAGAAAGAAGGTAATAATAAACATTAGAGCAAAAGTAAAACAGAGAACAGAAAAACAATAAAGAAAATCAATGGAACCAAAAGCTGGTTCATTGAAAAGAATAACAAAATTGACAAACCTTTAGCTAGACTGACCAAGAAAAAAAGAGAAAACTCAAATTATTAGAATCGAAAATGAAATAGGGGATATGACTGCCAATCTTACAGAAATAAAAAAAGGTTTACAACAAAACACGATAAACTACTGTATGCCAATAAGTTAGATAACTTAGATGAAATGGACAAATCCCTGGAAGGACAGAGACTACTAAAGCAAACCCACGAAGAAACAGACAATTTGAATAGACCTATATGACAAGTGAAAACTACCCACAAAGAAAAGCCCAGGTGGAGACGGCTACATCACTGAATTTTAACAAATATTTAAAGAAGAATACCAACTCTTCACAAATTCTTCCAAAAAAACAGAAGAGGAAGGTACAATTCCCAACTCATTTTATGAGGCCAGTATTTCAAATCAGGCAGATACCAGATACCAAAACAAAGATATCACAAGAAAACTACCAATATCTCTTATGAATACGAATGCAAAAATTCTCAACAAAATAATAGCAAACTGAATCCAGCAATATGTAAAAAGAATTACACACCATGACCAAGTAGATTTATCCCAGGGATGTAAATTAACATCTGAAGAGCAATTAATGTAATATATCATATCAGAGAATAAAAAATAAAAATCACATACAACAGAATAAAATCATATGCAATACAATAAAAAACAAAAATCTTATCAACACAGAAAAAGCATTCAACAAAATCCAACATCCATTCATGAGGAAAACATTCAACAAACCAGAATGAAAGGGAACCTTCTCAACCTGATAAAGGGCATCTATTGAAAACCCACAATTAATATCACACTTAATGGTGAAAAACTGAAAGTTTTCTCTTTAAGATCAGGAATACAACAAGGATGTCTACTCTCATCACATCTGTTTAACACCATACTGGAGGTTCTAGCCAGGGCAACTAGGCAAGAAAAAGAAATAAAAGGCATCTAGATCGGAAAAGAAGAAGTAAAACCACCATTATCTTGTATATAGAAAATCCTACGGAATCTACTAAAAATCTATTAGAATAAATGAATTCAGCAGTTTTCCAGATATAAGACCAATATGCAAAATCAATTCAGTTTCTATTCAATTGAACAATCCAAAAATGGAATTAGTCAAGCTATATCAATACTATATTAAATGTGAATGAATTAAAGAATGCAATTAAAAGGTAGAAATTGTTAGACTGCATAAAAAAAAAAAGTCCAATCATATGTTGTCTATAGGAGACATACTTTAGATTCAAAGACACAAACAGATTGAGAATAAAAAGATGGAAAAAGATATACCATGCAAACAGCAACCACAGAAAAAAGCTGGATTAGCTATACTTATAACAAATGAAATAGATTTTAAAATGACACACACATATACATACATATATATATGTATGTGTGTGTATACATACACATATACATATATATGTATGCGTGTGTGTATATATATGTGTGTGTGTGTGTAAAGTCAAAATATCTGATGGAAATCTCTAGTATTAGTTTATTGAAATGAAATCTAATTATTCTGCAATATAAGATAAACTTAAGTATACATTTGTAGGTCACTAGGAAAATAAGTATAAGCTAATTGCGTCTAATTTTCCCTCTTTTGTGATCCACAAACTAAATCTACTTTTCCCTTCTTCAAAATGCAATTAATTGAGCTCTTATGAATTATTTTCTTTTTTGCCAAGCAACTAAGCTCTAACTTCTTAGATTCTATAGGGTAGGTAATTATTGAGATTATATGATGATTTGGAGATGGTAAGATGCTTTGAATCCGAATGTTACAGAAGAATGTTCAGGATATTAAAAAGATTTCTTATCAGCTTCTGATTCGCAGGAAAACTAGTCAACTGCATAGTACTCACTCTCTCAGGTCTGCTCTCTCGGCCAGGTGGTTTCAAAATATCATCCACATTTTTAGACTCGGGCTTCTTCTCAACCCGTGGGGCTGGAGGTGGCTGGTGGCTAAGTGAAGGAGCTGGCAAGGGCATTCGCTCCTCTGGGTAAGTTCTTCGTTCTCCTAGGATTCCAGCAGTTGAAAAAAAATCACTTTTTATATAATAATTACTTAAAATTTTTAACCCTCTCCACACATCCTAAGATAATATAACTCATAATAATTTGGGGGCACTTTTAACCTTAATTAGAGAAAGTTTAAGTAATGTAAATCTATTGAAATCAAGAAAATGAAAAGATTTAGGTATGATGTCAGGCAAACAGGATGTTTTAAAAAATACTAAATTCACCTTTGTTTGTATTAAATTTAGGAAAAAAGTTAAGCAACAGGACACAGAAGAATAACATACTTTGCTGGATAGTTCCAAGTATGACTTATAGTCTGTCTGTAACTTCCACTTTACAGTTTTAAGAACAAGAGTCACAAACTTAGGGAAGCTTGATCTTATCAACAGCTAAGAGTTTCTAGTTTAAGTGTAATTTAGAGTAGCAGAAAACTAAAATCAACTTAAATGTCCAATAATAAGGGTTTTATATTTTATTGACTCAATAGAATATTACAGAGCATTAATATAATAAGTTTACATATAGAAAAATATATATGGCACAATATCAATGGGAACAAGAATGATAAATTGTGTTTATACTTTGATTTACAACTTCATTAATATATATGTGGAGAATGAGAGGAAATATATAAAATTATAATAGTTGTGATTTAGTGGGTAGTGGGATTATAAGTGACTTTGTTTCTATTTTCCAAAATTTCTTTAATAATATAAAAAGCTATTTGTTTTACTTCATTAATTAATTACATTTCTATTTTTGATGACAATGCTGCCATCTCTATAAGGTCATTTTACTCTGAAAGTTTAAATCCACATCTGCAACGGAAAGCATTTCCAGTTTAAATTCTCCACACTCTTACAGCTAATAAGGCTCTACCTCCAAACACAGATGGTCCTTCGTAGGCGGGTCGATCAGGCTTTCGGTCATAAGATGGCCGATCAAATCCCCCTCTTCTGGACGA
The DNA here is from genome assembly GCF_000151845.1 of Pteropus vampyrus. Classification (NCBI taxonomy): domain Eukaryota; kingdom Metazoa; phylum Chordata; class Mammalia; order Chiroptera; family Pteropodidae; genus Pteropus; species Pteropus vampyrus. The sequence continues at coordinate 1,249,282 of NW_011888958.1, forward strand.
GGAATGGTCTTTTTTATCTCGATATGACTGAGTCCTAGAAGGTTTAACAGTAAGCGATATGGTAAACAAAAAATAATTGGAGGTCTTTATCATATAATGCAACACCATTATCTGCTTAATTTTCTCTATGAGTAATTACTATACATAGTTAACATTCATACTTTGACTTTGCTTTTCCATTTAGATCTTCCTTGCATATACACATCTAAAGAGTTCACAAGTTGCAAAAATAAATTGTTTGCCTACTAATTAAGTAATGATTGTACCTTTATTGACAATACAATTTCCTTTCCTTTCTGGCTATCTCCTTCCCCCATTTAATGCTCTGGAATTCAAGCTGGCAAAATTCAAGCATCTGTTTCCTGAAAATTGGTCCAGAACTGCTCTTCCCTCTCCAAGTTATACACATGAGAAGAATATGTCATTTACTAAACTTCCTTTAGATATACCGACTTTTGCTGAACTTAAGTATATGGTAATTTGCACACCTGGCAAAGATGTTTTTCATAGCATACCTATCATCTCGAGGTCGGCGTTCTCTGTCAAATCGATCCCGGTCATAGTCAATAACACCACGATCCCGGTCGCGGTCCCTATGTGCCTCCCGATCTCTCTTGAAATCTCGATGATCTGCCATGACATTACTCTGGCGATCAAAATAAGGCTCACGGTCTCTGTCTCTATCATAACGATCGCGTTGGCCTGCATGCTCTACAAAACAATTAGTACAAAATAAGAACTATATCCCTTTTTCTGAAATGAAGGCAAAAAAGTACAAATTTAACTTTAGAACTAGTATAAACAGTTGCCCTAATTTCAACTCACAAATCTGTTAGCTATATTAAAGGGAGGCCCAGATAATCTTCCCAGAAGGCAATCGGGTAATAATTAAGCCCTAAAGGTTTAAAAATACTAATCTCTCTGGGACTCTTACCTGTCTCAAAAGTTGATCTCTCAGGTAGTGGATCTGGGCGCAGAGTTATTCTCTCTCCGTAGGGTATCTGTTCAACTTTATTAGTGGATATATCTGGTAAACAAAATCAGGGATAAAACATTGTAAGGGTGAAGCTTAAGGAATGCAAAGCTGAAGCCAACAATTCCTTTAGAATCCCAAATACAAACTTGCCACCATTACTTACCTCGGCCATGGCCATAATCAACAGTCTGCTGCACTGGTGGTGGTTTGGACATTGGTGGCATACCCATAGGCATTGGGCCGGGAGGGGGAATGGAAGGGTGAACAGGTGGGGGTGGTAACACTGGAGCAGATGAAATTGTTGCAGTTTCTGATTTAAATTCCGAATTCAGTCCTTGTTCATCATTTGTATCCCAGAGGCCATAGAATGAATCTTCATCCCAGCGTTCCTGTTCCATACCTGAAGTTTGTGGCTTTATCACTGGAGGAGGAGGTGGAGGTGGAGGAGGAGGGGGTGGTGGTGGTGGTATTGGGATAGGCGGCCTGGTCACAGGAACAGATGATCTTACTGGTGGAGCAGAGGGTCTTACAATTGAACCTGGTGGTTTACCCATAGGAGGGGGTGGTCTATAGGACCCTGGAGGCTGGAGAACAGAGTAAATAGCTTAGTGGATGAGGATACCACCGTTTTTGCACATCAGTGAAAATGAAAATCTGGTTCTCAATCCATAAAAGAAAAATATGATAAACTGGACTGAAAATTGAAAACTTTTTGTGCTTTAAAATACACCATAAGGAGAAAATATACCTGGCCCTTGAGCAACTCAGGTGTTAACCGTGTAAATCCACTTACACATGAATTTTTTTCCCAACAGATGTCTGTACTGTTTTTGATCCGCAGTTGGGAGTCCACAGGTGCAAGTGTGTGTGTGTGTGTTGGGGGTGGGGTGGATGACTAGATGAATTGATCTATAGATTCGGAGATTTTGGTATCCATGGGGAGTCCTAGAACACCCCATCCCCAACCCCCCATAAGATACCAAAGGACAACTTAAATTTTGGGGAAATTAAAAGTTATATGTGAATTTTTAACTATATAGGGGTGGAGGCTGGAGGGTGGGACTCGTGCCCCCAATGCCCAAGTTGTTCAAGGGTCAACTACATATGCAAATCACATATCTGATAAAGGACTTATATTCAGAATATAAAAACTCTTACAAACTTAATAAGACAACTTAAAAATGAGAAAAGATTTGAATAGATATTTCTCCAAAGAAGATATGAACACCCTATAAGCATATGAAAAGATGCTCAACATAATAAGTAATTAGGGAAATGCAAATTTAAACCACAATGAGATATCATTTCATACTTAGTAGAATGGCTATAATTAATAACACAGATAATAACAAATGACAACAAGGATGTAGAGAAATAAGAACCCTCTTAGACTACTAACACGGATGTAACATGCTGCAGGCAGTATGGAAAATGGTTTAACAGTTTCTCAAAAAGTTAAACATAAATATACCATAAACTCAGCAATTCCATTCCCATGTATCTATCTAAGAAAAACACGCCCACCCAAAGACTTGCACACAAATATTCATAGCAGGATTATTCAATAATCCAAATGTCTGTCAACTAGTGAATGGATAAACACAACACAGTATAGCTATACAATAGATTATTACTTGGCAATAAAAAGAAATGAAGTACTGACTCATGCTACAATATGGAAACATTAGCTAAGTATAAGAAGAAATGAAAACATTAGCTAAGTATAAGAAGCCAGACACTAAAGACCACATATTGTATGATTTCATTTAAATGAAATGCTCACAAAGGCAAATCTGTAGTGACAGAAAGTGGATTGGTTGTTGCTTTGAGTATTTGGGGTAGGAATGAGGATTAACTGCAAATTGGCACAAGGGATCTTTCTGGGGTGATGAAAATGTTCTAAAACTAGATTTGGTGATGGCTGTACAACTTAGTAAATTTAGTAAAAATCATTGAATTACATACTTAAAATGGGCAAATTATATGGTATATAAACTGTACCTCAATTAGTGGTTAAAAAGGGAAAAAACTGCCTCAACACTATAACCCACTCTCCCAATGTACCACTCTTTCTTCTTCCAGAAAAACTAGCATGCTAGCCACTTAGATATAAATGTCTCAGGCCCACCCCAAACCTACTGAATTTCTGTGCATGAAATACTGGCATTAGTTTAAAAGAAAAACAAAACCAAACCCTACATGAGTAAATCTGGTGTTTATCACTTAGTTAAGAACCTCTGCTATAAACTATCTTCCCACTCTGGTGACCTACCTCCTCTGCAAAAATAGCAAATTTGCAGTGGGAGAAACAAACTCTAGCTAGCCTCCTCATTTCTATTTAGTTATCTGGTTGACAATAGCAATTTGTGGTAATGCTGGTATCAACATACAACATGAGCACCAGGAAACAATAAAACAAAGAAACCAAATGGGACATCCAGTAATCTTCCCCAGGAGTGCCACTGTTGTGTCCAATGTTTACATTCCTTTTTCCAAAGCAATCAACAAATGTCAACAGAAATGTATTTTAAGAAGATAGTAGAACCTCTTGGCAAATAGGGCCTATCTACTCAGTATAGAAACCAAATTGTCAAATTTCATTTTAATTTTTGCAAGCCTGATTCAAACACTCATTATCCATTTCTCTGAGCTCACTGTTTCTGGTTTGTTTGCTCTTCATCAACGGCTATTTTAGACCATGGAAAGCCAACAATACACATAACTTATGTACTTATTCATATATAGGTTGTGTTCTTTGAGTATCAAAATAGATTTGGCTAAAATGTAAAAAAAAACCTAATTTAATTAGAGGCCACTGCAGGCTAGAGTTAAAGACAAATGGCTATCATCTAAAAGTAAATTTTAGGTTATGCCATTTTAAACTGTTTAGAAAATGCATATATAGGACAAAGCTATCATGTCTGGAGTACAGCTATCCAGACATGTTTTAAATATCTTAAGAACACTTGAGACTATGCCTACAAAGAAAACACAAAGTGTTTTCTTCATACTACATAAACATTTGTAAAAAACAAAATGAAACAAAATACTCCTATAGTATCTATATTAGGAAGGATTATCTGCATTATATGAAGGATAATACAAATTAGAAAGAAAAACCTTAAGAGTCAAACAGATACACTGGTAAAGAACAAAAACAGAATTTTTATAAGAACTATAACTAACAAATGTGGAAAAATACTCATGTTCACTAATTATCAAAAATACGTATTAAAATATTTTATTAGAACTATTAAATTTACCAAAAATATTAAGTAGCTAATGCTTGCAAGGTTATAGGATAGATGTATACAACTATTTCAGAGAGCTATTGGCTATATTACAAGAATCATTAAAACTGTCCTTATTCTTTAACTGAAGTATCCCACTTTGGGCGTCTAATATTACTTTTAAGAAGTTATCTAAAATAAGAATTTAACACAAAGACATCCATTAAAGTTATACTATTAATAAAAGTGAAAGATTAGGAACAAAAGCCTAACAGAAATGGAATAGTTTTAATAAAGTATGCATCAAAAATAATAAAGCATGTGGCAGTATGGAAACATATTTATGATTTGTTAAGTGAATAAAACAAAAATGGAGATCTATAATCTAGAGTTTCTACAATTTGTTAAGAGATACAAAGATAAAAAAAAAATAATAATTCCTACCTTTATGGGCTTTAAAGTTTAGAAGGAAAAACAGACAAGAAAGCAATCAAAATACCATACGATAAGGGCTATGACAGAGGGCCATATGAGATGTCAGAGGTACGTGTGAGGGCAACTATCTTACTTTTAAGTAGAAAAGAAGGTACAGAGCTGAGTTCAAAAAGATGAATGAGAATTACCTAGTTGGTGAAGGAAATAGGAAGAGAAAGAAAAGAAACTCTAGGTTTAGAGAACTACATGCATGTGCAAAAGCATGGAGAAGAGCCTGGCACACTCACAGAATGGTAAAAAGCTCCATATGGAAGGAAAGTGGAGTGTAAGCGAGTGGAGTAGAAAGTAAGGATAAGCAGAGGTCGGGCCAACACAGGAAGAACATAAAAGGCCATGCAAAGGAATCTAGATTTTATCCTGAAAGCAATGGGGGAATACTGAAAAGTTTTAAAGCCAGGGCGTGACATGGTGAGATTTGTTTTAAAATGTCCATTTCGGCTGTAAGTCACAACAATGCTGCCTAAAGTGGAGCGTAGGGGTATGAGAGAACTTTTCAGGGTGTTGGGAATTTATCTTTTGTTCCATTTTTAGTATATATGCTGCCAAAGCAAACACAATTTTTAAATCTTTTTTGTATACATTTGACAAAACTCAAACTGTAGGCTTAAAATAGGTGGGCTGAAAACGAGTATGTTATTATATGTAAATTATACCTAATTTGATTCAAAAAATAAAATAATCACTGGCAACAGAACGGAGAACAGATCAGAGGGGAATGCAATGGAGAGAGATGAATTAAGATACTTCTGCAATAATCTAGGTAAGAACTAATGAAAGCTAGAACTGAAGTTGTGAGGAAGTAGAGGCTAGAATATTTGAACAATATTTAAAAGGTAGTGAAATCCATCAACTGAATGACTGAATATAAAAGGATAGGACAGAGGAAAGAGGCAGGTTGCATTTCAGGTTTCAAGTTTGGGTGACTAGGTGATGGTGAGGAGAACAAGTTTAATGGAAGATGATAATGAGCTCCATTTTGAATGACCTGAACTTGACAGGAGACACGCCCACAGAGAGAAACTCTGTAGCAGATGGATGCATACATACATAGGTTGGGAGATATGATTTGGGATTCAACATCATGGTGGTCAGTGTTGTCAACAACTATAAGTGTTGTGTTAGACCAGGATGAAAGGGAACAATGAGAAGGAAGAGAGTTATTTGATGAAATGATTCAAGTGTTTTTTTCTCTCACTGTGTTGAAATAAAGTTATTTGCATGATAACATTTTTAAAGCTCATCACTGGCTTAAAAAAAAAAAAATACAACAAAACAAAAGCAAAACAAATGGAGAACTTAAAAGTCTTGAACAGAAACACCCGTCTTTACTGCCTGAACAGGGGCATGATGTTCGATCCCTTCCCTCGCTGAAGGACTAGTAGCTTAAAGAGGTAGAGAGACTAGAGGCTCGCCTGAGCAGGGCTCATGGGGAGCCCTTGCACTGCCCAGATGGAACACAGGACTATTTGAACAAAAAGGATTATTAGAAAAATTCTACAATTTTGTGAACATGAAGCCATATAGTTCAGGTGTGCTTGGTGTACTTATCAAAACCTGGGGGAAAAAGCATTTCTATCACACTTTTGACCATATTTAGCAAGATTTTCAAAAGTCAATTACTATTAGCTTTCTATTTTTCCAAAATGTATATATTTTGTAGAGGAAATTTATACTTATTGTAATACAATAAGATCAAAGAACAAACAAATATACAAAGCAGAAATCATTTCATTTTCTGAGCACACATTTTCCATACCGGATACAGTCCAGGTCTTGAAGATGTATTTTGCAATCTTGAATCTTGGGGTGGGAGGTGATCAGGCATCTGTGGCTCAGACCCAAAGTCTTTCATCTTCTGAAGCTGTTCTTTCTGTTCCCTGTAACAAACAAAATTGCCATTGTACGTAAGGTGTGTCTATTCCATTCCTAGATGACTACAATTAATATAGAATCCAAAAAAAGAGACCTAAAAATCTTGTTCCAAAACTGTCTACAATAGGGGTCCCTAATCCCTGGGCTGTGGACCGGTACTGGTCTGTGGCCTATCAGGAACTAGGCCACACAGCAGGAGGTGAGCAGCAGGCCAGTAAACGAAGCTTCATTTGTATTTGCAGCTGCTCCCCAGCGCTAGCATCACTGCCTCAGCTCCACCTCAGATCATCAGGCATTAGATTCTCATAGTCCCTGGCCAAAAAGGTTGGAGACCACTGCTCTAAAGTGCTCACAAAGCAGCTCCAATCTGAGGATGCTTTCAGGTAAACCATTCTTAGCTTCAACAGAGGAAAATATAAGTCAACAAAGAAAATATAAAGGTAACACTCTCTTGCCTTTATGTAGCTGGCTGATAAGTCATCTATGACCTATAATTATAAACTGATCTACAAGACAGGCTCTACAACCTGCCTCATTAGTCTATTCTAATATCTCATCTACTTGTCATGTTTTTCTTTTATCCAACCAAAAGGTCTCTTGTTACTTTTTTTTTTATTCAATACTCTTTAGACTAGAGGTTGCAAAATGGTGGCCAATGGGCCAAAGATGGCCTAGAAAGTTTTTTTTAATTTGGCTTTCACATCAATTTACAAAATCTGAATTAGCTGCCATTATGTACAAAGCAAAGTATTTCATATAGAAATGCAAATTTTAAAGAGATTTGGTAACAATGGCCTACATTCCCACATGCCAGCAATCAGCAGAGTAGAATAATGGCTGCCCATTTTAGATGAAGCAGTTGGCCACAATTCTCACCACACTCAGTAGAGTTATACTGGCCCACTTTTACTCATTTTTATTACCTGTCTGCTTCTTATGGGCATTTTAGTTTATGACTACTGCTGTATATGGTAAGAACAACTGTTGGTCTATACCTTTAAAAATAACACTTCATATTCCTAAAGAGTAATTACTTAACTCTTCAAGTTTTTCTTTAAATCTCTGGTCAAATAAATTCCTTTTACTTTTCCTTAAGATGTGCACCTTAAACACATGTAACATCTACTACAATCTCTTCAAACCTTTAACAATTTTCTCTCTACACTTTGTAAAGTGTAGTGACCCAAATGGACACAAAATAAGGGAAAAGTATATAAAAATACATATTATTTTCTGCCTTGTGTAAATCATGCCTTAATACCAACACAACATACCTTACTTATATTCAACTATGACCACTCTTATCTATCGCTTCATATATTTTAATTATGTTTATGTTGCCTAAGAAAGAGCTTTTTAAAATAGGATAATGAAGAAGCACCTTTTATTGAGCATTTCTATGCAAAGCGATAATGGATGGAAAGGAAATTTTAAAAAGAAAAGGAAAGAAACCTTGGCAGCTTATCAACACCAATCAGTTTGGTCTTCTCCAAAAACAAAATAGATTTTAGAGTTGGACAAACTGGGTTTGAATTCTGAGTTTGCCACTTATTAGCCAAGTGGACTTAACCTCTCTTAGTCTTAGTATCATTTGTGAAGTGAGGATAATACAACTTAACTTTATAGGCCTTTGAGATATAAGAATTTGAGATAGGAGGATTGAGATAATATCTGCTAAGTTATTAGCATAGTGCCCAGCACACAGGAGTAGTAAATTAAAGGTGTCTATAATTTAAACATAAATTGCATAGTAGTTAAATACTCTAGGGTATGCTTTCTACACCTTCTTCATCAGTGATCTGGAAAAGTCAAACCTCATAGAGCTTATCTTCCACAGACCACAGAAATCTGTTTGCTGCCTGAGGTACCTGATCTTTCATCTTTTCCTACAGGTAATTTTCCTCATCATACCTTTCTAGTCATGAAGCTTTCATTGTAACATAAATTAGAATAATCCACAAATATAGACCAGAATTGAATAATGAAAGAAATACAATACATTAAAATATGTCAAAACCTAACCATTAATTATTTTCTCAAAACACTGCTAATTTCTAAGAAATTGCTCAAAAAGCTTACAATCTGTCAATGACTCCTAAATTTTTATCTCAGGATATAGTTGGTTTAAGGATGAAATGAATTAATACACACAAAGTATTTAGTACAGTTCTTGGCACACAGTAAGCATTCAATAAATGTTACCTTTTGTTATTATTGCTACTACATGAGAAGCATTATATAGATACCTATACATTAGTAAGTTGATTGTAAGTCCAGAAATCCAAATTCTATTCTCCATCTCACAAAGAAAATACTTGATTATGTAGAAACAAGTAAATATCCTCAAGTAGAGATATCTGCTTGTAGTTATGAAAGATAAAACATCCCCAAAAGAAAAGTATCACTGATTAGACAAATCTGAGGATGTTTCCAGGTAAACCATTTTTAGCTTCAACAGAGAAAAAATATAAGTAAGTCCTTATAGCACTTTTAAAGTTATTTCAAAGATTAGTGAATATGAAGTTTATTACATCTAATACCAAAGAACAAACTGCCTCCTGGGGAAAAAAAAGAAAAATGTTAAATATGAGATCTGAAATCCAGAGTACCAAATTTGAGAGTTGAAGTTTGACACTTGAAATATGCATAGGCATAGCATGTCAGCAACACATCTATAAAAGCCAAGAATGGCTATCAAATTTTCACATTTCAGGACAAAAGTTTATAATTAACAGTTCCTAAATATCCATCCTAACCTCAAAACAGCACTGAATGATCAGAAATATAAGTTAAAATTATGTGATAAGAACTTGAATTAAAATTATTCCATTCAAATATATCACATCACTTTAAAAAGAGCAGTCTGAACGTGGTTTTGACTAAAAGAAATGATCTTAAGTAGTCAACTTACCGAAGCATTTTCAGTTCTTGTGCAGCTTTCAAAATGATTTCGTGCTGCCTCTGACTGAGAACCATTACCCCTCCAAGGCCTTGGTCTGAGTCTAAATTTGCATCCGACCCCATCATTTCAGAAGAATGATGTGAGGAGGGCATATGTTCCGCAATGGGGGAATGTCTATCCACATCAGATGGGTACCATCTGTCTGACAACCGTTCTCTTTCCCAGTCCATTCTGTCGGGAATATAATCTCGCTTTTCCCGCCATGTATCTCCTCTTTCTGGATACTCTCGGATCCTCAACTCACCCCTATCACGGAAATCTCGATCATACCCATGGTCTCGATTTCTTTCTTCTCTCCATCTATCATCCCGATATCTATCCAAAGGTGGAAGAGGTGGGAGGGGTGGTAAAGGTGGAAGAGATGGAATATCCCGTTCATGGAACTGTGATTCTTGTTCATCCAGTGGTCTCCCATAATCTCTGTCCCACTCATTATCCAAATTTCTATCATACATATCCATGGGTCTTCCAATCCGATCCACATCCCTGTCCAAGTCCCTGTCCATTTCCCTGTTGTAGTCCTCATCCATATCCTGATCTCTCTCCCAATCATCCCACCAAGGGCCTCGTCTATCTCCATCATGAGATCGAGATGGTGGCGCTGAGAACCTGTCCTCCCTGTTATATGGATCTAGTGTATCATCTTGATAGTCATGTTCACATTCTCTCCAGTATCTCTCTCTATCCCAGTCATCAAGTCTTTCTCTTTCCATTGGAGCATTTCTGCCATCTAAGGGGAACTCTTCATGCCCTCTCTCTTCTCCATGGTTCCATGGAGCCCTAGAAGGCTCATCTCGGTGGTACGGATACATTTTTTCCCCACTATCTCCTGGTTCTGGTCTAAATGGGCCTCTGTCACGACCAAAATCTGGTCTTCCCAGTCCTCTTTCCCGGCTTCCAGGCCCTCGAGGTGGTCCCCTCTCCCTGCTCCCAGCTCTTCGGGGTGGTACTCTTTCCCTACTCCCAGCCCTTCGAGGGGGTCCTCTCTCCTGACTGCCGGCCCTCCGAAGTGGTCCTCTTTCTCGGCTGCCAGCTCTACCCCTGTCCTGGCTACCTTGCAGACCACCTGGCACTTTCTCCCGACTGCTTCCTGGCCTCACCAACCCTCTGTCCCGACTGCCTTCTCCTCTGCTCATCTTTTCTCGACTGTCTTCTCTTCTACCCATCATCTTATCACGAAAATCTTCTTGCTTGACCAACCCTGGGCCATGGCTGATTGCCTGGCCTCGACCTCTATTTACTAGTCCTCCTTTATCCCTTGCGTCTTCCATTCTGCTTTGCCCAGGACCTCTGTAAGATGAGCTGCTGCCTCGATTGCCTTCTAACCTATTATCTCTGTTATCTAGCCGAGGCAGCCCTTTATCTTGGTTGTTTCCTGAATGGGGCAGACCAATACCTAAAGGTTTAAAATCATTATCTGAAGTTAATGATGATGATGTTGCTACTATTGCTCCTCCCTCTATCCCCCCTGTTTTTGACGGAAAAGTAGTTTGAGTGGGTACAGGTTTATTTGCAAGGGATACAGGCTGAGTAACACCTTGGGCTTTGTCCATTTGAGTCTCCATACTTTGAGAATTCTGGTCCCAATTAGAAGGCTCTATGGGCCCTTCCGAGACTTCGCTTTTAGGTGGCTCTTGCTGAGAGTCGCTTAGATTCTCATTTGACTGAGCCGCCTTGGCATCCTTTACATCTGCACCAATGGATAATGCAGCTGATTGCATTTTAAAATTCTTCTGCTGGTTACTATTGGTGTCTGCTAATGGTTCTTTGTTTCCTGAAAGAGGTTCTGCTTGTGACTTAGGTTGCTGCTGATGTTGCTGTCCCAAAGATGGTTTGGGGCCTTTCCACTGTGGTCCACTTTGTCGAGGACTTAGGGATGTATTGGGGGTAATATAAAACTGAGATGCTGGCCCCCGGGGAATCATTCCCCATTTGCTTTTAGTGCCCTCTGCTGGGTGACCTTCATATCTGGGTCTTGGCCCATCGGGGCGATTTCCTTCAAAACGAGGCCCTTTGGGTCTCGGTCCTTCACACCTTGAACCTAAATCCTCAAATCTTCGAGGACCATCAAATCTACAAGTAAAACAAAAGATATTACTCAAGACAGTAAAGCAGAAAAAAAAATTCTCCATGTAAGAATATTTAAGGCAATCTTGCCTTAGAATCTGTTTACAACAATGACTCTTTCAGTCATTAAACAATCCTGAGATATCTATATCTTAGAACCAATATGTTAAGGTGGCAGTACTCAGCAGGTCTTAGGACAGGCTTTGGAAATCATGTCACTTTCACCTAATTCACTTTGACACATCTCCTGCAGCAACTCACTGGTATACTGAATTGTTAAAAAACAATTATGTTGTGCCTTTGTAGACAGAAAAATCCACTCATTTTAATGGAAAAAATATATATTCCACAGCTAACTGAGAGTACTTTTAGAATTAAAATATAACTAAAAACTAAACAATTAACAATATAGGATTATAAATATTGTTGGAAGTAGCATTATCATCTTAATCGACAAAAGTTTTAAAAAACCAGCAGCCAGTCATATCATCTCTTAAGAGTGTGGCTTGACATTTTAAAGTCTGGACAGAGATGTTTTTGCTATGGACCCACTCACTCATTCAGTAAATATCTAGTGTACATCCCATCTGTCAGGTATTACACTACTTCAAAGGGATATATGAACAAAATGTCATCTGTGTCCCCGAAGGGTTTCCAATTGAGGAGAAAGAGGATCTAAATGTAAATATGTGCCACAAAGTGCAATGACTAAAATCTACCTGCATATAATAAGGGCAGACAAAAGAATGGTCTATTTTACCAGGGTGAGGAGTGCTGCTCAATAAAGGCTTTATACAACAGAAGATGCTTAAATTAAGTTTGAAAGGCAAATTCTCTCAGGTCGGGCTAACAGAGTGTGTTGGAGATGAGGGCAGTGGGTAGCAAGGGCTAAGGAAACATATGAGGAGAGGCAGAGAAACACATACCACCATAGCATGTTTGGAAGTGCAAACAATTTAGCATGGCTGAAGCAGAGAGGAGACAGAGCTGGGGAGAGCTGGGGAAGGAGGAGGAATGGAAAAGCAGGCAAGGGTCAATGTCCAGAAGGCCTTGGGTGCCTTGTGTGGCAGATACTACTAGCACTCTTCTAATAACCATTCTCCCTTTTCTACAGTTTGAGCCTCTCTGCTTCAGCTGAACACAAGTCGAGCCAGACTAAAGACTCTTTCCCAAACTCTCTTACAGCTAGAACTTGTAGTCATCTTCTGGCCAGTAGGCTGAGAGTGAAAATGATTTACATATCCTTCTGGGTTGTACCCTTAAAAGGAAAGGCACATCCTCCTCTTCACCATCTCCTTTTTCACGCTGGCTCTGACATGATGGTGAAGTTATCGTGATGATAGCAACTTACTAAGGGATAGTGAAGTAACATATCAGAAGGAACTTGGATTTCTGACACAGTGGAGCCATCACGTAAGTCCTGTGAGAGAATAAACTTCTAACTTGTTAAAGCTGTGAATTAATTCAACTAGGTAAGGAGCTGGGTATTACCTTATAAGCACTCAGAGTCACTAAATATTGTCTGATTTTTAAAAGACTGCTCTAGCAGAAAAGTAACAGATGGGTAGTTGGGAAAAGTTATAGTAGATCTTTTCTATAATTTGGGTAAGTGAAGGTAAAGCTTGTTCTAAGGCAGTGACCGATACGAGGCTGTAGAGGAGGGAGTGAAAGCGAGAGATGTGAAGGAAACTAAAGTGGATGGGATTTTCTAATAGGTGGGATTTAAATGACAATGGATACAGAAAAATTTAGGATGATTCCAACATTTCTGGCTTAGGCGACTGAGTAGATGGTGATGACTTTCGTGCCCTTAATGATAAATTGAAGGGTTTTTCTCTCATTTATTTAGGATATCAATGAAGAGTAAATAATAAATTCAGCTTTAGCAAAATATTTACTTCCTATCCCTGTGACACTGGGCTTTGCTGGTCTAGAAGTCATAGTTTCAAAGGGAAGAATGCTTCCATCAGGGACACAACAATCACTCTATTAAACTTAAGTTGAGACCGCCACCTGGCCACCTTGGGTTCTGAGTCAAAAGACAAAGAAGAGAGTTACTGAACTGGCTGAGATTGATTGACTCGGACTTTCAAGGGGAACCTGGGTTATAACTACATGATGAGGGCAAGGAGGAGTATGTCTAGAATGTAAGAGGTCCTCTAGGACAACCTCTTAGGATTTCCATGTCCTACGATTAAAGTCAATGGAAAACTACAATAATACAATTCATGAAAGACTGCAAATAGCCCAGACCTTTCAAGAATGAAGATTTGGATCACCAACCACGCAAGGAACCAGGACCAGGAGAGGTGCTTGCTGAGATAACGGGAATATGGAATGGGTCGTGAGAGAAGGTAATTATAAATAACTGTGATTCCATGACCAGCTGCAGAAGTAAGGACTGTAACAGTTATGAGCATTTCTTTCTTAAATTTGATATATGCTGAAATATATACATATGTATTAGTCAAATATTTTTGGTTGATTTTTCTTCCTTATCATCTAACATATTAATATAATAATAGTTAACTTAATATCTCAAAATTTAAGTTACAGAATATCAAAGAGGGAGTATGAACCAGCTAGAAGAATGAAGACATCCCCAAAGACAAAAAAGGGGTTAGAATGTTTGGTGCAAAAATCTCCCTTGTGACCTGCCCTAATGAGGAAAGGTTAAAGGGAACTCTGGGAAATGTACTTCAGCCCAGGCAAGTCAACACTTTATAGAGTCATCACAAGTAATTTAAAAATATATAAATCCACTAAAAACAGAAAGCGGGCAACCAGCGGATGAGAATTTTGTTTATAAATTCTGAAAGACAAACACAAGTGGTAACATTTGGAGTAGTAAGAAGCTGCAGTTTAGAGGGCTGGTAGCAGAAGTTGACGGAATCAAAATGAAGGTGGTTGTTCACAGAACTCAGACAGGGTTAGGATTCCTATATACCAGGGATATTGGGGAAGGACAAGAGTAAGACTTGGGGTCAAAAATACGTACATTAAATTCCATATTCAGAACCATCAACTAGCCTTTCCCTAAGCTGAATATCTCTAAATTCTTGAATTTGAGAGTCTCCTAGCATTAGCAGTTTTTTGCCCTATCACCTAAAGCAATAGGTGATACTTGGTAAGCCCCTTGCCCCACCAGATGTCAGCGTCTCCCACTCTTAAATATAAATGGACAACCAAGGATCACTAGTATTTGAGGAATGTCACCAAAATGAAAGAAAGAAACCAAAGATAAACAGGACATGAATCTGGAGAAAACAGAGATAATTTAAAAAAGAGAGAGAGAAAAAACTTAAAAAGAAAAAAACACCACAAACTAGTATCTTCAGAGATTCATAAAAATACTATCTATACCTACAAATTGAGAACAATTTGCTATATACAAAAAAGCACCACAATCAGAAGAACTGTAAAATTTTTTTAATTCTCAAAAAATGCAATAAAATGATTAAAAGTATATCGAAAGTACAATAAAAAGAGAAATGAAAAATAGGTTCAAAATCCTACTAATGAGGAGTTCCAGAAAAAGAAAAACAGAAAACAAGAAATTAAAGAATAGCACAAAAAAATTTCCCAGAGTTAAGAGACTCTAATCTCAGACAGAAAGGGCCCAGCTCACTCAGTATCCAGTACAACAAAACTGAAACAAACAAACAAACAAACAAACAAACAGAAAGCATTATGAAATTTTAGAATACCAGGAATAAAAAATAGTTTCTGGCAACAGGGAGAAGTCACCTAAAAAGGAAAAGAATCAGAACAGCACAACAGCTGCACTAGGTGACAGAAGAAAATAGAACAATGACCTAAAACCTTGAGGGATAATTATGTTCAACTTCAAATTCTCTGTCCGAATATTAATCAAGTGTGAGGTTAGAATAAAGGCATTTACAGACATGCAAGGACTCAGAAAATTTACCTGCAACCCACAATTTCTTAGTAAGTTACTTGAGCATGCACTCATGTAAAGGAGGCACTACGGGGAAGCCATGAGATTCAATAAACAGTGTATCCAAATCCAAGAGGACAGTCAAGGGAAATGCTGGAGCAACAGCCAGATCTTGAGAACAACCAAGCAACCAAGCAACCTATCAGCCAACCAGCTCAGGAAAAAAGCAAGAGGATGGATGCATGCATTTGGGAGAGAGATCTCAAGAGAAAGAGAGATAATGCTTTTGGAACCGGGGTTGAAGGATTATTTTAAAGTTTTGGAAAGAAGACAACTGAAAAAAGTTATTACACTAGAGAAAATATAATAATAGTACACTGCTTACCTCCACAGTGTACTGATTTATCAAACACTGTTTACTGATTTATCAAAATATAGTGATATATTGGGTAGATGGGGTTAGAGAGTAGTATAAGAACTAAACTTTTATCAGAACAGGAAGTAAATATATAATATCTAAAAAATATAAGTCAAGAAAGTAGCACTATATTCTTTAGTGATATGAAGAAACAGCTGAAGAATTAAAAGATGTCATTAGGAAACACATCTAGGGTGGCTTGGGGCAGTGGACAGCTGTTTTTCTTTCTTTCTTAACTATGTATTATGTATAGCTTTTATAAAAACATAAAATTTAATGGCACCGAGAGAGGATTAGTCCTAACCAGGAGAAAGGTTTCTTCTGAGACTGTAAGAAGATGATGGTAAGGTAAAAAGTAAGGGTGAGAAGTGAGTTTTACTGAGTCTGAAAGTCTTGATTTTCTCTGTGAGGCAGGATGCTAAACTAAGTTAAAGCTATAAAGCGAAATAAAAATGTTTGCCGAGACAGAGAAAGAAGCAGTAGGGTAGACGGTCTATTCACAATAGTGAAGGCTTGGCACAGCTATTGTTGGGCGAAGGGAAAAGGAACTGACCAGAGACTCGTCAAAGCATACAATGCAATGCTAAGGATGGAGACCACACATTTATAAAGAGCAAAATGTACGCTGTTTGAGAGCGTGTGATGGTTTGGTTCCTTTTCTTTAAGTTGTATTTATTAATTCAAAGTGCCTGGAATAACTTCTTAGATCATTAAAGTTGCATAAAATCATTTATTTGCTTTGTATTCAATTCAGTAATTATTAGTTCATGTAAGTGATAAGATTTGTCCTCCACAATGTACAAGAGTCAGGAAGAATCTTTGTCAACACATTATCTAGTATTATAATCAAATTCTGAATATGAATGAACTGCCTTCCTAAATTATGAATGCCTTGAGAATTTCCTCCATAACTGAGACATTTTGGCATAAGCAGCATTTATTGAACACCTACTAATTGTCAGGTACTGTGTTAGTGTTAGAAATAAACCAACACCTGACCTCAGGGAGTTCACAGTCCATAGGAAGATTGAGACAAGTAAATCAATAACTAGAACTAAATCTAATAAATATGGGACATGTTGGTCTTGCTCATCGAGGTATCCCCAATGTCTGACTCACTGAAGGATCTCAACATGTAATTACTGAAGTGCCATTCCAGGGGCAGGAAAAATAGGAATTAGGAAAGCAAAAACCGACAGGAAAGGGTTTCCAGACAAAGAGAAGAATACATGTAAAGGCCAAAGGAAAGGATAAGGAAACAGGAAAACTAAAATGTGTGTAGATAAGAAGGAAGAAGAAAACATGGGGGAAAGGTTCTGCAAGCCTCATGCCTGCATGTATAATATATAATGTAACGGTTTCCATGACAGGGTAGGGTGCTTTGCTTTCAGATTAAATTGCTGATCAACAGCCAAGGGTCATCATTTTATTTTTATTTTGGGGAACAGAAAATGTTAAACCAATTGAAATATACCTTCAACACTACATATCAATGGCAATTATTTATCATTACTACACTTTCAAATTTTCAAAGTTCAACAATTTATGAAATCTTAAGACTATCAAAATAGTTTTGATTTATAAAAGTAAAGAATTTTTAGGCCTTTGGAATAAATATATTAAGAGATACTCATGTTAAAATATGTACAAAAATAAGCAATCAATACAATAAAATACTATAACTGTTTTAACATAAAAGCATGTATTTGAAATAAACATAGAATATATTCACTAAATACAATCACATAAAAACACATGCATTGTACATTGGTTAGATGAAAAGAAAAACATATATTTGGTGTTTATATGTTCAGAAAAGTTTTGTTTATACAGTATTTCATAAACCTCTAAAAAATAAAAACTCTAAAACTAGGTAGGTATGAAACCATTAGAATCAGATATAAAAACTTCAAATTTTTATATAAAAAATACTCCAAATTGAGTACAAAGACTTAAGAAGTACGCAGAAATACAATTCCCTTAAACAAGGTATTATCTGATTATCACAATATTTACATAAACATACTCCAATGAACAGACCATGGGCATTCCGAGATATTAAATTCTGGGATCAAATTCTTTTCCTTTTGGTTTTCATGTGAAATAATGTCTATTTTCTAATACGTATAACCAAGATCCTAAAATTAAAATTCCCAAAGAGAAGTAAACACTGTAAACAGGAACAACCATAACAAATGGAAGTGTGAAGAAAAACTAGTGTTCGTAGTCCCTTGCTAATCTTAGCTATAGAGTGGAAGAAGTCCACAATTCCAATCCTAAGACCAATCAAAAAGTAAATGGGACCAATCAGAAGCCTTGATGTAATAGAGATGTCAATTCTTTCTCAAAATGGTCAGTAGATTCTATATAATGCTCATCGAACTTCTAGCAGGTTTTTAAAATTGACAAGCTGATTCTAAGAGTCATATGGGAAATAGAAAGGACTAAGAATTGTCAAGACAATCTGGATCAGGGGTCAGCAAACTACGACCCATGGGCCAAATCCAGTTAAGAATGACTTTTTTTACATTTTTAAAAGTTAAAAAAAAAAAAAATAGAAAAGGAAGAAAAATATTTGACAGAGACCAAACATGACCCACAAAGCCTAAAAATATTTATCATACTGTCCTTCACAGAAACTCTGCCAACCTCTGATCTATAAACACAGAACTGGAGGACTTACACTAAGAGATATCAAGATTTATTATAAAGCTACAGTAACTAAAAGTGTGACACTGGTGCAAGGATAGACAAATAAACCAAAGGAATAGAGTCCAGAAACAAATCCATACACAGAGACACTTGACTTATGATGAAGACGACACTATAAAGTAGTAAAGAAAGGGTGACTTTTTCAATAAATGGTACTGGAGTCAACTGGATAGCCATATGGAAAATAATGACTCTTGACCCCCTACCTGATATCACATCAACAACAAAAAGCAATTCTACGTGGTTTATTGATTTCAAAATAAAAAGCAAAACAATAAAAGAAGATAAAACAGGATGTTATTTATGGCTTTGGTGTATCTAAAGATTTCTTAAACAGGACACAAAAGAATAGTAATCATAAAGGAAAAGATCAAAAAATAGGACTACTAGATTAAAATTAAGATTTTCTATTAATCAAATGACATCATTAGCCTTTGGGGTTCATCAGGGTTCACTGAATCCAGTTAGTTTTCAAGTTTTTTTTTTTTTTAACAGTTCTATTTGCAAGGATTGCTATTTCGTGACTTTTTTCCCACAGGCCTTCCCAAGAACAAAAAGAAAATTTACTTTTTAAAACTTGCATTTTCTTGAAGTTACCATATGGCTCCATTGGATCCTTTTGCAAATCTAAGACACATTAGAAGATCTTACGCGTTTTTTTCCCTATATCTTGAAACATTTTGCAATTTCCCTATCCTAGAATTCATTATTACTCAACATTACTTATCAATTTCCCCCAACTATGCCAAAGAAGATTAAAATACAAAGACATGAAAGAATGACAGAATTGCCTAGAAGGATGAAGCCAAGGTGAAATAAACTGCTGTACCCGTGCATCACCCAAAATACTGCAGCACGCTTTTAGGCTTCCTTCAGCACAATCGAGAATTCAGAAATTTTCACTTCCTGACTATAATGACAAAGAAAAGTGACAGAGAAGGTTGAACCAAAATTATTAAGTGAACCAAAAGATACAGACAGCAGCGCTCGATGCTCTAATAAAGATGTGAAATTTATCATATAGGCAAAAATCTCCAACTATGAGTCTTCAGATGACAATATTCTCAAATTTAAGATTCAACGAGTGAACAAAATATCTCTTCAAACAGAAAGAAAATGTATTGTCATCCACAGTTTTAAATAGGAAAGACTTCACATAATATTTTGTGGCAAGAACCTGGATCATTCTGCTTTGCTAAAAGAATATGACAGAATTATTTCATCTTTTATGATGTTTATGTGCTAAAATTTACTTGACACAAAGAGTTTTTGAAATTTTTTATTAGAATTTGTTTTGTTTTTCAATATCCCTTTATTTTTACTTCTGTAAATTTTTTGTAAAATTACTTTATAATTTAAAAAATAAAAAGGGTCCATTGGACCTAGATGGTAAATGGTGAAGACTGCTTTTCTGATAAAGTAAAAAGTGATATAGAGTGAGATATAGCCAAGACAATCTAGACATATACTGGACAAAAACTGATACCTAGTATATATAAAGAACTATAAATAAAAAACAAAAACAAAAACAAAAAACAAACCCGTAACTTAGTAGAAAAATGGAGAAAAGACTTGAATCAGCATTTCATGAAAGACAAAATCCAATGGAACAATAATCAAATGGAATCAACCTCATTCATCATCAGGGAAATATAAATTAAAGCCATATCACTAAACATCCACCAAAATAACTAAAATTTAAAAGTTTAACAAAACTAAGTGTTGGTGAGGATGCAAAAAAACTAGAACACAGAAACACTATTTGTGAGAGTATAAACTGAAACCACTTTGGAAAACTGACAAGATCAAAACATCATATACATACTCATGATCAAGCAATTCTGATCTTTGGTATATATGTAAACAAAATTAAATACCATATACATGCACACACAGATGTGTGTGTATGCATCTAAAGGGACACAGACAGCACCAAAAGACACACAGCAATGTTTTTTATAATAACCAAAAAGCTTAAATGACCATCAATATTAAAATGGAAAAACACATTGCAGTACATTCATACAATAAAATCTTATATAGGAATGAGAATGAACAAACTACAGTTACACGCAACATGAATGAATCCCACAATAATATGTCAAATGAAAGATGCTGAACTCAAAAGAGTACATACAGTATGATTCCATTTATATAAAGTTCAAAAATAGGCAAAACAATCTAGTATAAAAAATCAGTATAGTGCTTATCTTTGGAATGAAGAGAAAATGGGAAGGGACATGAGGAGGACTTCTCAGACACTAGTAATTTCTATTCCTTGATAACACAGGTTTGTCTACCAATTTACTAAGCTGCACACTTATGATTGTGCATCTCTCTACATGTTACTCTTTAATGTTCGTTTTATTATTGAAAATTAAAGGTCCCAGGAAACCAATATCCACTGACATGACAGTTTTTTGGAGCAGTGGAAGTCTTCTAGAAGACATGAGTCCAAAGATACACATACATACACATATACAGTTTCAAAACAGCTACTGCATGCTCAACAATGTGGTATGCTATTTACACATGATGCAGTTATATCACTTGACTTTTTAGAAACTTTCGGTTTTTAGAAAGCAGCCTAAATCTGGATTTTGCAAAAACTCAAAGTACTTTACAGTTCTTTTAATTTTATAGTGTTATTGGTAAGTCAGTTACCTGAGTTCTCAATTCTTGTTTTTCTACCCAGCTCTGTTTAAAATAAAACAAGAGGGGCTTACCATACCAATTATGTGTTTATAGCAAACTCCGAACTCAATTAATAAAGGAAATTCACAAATTTCCTTAACAGTACGGATTATTCTTACCTCAGTCTCTCACTCACTAACCAGATTCCCACTGATATTTTTTTACCTAGTTACACATGAGAAAACAAGAACTATTCCTGGTCAATAGTCACAAACTACAAATGAGCGAAATGAGCAAAAGTAGATGGGTGATAGAAATGGCAATGACATAAGCTAGATTGGAGAAAGGCTTTTAAAACAAGGTCGATAATGTAAGCAGGATCCAATTTAATGACAAAAATAAAAAAGCCATCTTTATCAAAGTTGCAGGTGAGAAAGCTGGGGAGGGATATCTCATACTTAAAAAAAAAACAATATAATCAACACTCATCAAGATTTCAGTAGACTAGAATGTTGGCCCAAACCTAACTAGATGAAATGTAAAGATAAAATCTTAGAAAAATAAAAACAAAATAAAATAGAAAGCAACCGCACAAGTTCAGAATGAAAGAGAACTGGCCTAATAACAGCTCATGTGAAAAAGACCTGGGAAGCCAAATTAATGTTAAGCTCAACATGAGTCAATACTGTGGAAGTGCTGACCAAAAGAAGGTAATTTATTCAGCTACACAAGTATACTATTTATAATCAAGTTCGTAATAGGTCTATGGTCCTCTGCATCTGAAGTAAGTGTTTATGCTCAAGGAGACTGACGAACCAAAGGCCCTTCAAAGGACAGTGAACAATATAGCAGGAGGAGGCTAGAAGCAATGTTAGTGTGAAAAGAAAGGAATCTGAGTTTGTGTGATAGTAGAACAGACTGGATAAGGCAAGACTGAAGAGACCAAGAGAGTGATCTTGAAATAACTGCAAGAACATACTGGAGTGACAGGATAATTCATTACGTGTTATACCACAGAGGCAGATATAGAATCAACAAGTAGATGTTACAGTAACATACCTAGGGTCAATGTAAGAAATAAACTTTCTAGAAAACTGTCAATGTTCAAGCAGAGTCTATCAAATGCCTGTCACAGGAAGTACAACGAACTTATAAGTAGATAAGAAGGCCTTGGATTCCAACTCCATCTCAACAATTCACTAGCTATGTCATTTGGGGCAATTTATTTATAACCTCTCCAAAGCTCTGCTTCTCTTATCTACTTACCTCATGAGATCACTGAGAGGAATAAATAAGGTAGTAGATGTAACATGACAAACTAAAATGCAACACAAATATAAGTTGCTGTAGAGGGGATATTGCCTTAGATAACTGCTAAGATTCTTCCAGCACTGAAGTTATTAACTGTACCTTTAGGCAAGAAAAAAACTTAAAATAGGTCCTAAATTTTCAAAGTCAAGATTTGGTAGGCAAAAGGGAGAAACATTAATATGATAGAAAATACGAGGTGTTAAAAATGTATTTCTCTGATAGCAAATTAGTCACCAGATCTGAAAGGCAATGCCCAATCCAGGAACTAAGTAGGAATTCAAATCAAGAAGATACACATACCAGATAAATAAAGGCTACAAATGTATTTGTAATCACTTTACACTAGGACTATCACTGAATAATGGCATTAAATACAGTACTTAACTAGTACTTTGCTCTGAGGACTCTCTGGACTCGGCTCCTGTTGGGTATAGACTCAGGCTCTACTCTCCCAGAGACATAATCCTGAGCAAGTTACCCAATCGTTTCAGCCCCAGTTTGTAAAGGGTAAATGTAGGCTATGAACCCACCAAATTTACAGTTGTTGAGAAGACTCCATGAAAGAATGTATGTAAAATCTAGGGCAAGGCTTCTAGTGCCCAAAGGAATTCATGTTAATTGCCTCTAATTAGCTTTGGTTTTGGATGGAGTTTTGTGCCATATTGTTTTCAGAATTATAAACTTGGGGAACAAATAAAAGATATATTTTGTTCTTGAATGTTGAAATCAGATTTAAATTTAAAATGATAATGTAGATTCACTGACATTAAGATGAAAAACTAATCAATGTACTGATAAGTGGAAAAAGCAAGTTATAAAACTTTTACTTAATAAAATCCCATTTTAATAATACATTTAAAAAATTATTATATCCAGATAATAATCTCCAGTGGAATTAGGTGACTTTTATTTTTTTCAATATTTTTGTGCTGTCTAAATTTTGTATAAGAAGTATGTATTTCTATTAAAATTTCCAATTGGAAAAAAATCTGATTGAAATGTTTTTCTGTAGGAAAATTATCATTTAGGTCAACTTAGGGAGAAAAATATACTTTTATAAACTTAGAAAAATGAATTTATCACTTTTTAAATGGTAAACAAAAAATCTTAGAAACTAATAGTAAATTTTTGTGTGCATTTCTCAATAAAAATGTGGTTTAGACAAAAGAAAAACGTCTCCCAAATTGAGGAATATATAAAGGATATAAGTTCTGTTGTATTCACTGCAGTAAACACAGAGCAGGAACTTAATAAATATTTGCTGAACAAATGGATAAAAGTCCTATTTACTCTTACACTAAATTTCATTGCCTTATTTCACTAGAACATCGGCTTATTCATCTTGATCTCCAACAGTTAGCATATTATCTAACAAAGCGAAGTTATCAATTCAGTTATTTGTCAAATAAACAGAAAGCAAGAATGACAAATTTAATAAAGGTTACTTTTGAAGCTGAAAAGTCAATAAGAAATTGATAAGCATTACTCTAAAACATTACATTCATCCTGCGCTATTATCTCTACATATAGGATAAAAGCAGTGACATCAAGGAAATGGGGGCATGTTTACCATTTCTAGATTTCATTATGCCTATCTAACAAGTGAACAATACTAACATTAATTGTAAATCAGGAATGTACATAGATTAAAAGTACAAAGAAAATATAAAAATTGTATAAATGAGGCTTTTTATACTATCAAGGCCTATTCAGCCTAAATCAACAAAAAGGCCAAACTTAAAAAAAAAAAAAAAAAAGAGGCAGACCTACCTTGGCCCTTTTTGACCTTCCATGTAACTGCTTCTAGGAGGATCTGGAAGCAGTCCACCTGGCCTCACTGGCATGTCCTTGACTGCAGTGATTGGCTGAGATGGAGCAGCAGAAGACTCCACAAGTCCTTGCTCAGATGAGTATGCACTGTATGGCAGAGCAGACTTGCTCAAAGGAGCTTTAGAATTCCCTTGTTCTGATGGGCCCATAGCTGATTGCAATGGAGGATGGTAAGTTGAGGGTGGGGCTGAACCAAAAGACACAGGAGTGGGAAGTAGTGCTGGTCTAGGTTTCTCCGGAATTTGTGAACTCTGAGAACTGGAGACTGGTGGAACTGGGGCTGCTGTTAACTGAGGAGGTATGCCTTGTGGAACCCCAGGGGGAGGTATTCCTGGAGGAGGTGTGGCTGAAGACAGTGGTGGGAGGGGCATGACAGGTGGGGGTGCCGTTGAAGAAAGAGATGGAGGGGGAAGAACTGGTGGTGGCCCTACAGAAGAGAGGGAGGGCGGGGGAAGAACTGGTGGTGGCCCTGTAGAAGACAGAGATGGAGGCATCACAGGTGGGGGCACAGAGGTTGGGAGAGAAGGTGGCATCACAGGTGGGGGCATGCCAGGTGGTGGCACTGAAGCGGGGAGGGCAGGGGGCATCACTGGTGGTGGCAATGATGGAGGTAATACTGGAGGGGGCATTGTTGGTAGAGGTGGAGGCATCTGAGAATACGGAACAAAAGGAGGTGGCATTGACATGTTCCCCATATACTGGTTCTTCATGTTCTGAAACGAATTGACTTTCTCCTGGAGATAGGTCTGAGTGGCTTTCATATGTCCCTGCCACGTTTTCCACTGCTTCTCATACTCCTGAAGCTGATCTTTATGAGGATAGGAATGGAGCTGTTCCTCCCACAGCTGAAACTCTCGCTCCCATTCTTGGTAGAGATGTTGAAACTGCTGCTGCTGCATCTCATAATGCCGCAGTTGCATATCTACAGACATGGTCTACAAAATAAAGTGATAAAAATTATTTCAAGATATTCATATAAGTTAAAATATTAATGAATCAATGGCAATTGAAGTCTCAGGAAATTAAAACACTAAAGGCTTCGGAAGTGATGATCGTTCTTTCTTCCTTTGACTTATTTATGTTAAATTATCAATGAGTGGAAAAATCAACCACACACCAAAGCAAATACCTACCTCAGCCATAAGTATTTTTCAAGATTTTAGTATCACTATAGATCATTTTAAGAACGTAAAAAATGATCTATTATTATAGACATATAGACATAAGGTTATACCTCAAAGATACAAGTATCTAAATCATTTCATCATTTGTGGTATATTTGCTTAGGTTTTTCGTGGTGGTTGCTTTGATTTTTTTGGTGGATTTTTGCTTATCTGTTACCATAACGGTTTGCAGGCAAAACAAAGGTTACCTTAAAGCTACAGGATAAGAATTCCTAGTTCTTAAATCCCTTACCGACAGAACTTTGTGTCTGCCAGAGCTGACACAATAAGCAGACTCTATTATTCCTGCCCCTTTCCAAGAGCATTTTACTAATATCATACTTCCCAAGCACCCAGGTTATATGACATATAACTACTTGGGCAATCCTTGGGAAACATCTAATTGTCAATATTTGATACCTTTTCTTTCTTTTAGGAATGATAAGTCCTTTAAATGTCTTAGGGCAACTTCCCATGTGTTGGCTGAGAAAACACTTACCTGTATATGTGGTGGCTGCTGTATAATCTGCTGGTACTGTTGTAGGATCTGTTGTAACTGAGTGTGCTTCTGCATTATTCCCTGATACTGGAAGCCAACTCGATGTTGCTGGTGCTGCTGCCAGTGTGCTGCTGCAGCCTGCAATTGTTTTAACCTGGCATCTTCTTCTGGGTCCTCAGACTAAAGATAAAAGAGGATACATTTTTATTTAAGTCATAACAGCAATCAAATTAATAAAAAACCTGAATATTTTATACTATTTTACAAGTATATCTTGTATTATATTGTATTGTATTATACTGTATTGTATTATAAAGTCCAGAATCCCTGCAAGTCTGGCTGATTGAGAAAAGCTACCCCATCTTTAAATACAATATCTAGTTCTATTCTTACTGTAATCATGGATACCAATACAAAGGAGTTTATAAATTCCATAATCTTCACTGGAATAATAATCTCACTGTTCCTAATAAGACAACCATTTCTCCAACAACGTCAACCTATAGTTACTGTCCTTTTCACTCAATGAAAAAAAAATCTTTCTTTTTCGCCTTAGTCACTTCACCAATTAACTGCAGTATAATTATTATGATTTAATAAAGTTTCCATAAGGCTCTTGAGAGAACAATGACCTATGGACCAACGTAAGAACTTCGATGTGCCAGTCAGTATACTAAGAGGCAAGGATGATCACATTTAATGCTCTAAACCATTTTGCAGATGAGGAAATTGAAGCGCAGAATGGTTAACTAACATGCTCAGAGTAACCACCATATGTGGCAGTACCTGGACTACAGCCTGGGCAATTTGACAATGAAAGGTGAAGTTCTCAACTACTGCCCTGTGCTGCCAATATGAAAATATCCTGGCATCCCTTTAGTACTTAGAAACACAATTTACAAAACTGTCTAATTCTTCACTCTCACTTAAACCATGAAAAAAATGTCTTTTCTAAACCTGATAAGGCATATATATGATCAGTTCATAAATGGAATTTTATATGTACTTAAAAAAAACACATGAAAATATATATCCATTCGTGACAAAGGTATATATAAATAAATCATTTTAAAAAGCTGAATAATTTAATAAACACTAAGTAATTTTATGGTTACCTGGGATTCCTCAGGTGGGAGAGGGGGTGGTACCTCTTCATTAGGAGGTGGTAATGGGGGCTCCTCAGATGGAGAGGGTTCTGGTACTTGACTGGTGGCAGGTACTGTAACTTCTTTTACTGGCTTGGGTGCATCCTTTGCTATGACAGGACCCTTTTTATGTCCTGGCAAATGCACTTTTGTCCTCTGCTGCAAACTAAGCAAGTGCTGTCGATACCAGTACTGCTGCTGTTCCTACAAGAGAAACCATTTTTAAAAATTTTACTTGACAATCCTTAGAGCTGCAACTTGGTGTTTACAGAGAGCTACATTTGTGTCTGTGTTCATGTGTTTATATGTAAGAGAAGGCAAAGGTGGACTGAGAAAGGCAAATAAACAAGCAAGATTTTCAATTCCTTCCCCAAATTTATACATTTAAATTAAACCATAGCATACATAATAATTCAACAGACTTCTCTATTTTGAAAACACATACTTTTGGAGGTGAGAGCAGTCTTTTTTGATAAATTTATAGCCACTTATTTTTAACGTTTCTTTAGTTGGTTCAGATTTAGCCACAGGGGTCTTGTAATTAATGAATATAACCAAATAGTCCTACCTATTCCCACTGCCTTTTCTCTTTTAAACACCTGTTGTATCATTAGTCTAGCTATACCCAGGTACATACAGCGATCCCCTCTTATCTATAGGAGATACATTCCAAGACCCCCAGTGGATGCCTGAAACCGTGGATAGTACCAAACCCTACTCTGTTATTTTCCCCCCTATACGTACATGCCTGTGATCGTTTAATTTATAAACTAGGCACAATAAGAGATTAACAACAATAATAAAACAAAACCATTATAACAATATGCTGTAATAAAAGTTATGTGAATGTGATTCTCTCTCAAAATATCTTATTGTACTGTACTCGCATCTTGTGATGATGTGAGACGATAAAATGGCTACATGATGAGATGAAGTGAGGTGAATGAGATATTATTAAGTAAAATAAGGTTGCTTGAACACAAGTACTGCAATATCATGACAGGGGATCTGATAACCAAGACAGCCGCTAAGTGACAAATGGCACGGGTAGGGTACACACCATGGATATGCTAGACAAAGGGATGAGTTACACCCCGGGCAGGACGGAGCAGGACTGTGTAGGACAGTGCAAAATATCATCGTGCCACTCAGAACAGTATGAGATTTAAAACTTAGAATTATTTCTGGAATTTTCCATTTAATATTTTCAGATTATGGTTGGTCACAGGTAACCAAATGGCAGAAAGCAAAACCGCAGATAAAGGGGTACTACTGTACGAATAAATGAGAATATAATGATTTTAAATATTTCCTATTTATGTTAAGTCTCACTCTGCCTTCCAAATTATACTATAATTTAATTTTCTGGAAGCTTCTTTTGTGCTTCCACTTTAAAAGAGTCACAATAAGTTTAATGTGAAAAAAAATTAGAAAATACAGCCAATCCTCATTATTCATGATTCTGTACTTGTGAATTTGCCTACTGGCTAAAATGTATTTCTACTCCAAAATCAATACTTGGGAGCTTTGGCATTAATTTCTGGACATGCATAAAGCAGTGAAAAATTTGAGTCGCCGAACTTACACATTCCTAGCTGAAGCAGAACATGGCCATGATCATCTTTCTGTTTAGCTTTCATACTGTAAATTGGTGTCCTTTTCACAGTTTAGTTAGGGCCATATTTTTTGCATTTCTGTGCTTTTTGTTGGCGATTTTGCTGTTTAAAATGGCTCCCAAGCATAGTGCTGAAGTGCTGTCTAGTGTTCCTACAAACCAGAAGGCTGTGATGTGCCTTACAGAGAAAATATGTTAGATAAGCTTCATTCGGGCATATGTTATAGCTGTTGGCTATGAGTTTAATGTTAATGAATCAACGATATATATTAAATAAGGTGTCTTTAAACAAAAACACATATAAAATAAGGTTATGTATTGATTGGTTGAAAATGTAACCAAAGGTTCACAGGAACCTAATCCTGTATATCTCTTAAGAGCAACAGTTCAGTGTTCACTAATGCAGTATTCTCAGTGACTTTATAGGACGTAAATATCTCAAATAAAGAAAACTGACGTAAATACCTCAAATAAAGAAAACTGACTGCATAAATAAGCAATAGCTAATTAATTCAAATCAATTTAAAAATCTCGCCACTCAGAAAACACTACAGGATCGTTATTATCCCAGTATTCACTATATAACCTCCACAGTTACAAGGTTGCATAAGGAAAAAAAAGTTGTCATAACACTAAAATACTCACAAATGAACCACCCTATATACTTCTATAATTAACAACAGCATATATTCCTACTACAATTATAAGGAAGCAGAGTTTTATGAAAGTGATATTGGAGAACTTCGGAACTCTTACTAAAAGCTGAGGATCTAGCAGAAGTCTTACCAATTAACAATCAAAAAGAATTTTTCACAAGGACAGGGAGCACAGCATAGGGAATGCAGTTAGCATTAATATGTTGGCTGGATGGAGAGCCAGGGGAGGGAGGGAGCAATTGGGGGGATCGTTTTATGAACTGTATAGATGTCTAACCAATGTGCTGTATACTTGAAACTAAAATAAATAATTTTTTTTTAAAAGAATTTTTATAATAGGAACTGCAACAGAGAATGTTATGAATATCAAAGGTTGAAAAACAGACCCTGGGAAAATTGATAAATTCCTAAAATACTTTTTCCATATATCCAAAACTAAATAAGACATGATAAAGTTGCCATATAATTTTGTCAAAAAAATTATAGTACAGAAACCTAATCTATACTTCATTCTATGTTCAATCTAAGACTCAGTTGTTCCTTGATTTTTGAGCTTTGTTTTTCAAGATTGTGTTCCAAATCAAATTTTTTACTTTTTACAATAAACTTCTAGTTGCTATGTTAAATGGATTCATTTTACTTGTATTCACTGTGATTCATTATCTTTGGGTAACAAGAATTTCCTGTATTCTTTTTGCATACGTCTCTCCAATTTTCCACATGAAAATAGATGTATAAAATATAAATGATATATACTTCTTTCTCACTTAACATAGTGTTTTGTTAGTTTTTTCACTCACAGAATGTAATTTTCTTGGGGGAGAGAGGTCTAATGCTTTTCTTATATCAAAGTAAGATATCGCTAAATGGTTGCTGATCAACTGAAGACTTTCCTTCTAGACCACTCATTTCTATGACCTGAAACTTGCTTAATTCCACTGGCAAGAATAAATTTCTTTTCATTAACTCCATCTTGAAGTATGAATTATGATCGGGTTTTTTGTTCTTAATTATGATACGCATAATCATCAGCTCCTGAGATATAATTACTTTTACTATTCAACATTAAAAAAAGGTACACTGACCACAACAATCAACAATTATGTAGTATTAAAACATTTTCAATTTTATTCTATTATTTTAGGAAAATAATGAAAATAGCAACAGGTTTACTTTTCAGCTTAAAAAAGTTAATACTCAGTCTCTTTCAAATAGAAGTTAAAAGTGTCCATTTTTTTTTTTTAGTTGCATTGAAAGCATCACTTAAAAATACAAAGATACAAAGTATCTGTCACAAACTAGAAGCCAATGGCTATAGATATGAAGCCTATACAGATCTTAGGTTCTTTATCAATTTGCACCTTCCTTACTTTCATGCTTCCCATCTTTGTCCTAGACCTAGCCTAGGTTTAAGAACCATGTTAGGAGCTCAAGTTCTTGCTGGTTTACTGTAACAGGTCAATACCTATTTAATATGAACCCAATAAGCAGAAACCAGATCCAACTCAACCCCAGGACTATGCTTCGGTACATTTTTGAAGCTCTACAATAAATAATGATGACATCATTCAAAAAGGTCCTCAGTGACCATGAGAAGGGTGATTTCTTCTCTTTATTTTAGAAAGGAATAAGATCTGCCTGGACGTGCTAATGAAGCTGAACTAAGACCCAGTTCTTTTGAATGTTCCATCATATGAGACAACTTCATCTCATGTGGGATGTTGGTTCACAGGTCAAGGAAAATCACAGCATATGTCACATTCAAAAAGAGAATGGAGTTAAAAAGTAAGGATATAAGAGCTATTTGTCACAAATATTACCAAAAAAGGTGCTAATTTACTCATCAAGCATTTATTGACCACTTGCTGCTACTGGTACAGTTATGCTCTAGGTACTAAATAATTTTCAAAGTAGGAAATATAAAGGAGAGTGAAGCAGAGAGCGAGGGAGTGAGGCAGGGCGAGAGAGAGAAGGGAGCGAAGGAGGGAGGGAGGGAGAGCATGCACGCCAAAGAGCATGAGCAAGCAAGCAAGAGAGTGCTAGAGAGAGAGAGGTTTTAAAGATTAATTTTGGAAGCCTTTCATATCCTGGTTGATTATTATAAATGCTTGTAACACTAAATGTACTATGTCTTATATCCCAAAGTAAAGGAGGTCAGGGAGAGAACCTGGCAAAATAATGTATTGGATTTTCATTTTAAAAATTTTTACCCCTTCCTCAAACTCCTACCCTCATTCTCTCTCTCCTTCAGTCAAACCTCTTGAAAGAGTTGTCTATACTCACCATCCCCATTTCCTCACCTTCCATCACTCCTCAAATCAATGCAATATGGCTTCAGTCACTATGAAACTGCTCCTGCCAAGGTCAACAATAATCTACATGTCAGTAAAGGCAAAAGATAACTCATAGTCTTTATCTTGCTTGACCTCTCAGCAGTATGTGACACAGCTGACCACTCCCTCCTCCTAGAAACAGTCTTCTCTTCACCTGCGTGCCACTATACTGTCCTGATTTGTCATCTACCTATTTGGCTTTACTTCCATTGGTTCCCTTAGAGACTGTGATTCTGCAAGGCTAGGCTCAATGTCCATTAACCTCGCTTCTTACCTTTCACACTCCTTGGGAGACCTCATCTATTTCTGTGCCTTCAAATACTATTTTTATGCTAATGACTCACAAGTCTATTACATCTTCCCCCATCTCACCTCTAGATTCCACACCTATATCTAACTTCCAATTGGACATCTCTATTTGGATTCTTATGTCTCAGGACTTGAAACTCAGCAGGTCTACGACTTAACTCACCATTTCCCCCTCATCTCCAGACCTATTCTTCCTCCTCTTCTGGGTTTTCCTATTTTGTTTGTAAAAGGGACCTCCATCTACCTAGCAGCTGATCCCAGAAACCCAGGAACCATCGAGGCCTCCCTCTCCACTACCGTAACTCAATCTCCAATTGGAGTCTAGCACCTAAACATTCTTCTGGTTTTTCCACTTCTCTCCATCTCCACGATCACCATCTAAGTCCAAGCCACTATTACCACTTGCCTGGATTATTTATTAACTATCCTCTCTAAATCACTCTTGCTCCTTTTGATTCCACTCTCCACACAGCAAGCAGAGTGAGCTTTTAAAAATGCCAATATGTCACATTTGCCTATATAAAATCTTTCACTGGTTTCCTAGTGCCTTCAAGACAGAGTCCACATAGGCCCTTCCAGATCTGGTCTGTGAGCACCACTGTCACCCTGAACTTTCAGTAGGCCTTAATGAACTTAATTCTTTGAGCTCTATGTGGTTTCTACCCATTCTTTGGGTTTCACTTAAATATCACTTACAAAGGGAGCCCTCTTCAATTAGGTTAGAACACTCAGCTATAATCAATCATTTTTAAAATATTTGTTCTTCACCTACTATGTGCTAGACCCTGAGCAAGGCACTATGAATATATATTCCTTATGAAACAATCTAGTGATTATTTTATAATCCCATAGCACCTTGTACTTCCCTTCCTTATTAAATGTCTTTTTCCCCTCCATGAGAACAAGTCAATGAAGGCAAGTGCCATGTCTATCTTGTTCACCATTACATCTCCAGTACTAACCACAGTACTTGGCAAATAGCTGCTACTCAATAAATACATAAACATTAAATACATGACTAAAAAATAATCAAAGTCAACAGCTTTTCCTAAATAAGTTTTAAGAATAAAAGGATAAATAAAATCACAATTCACAAAAAAAGGTTAGTATGTACTTTACCTAGTCAGTCCATTAAATACTCAGAAAATTTAATTCTTGAAAAAAGACACATTCCATTAAATCACCAATGCTTAACTCTGAAAACTAGAAACTAAATGGAAGACTATCAAGCATTTATCCTGTCTCTGCTATATTGCATTTCTAATCAAATACTCCTAGTTCGTGAGCGAAAGTTTTCTTTACGGAATTCCATATAATGAATGTAGAAGAAATGCGAGGAAAAAAATCACCACGTTGCAACCTCTCACAAAGAAATAATTTATTCAGGCAAAGACCATCAATGGATGAACCACCAGATGAAACATTAGATGCAAGATTGATGGGAAGTTTTACAGTGGAGGGACCACACTGTCATCCCTGATCAATCTTGGCACCTCTAACAGTGGGACAACCAGGCACTGAGTGCCTCCTGAAGGGATGCAACTGAAGTATACAGCACTACCTAAGTTATAAAGTCCATTTGCCAAAAGAAAGGTGAGCTTAAGTCTAAGAAGGCTTCAGAGTTAACTTCTAGTTTACAAAAAACATGGAAGAGAGGAACAAGTCACATGACACCATGGGACAGCACACACATCGAGAATGTGGGATGTTCTACAGGACAACTGACAGATTTTTTATCAAGTTCAATGGTATAGAAAAAGAAATTAGGAGAGACTGATCTAAATCAGGGGTTCTCAACTGAGGTGATTTTGCCACCTTGGGGGATTACTGGCAATGTCTGGAAACATTTCTGGTTGTCAGAGCTGGGGGCTGCTACTGGCATTTAGTAGGTAGAGGCCAGAGATACTGCTAAGCATCCTACAATATACAGGACATCCCCAATAACAATGAATTATCCTGCTCCAAAATGTCTATATTAGATCCTAATCTGAACAAACCAACAAAACATTATTGAATCCATTGGGAAATTTCAGCATGGATATCATGGAATTATTTTGAATTCCATCAGTTTAAGACAATAAGAGAAATCTGAATGGATTAGTTATTAGATGATACAAAGAAACTTAATTTTGTCAGGTGTTACAACACATTTACCTAACAACAGGTCTTTTTTTAAAAGATGTCTAAGAATGTAGGCATGAAATAACACGAGATCTAATATTTACTTTAAAATATGTCAGCAGGAATAAAAAAGAACTAGGTGAAGTAAACACGGCAAAATCTTGATAACTGTTGAATCTGAATGATGGGTATATGAAGGGAATAGCATTTCTCTACTTTAGTGTACAGTAGTCCCCCCTTTCCATGGGAGCTACGTTCCAAGACTCCCTAGTGGACGCCCTTAACTGCAGATAGCACCGAAATCCTGTATATACTATGTTTTTTCCTACATGTACATATCTATGATAGTTAATTTATAAATTAGGCATGGTTAGAAAAGACTAACAATAACTAATAATAAAATAGAACAATTATAACGATTGTTGTAATAAAAGTTATGGGAATGTGATCTCGGCAACTGTCACAAATTTTTTTCCTTCCTCACAATTTTACAGATAGAAGATACATTCTTAAGGGAGACCTTAGCAACCTCATTAAGTTGAAACCTTTCACCTTTTTACTTGAAGGAAGCACTTTATGGCTTCTTTTTGGCATATCCAAATTGCCAGCAACATTACTCTTGCGTTTAGGGCCATTATTAACTAAAATAAGGTTACCTGAACACTAGCACAACCCTGCAACCGTCGACCTTGTAACCGAGAGGGCTACTAACGACTAACAGGTGAGTAGATGACACAGTGTGGATAAGCTGGACAAAGGGATGGTTCATGTCCCAGGTGAGACAGAACAGGATGGAGCAAGATTTCATCATGCCACTCAGAACAGCACGCTAAATTGTGCATTTCTGGATTTTTCCATTTAATATTTTTGAACCACGGTTGACTGCGGGTAACTGAAATCGTAGAAAAGAGAAACTGCAAATAGGGGGGACTACAGTTATGTTTAAAATCTTTCGCTACAAAAATTTAAAAAGACATTTTCCAAAAATAAAATATGAATCAAATAATAATAAATATGCAGAGGATTGTCAGAGATTGGCACTGGCATGAAGAAAATGTTTAGCATCTAATAAACCAAAGCTTCCTAAGACCAGAACATGACTACTTTTAATCAACAAACCTTTATGGAAAGCCTACAATTTGCAAGGCATTGTTCTAGGTGCTACAGGGGATAAAAAGATGAATGAAATAGTCCCTGCCTGCAAGGGACTTACAATCTGAAAAACAGAGCTAAGCCAGATGGCTGAGCTTAGCATGGCTTCATAGAGACCCTAATATTTGAAATGTGCCTTGAAAGCAATACACAACTATAAGAGAGAAAAGAAGTTTGAAAGCAATATAACTATAAGGGAGAAAAGAGTGTTGAGACTTACAAGGCCATTCTTGATCTGGCCCATTCACACCTCTCAAGCCTCATCTTCTACCACTTTCTTTCTCACTTTCTTTCGGGCTCCCACCAAAGAAATGGAGGCAATGAATACTCAAAGCACGAAAAAAAGTTCACTATGAGGGTGTAAAAGCAGACAAGCAAAAGCAGTGTTCACGGTATTTATATTAAGGACAGGTCTGATTGCCCCTCACTCCCCCAAAACCAATTCATTTGTCTTTAAAAGACCAGGAAAACAGTACAGTAAAGATGAAAATACAAATGTCATATTTTAGCTTGGACTAATTCTGAAAGTGTTTGACAACAAAAGCACTGGATATTTCAGAATGAGGTGGAAAAGGAGGCAAATTCTAATAGAGGAATCTGGGTAAAACAATCTGGTGGGATGGTACTTTGGTATAAGCCAACAGAATTACTTATCCTACTGTTCTACCCTAGTATCTCAAGTGTTTTCTCCTGATGTGCCACATAAATATCTTGCTTATTTAACACAACTTGCTTATGTTCTTAATTTCTAATGCAAAACTGCTGTAAAATTAGAGTACTGCATCCCTATCTTTTGGAAATCTTTTATATGTAAATCTAAGTTTGTAGATTAAAAGATTCTGTTTTTTTCATTAGGGAATCTAAAGTAGATTAGTAATTGCTAAAAGTATATTTTAAGAAATCATAATAAGAAATGACTTATTCTACTTTAGTTCTATCTTCTTTTTTAAGGGAGGAATTCATTTATTACTGCTATCCTATCAATCTTTGACCATTCTGTGGGAAGCATCGCTTCAAACAGAAGTTTAAAGAAATGGCTCTCATGAATGAAAAGATATCATGCTTTTTTGTTTTTGTTTGTTTGTTTGTTTGTTTTGTTTTTTTACCTTGGCCAAATTCCAAGGCTATTACTCTGGAGTGAATGCCAATAATACAATGCAGCAAACTGGTCATGTCTTACATCTTTAACTGATATGAGAAAAGCATGTATCGGTCAGTTCCTTAAATGACCAATAGACTCCCAAAAGGGTCAAATGTGTAGACTCCCCTATGCATTGCATATCATCTATAAGCATGATTAGGATGCTCCTGATAAGAACAGTATTTCCATCCTTCATTTGATTGAAGAAGCTGTCAGCTATCAGTGGCCCCTAAATGTTTTAAAGAAACTAACTGGTCCTAAAGTTTACATGCATTTCAAGTGTCAGATCTTACAGAAGCTTCTTTTTTATGTTGCCTCTTCAATGGAACGTTTAGTTTTAAAATACAATGTTAAAACAAAGCCCTTTGCAACAGCAACAAAATCTGAGAGGTTAGTCAAAGGAAACTAAGGGATATATCTGAGAAGTAACTCTTGAGCCACCCCACTACTCTGTAGTGCCTAGAAATATCTTCAAACACTTTCTTTTAATAATCCCCACTTAGCTCATGAAAAAGCTGGGAAGTCAGACCTGGGACTCTTGCGCAATCCTTTGGAGTATAAATTAGCTAGTCACGGTGTGCTGGAATTAGGCTAAGCAATGGTTAAAGCCCTGAAACCTGACTTAGGGACCTCTAGGTAAAAAGATGCGGCTCAGGTAGATGCTTTCTTACCTGTGGAGTCATCTTAGAAGGATCTGGCTCAGGGGCAGCTTGATGCTGTTCAGCATTCTTGTTCTTGGCTCCACTCTCCAAAGGCTCTTGCTGGACAGTTGTCTTATTCCCAGAAGGGATGGACGGTGGTGGAGGAGCTAGTAGTTGGGATTTAGAATGGCCCTGGGAAGGGCGGGAAGGAGATGCCTGAGAAGAGGGCAAGTAAGACTGGGAATGACTCAAATAGGACTGCGAGGAGGAAGACGAGGAAGAATAAGAAGGGGTAGGCGCCAGGTAGGATTGAGAAGGTGGGGACTGAGAAGGGGACGGCTGAGCGGGAGGCAAGTAGGGCTGAGACGAGGCCGGAGGGTAGTACGAAGGTGGCGGCTGAGGTGGGGGCATGTAAGATTGAGACGGGGGCATATAGGACCCGGGCGGTACAGGGGGAGATTCAGGGGGGGAATCCAGCTCCATGGGAACCAAACCAGGAGGCCCGTCTCGTTGGTGGTGGAGCATCTGGTGTTTGTACTGCTGCGGCTTCTGATAGCTGAGGGCCGGTCCAGGTGGTGGGGGCATCGGTGGCGGCGGTGGCTGCCAGTCCCCGTAGCCGCCCCCCGGCATCACCGGCGGGGGCGGCAGGGGGGGCGGAGGAAGGTGATGGGGCTGGAGCACGCACTGCATTTGCTTCTGGTGCATCTGCTGCAGCTGCTGGAGCTGCGCCAAGTGCTGCTCGCGGAAGCTCATGAAGCCCGAGGAGGAGGGGGCCGCTGGAGTCGTCGAGCTCGAATACCCAGGCCCGGGCGAGGCCTCAGGAAGCGCCACCGGCGGTGGCGGCGGGACCGGCGGAGGCGGATAGTGGCTGCTCCCGCCATATCGGCCCCAATTCGGGTACATATCGGAGAAGAAAGCGCAGGGCTCGTCCCGGCGCCGTTACTCGCCGCAACCGACCTCTAGGACCTGCGGCCGCGACGGCGACAGCCGGAACTCGCGGCGCCTACAGGCCCCGGAGCGTGTAAACGGAGCGCGCCAGTGCGCCGGCGCTACCGAGCAGGGCCCGCGACCGGGAAGGCGGGGTTGGTACTGGGACGACTACGCCTGCGCAGTAGCCACCGAGAGGAGAACAAAGGCGAGATAGAGCGACCCTGTGCTTGGTGACTCTCGGTTGCCATCTTCCTTCAGGTTCGGATAATGTAGGTGCGAGTAGAACGCTCTCGTACAACCGAGGAACCATAGAGTCTCATAGCTGAAACGGGTGGCCGAGATCCTATCACTCCACGGGTTCATTTTTGAATGAAAAAAAAAGGGGGGGGGGTTCCATTCACAATAGCGACAATCGCAACAACAACGAAAAAGATGAAACAAGTAGAAACAACTCCAATAAGAAATATAAGAAATATGTAGAATTTATACAAAGAAAACTGCAGAACCATACTAAGTCATATCCTAGTGGGGTAAAATTAGACTTGAAATAATGGAGAGGTTTACCATGGTGTGAATGAAAAGAAGAAAAATTGTAAAGATATCAGTTCTTTTCAAATTAAGTGAACA
Organism: Pteropus vampyrus; assembly: GCF_000151845.1. Taxonomy (NCBI): domain Eukaryota; kingdom Metazoa; phylum Chordata; class Mammalia; order Chiroptera; family Pteropodidae; genus Pteropus; species Pteropus vampyrus. The sequence continues at coordinate 1,288,019 of NW_011888958.1, forward strand.
GACTTAATTCAATTAAAACAAAAAATCCAATTAGGAACAAATCTATGAAGAGAGGAAACGTATTTTGAAGACGGAACGCAAGACTATACCAATTTCTGCAGGCATATGAAAAATAACATCTGCAGTTGTAAAAGGAGAGAAACGAAATTCTTTAGAGTAACTCAGATAAAAACTCAGAGAATCTCAGCTAAAGCAAAGATATCAAAAAACAGATGTAAAGATTGTCTAGAGAGTAGGACCTAGAAAAAAATACAGTCTCTCCGCATAATACTAAATACGAATTCCTTTGGCTTGAATGAATCACTGGAAAACAAAGCTGAAACACACTGAATTATGAAAATATTACCTAACTCTGAAAATATTAAGTGTGTCAATGTGTCAGTTGTGCACCACTTAAAAATTTGACCTTGCTGCCATATTATCATCTCAGATCTTCACCTCTCTTAAAAGGTGGATGTGAGGGCAAAATGGGACATCTAAGTATTCTTCAGAAGAGCTTCTCATTCTCAAGTAGGAATTTAGTTGTTTCTTTTACCTTTTTATCAAAGCATAACACACATATATATGTATATATAATTACACATAAGGGTACAGCTTAGTGAATTTTCACAATCGTGTAACCAGCACCCAGATCAAAAAACAGCATTACCAAATTCAGAAATCCCAGTTACTTGTATTTTTAATATTTTTGACTGAAATTGTTTTGAAAAAATGAAAAATGTATTTTCCTATGGTAAAACTAAAGGAGAAAATTGGGTAATCTCTCATGCAGAAAAAGAATATGATAAATTTTATCATCCACGCATGGTTTTCAAAAAGCTTAGCAAATCAGAACTAAAAGGGAACTTCCTTAATCTTACAGAGTATCTACTAAAAAAACTACAGTAAACATCACACTTAATGGTGAAAAGTTGAAGAACAGATGTCCACTACCATTGCATCTGTTATGGGTTGAATTGTGTACCCCCACTCTTTAAAAGATATATTTTTTAAGTCCTAACCCCCAGTACCTCTGAATGTGACCTTATTTGGAAATAGGTTGTTGCAGATGTAATTAGTTACGATGAGGTCATATTGGAGTAGGGTGGGCCCCAATCCTATATGACTGGTGTCCTTATGAGAAGATGGCCATGTGAAGACATAGACAAACAGAGAGAATGTCATGTAACGGTTAAGGCAGAGATTAGAGTTATGCAACTAGCTGCAAGCTAAAGAGTGGAATAAGTGGAATTCTCATACACTGCTGTTGGGAATGTAAATTGGGGTGGCCATTCGGAAATACTATTTGGCAGTATCTACTAAAGCTGAACAGATTCATGGCCTATGACCCAGGAATTCCACTCCTAGGCATATATCCAATAGAAATACATACATATGTTCACCAGAAGACATGTACAAGAATGTTCATAGCGGCAGTATTTCTAATGGCTGAATCTGGAAAACGACCCAAATGCCCGCTTATACTAGAATAGATAATCAAATTGTGGTATATTTATACAATGGAATACAAAACAGCAATAAGAATGAATGAGCTATGTATGACTACATGCAACAACTCAGATGAATTTCAGAAACAGGATAACCATCCTCAATAGAGCACATAATCTTGTTAACTATCCTGTAATCCAATCACAGAGATTTCCGCACCTTGCTTTCTCTCACTTTCATGTAATCTTCCTTAGTTCCCTCCTTAATTCCAAATGTATAAAAGAAATTGCAAAACTGTCATTCTCTGGAGCATTTGAGATCTTCCTTCCCAGCACATTGTCATTTGGGCTCAAATAAAAATTCTCTACAGGTTTGGACGTTCTTATGCTGAGAGTCATGTTCTCATTTTAGCTTAAAGAAACCTACAGGTGTTCATAAGTAATTTCAATCGCATGAAGTCTGTCCTTCCAAACATTCCTGATGCAGCTGCACAGTTTAGGAGAGCATGGAACTTAAAGATGATTGTATCCATTATAGTTCTTTAGAAGTTATCCATAGCAACTGCTAAAACTTAAAAAGATAAGGCAGGAGCTATTCTACCATCAAAGCTTGCTGTAAAAAAACAAAGTTCAACTCTTTTTCTTTCCCTTCAGTCACCCAATGCCTTCTCAGATATATGTGGTGGTGAGAGGAAAGATCTGGAAGAAGGAGCTGCTAGTGCTCCCTTCAGCTCATTTTATAGTGAAAAGGCTGGACACTCTGATCTAAATCCTAAGAGAGCTGCATATCATTTTGGAAAGCGTAACACTCCGAGAAAAAAGTCTGGGAGTACAGTTAGGAAAGAGAGAACGTGGACAAGCAAAAACAACACATACCCACTACCCTGAGGAAGGGCCACCATTTCCAGGCAAACATGCTCAAAGACATGGGCATAAAAAGGAGTGTAGCAGTATAGACCAAATGTAAAAAGAACATCATCCAAACAATCTTGAAAGAATAAACATAGGCTTTCTGAGCAAGAGTACATTGGGAATGACTTTAAAATTGAAGAACAAATGCATTAATTAGGATGCAGTCTAAGCTACTAAAACAATGAGACACTAGAGTACGGCGGCTTAAACAAAAGTTCATTTTTCAGTCATAGAACAGTTCAGAGGTAAAGAGTCCAAAACTGTCATCTTCAACATAAAGCTTCCATCTCTGAGTTCAAGGTGGCTGCTCTGGCTCCTCCCATTAAATCTGCATCTTACCAGTGGAGAGGTAGAGTGAGTTAGGGTAGCAGACCTGTAGAGGAACATGCCTTAAGGTCTTGACCCAGAAGAGATACAAATGACTTTGTTACATCTTTGGCTACAACTTAGTTGGATGGCAATGCTTTGCTGCAAGGAAGGCTGGGAAATAAAATTTCTACCTGAGCAACCCAGCTAAAACACATGAGATCTACCATTAAAGGAAGGAAGGGAGAGTGGACGCTGGGGACAATGGACAGTAACTACCACACCGACAATACCAAGTTCTAGTGAGACTATGGAGCAACAGAAACTCTCATACACTGTTGGTGGGAGTGCAAATGTATACTTAAAGAGTAATTTGCTACTGTTATAATTGAACATACACAATGCCTTACGACACAATTTCACTTCTAAGTATATATCTTGGACTAGAGTGAAAAAAAATGCAACCCTTTTGTAGTAGCAAAAATTAGAAACAACTTAAATGATCAACATACAAGAATGGAAAACAAATTGTTTAATATTCACACAATGAAATACACAGCAATTAGGTGAGTGAACTAAAGCTATACGTATTAACATGGATGAATACCACAAACATAACAGCTTTTTGTGCTAGTTGCAAAAGACTATATAGACTGGGAATATTCCAGAAAGAATTGACAAGATGTACCCATGTTCATAGCAGCATTATTCACAAATAGCTGAATGTCGAAACAACTCCAGTGTCCATCGCCAGAATAATGGATAAACAAAATGGTATATACATACACTGGAATATTATTCAGCCTTAAAAGAAAGGAAATTCTAATACATGTTATAACATGGATGAATCTTGAACATTATGGTAAATGAAATGAGTCAGTCCCCCTAAAAAATAAGTACTGTATGATTCTATTTATGTGAGGTACCTAGAGTTGTCACATTTATGGTGACAAAAAGTAGAATCATGACTCACAGGGGCTGGAGGAAGGGGGAAATCAGCAGTTATTGTTTAATGAGTATTGTTTAATCAGTTTGGGAAAATAGAAAAATTTGAGTTGGATGTGAGTGGTGATGGTTGCAAATGTACTTAATGCCACTGAACTGTACACTTAAAAATAGTTAAAATGATAAATTTTATGTTTTGCATACTTTACCACAATAAAAGATCATATATAGCATGATTTCATTTATAGGCAGTTCAAAAACATACACATTACCAACATATTGTTAAGGTATACAAGTAGTGGGTAAAACTATAATGAAACTCAGGAGGGTGACATACAAAGTCTAGGACCTCAGAGGTGGGGTGGAGTTGAGAGAAGAGAATGTAATCAGAGAGGATTACCGTATACAGAGAAAGATTCAAAGTGATAGGTAACATTCTTTTTCCTAAGTCACATAATGGATGCAAGGGTGTTCATTTTGGTAATATTCTTTATACCTTAAATATACTCTATGCAATATTTTACATTATACATATATATATCATACAAAGGTATACATTTAAAAACACATAATATATACTTAAATATTAATATAAATGTATACTTTTGAATGTCCTAAGTATTACAAAATTCTATATGGGAAAATTAAAAAGGAATGGAGAAATATTAAAGTGGGTTAGTTGAGAAAAACTTAGAAAAACTACTGTTCACTCTTCCTATACTCTAAAACATAGCTCTAACGTGTATAGTTCCACCTCAAACACTCAGCTCAAAGAGTAGGTCCCACTTAATTTAAGATTGACTTAAATAGTATCATCCCCCTTGCCATTGATTGGTTTAGAGATTCTATCTTAACCTAATGAGGACATGGCATTTCTTTGGCCATCTGAACATTGGCATCTGCCAAAAGTTGGCATGGTCATATTGAAGGGGAGGATTTTTATTACATGGTTGGGGAAGAGGCCCTCTTTTTCTCCAACGATTGTGAACAAGAAGTATGTTGTTCCAGTTGCTGTTTATATCCAAATTGGTTGGGGGGCGGGGGAGGGGGCTTTGATGACAAAAGCAACAGAGGGAGGTCAGAACAGAGGGACATAGAGCTTCAGCCCTGAATGTGCTGTGCATAAAAGGGCACTATTTTTGAAATTCTTATTACTTGAGATGCATTTCCTTATTAGGATTTCTGCTACTTGCATGGGAAGCACCCTAACAAACATGGAGATACACATATTCTAAGGATACTTATGGAAATAGGAATCTCAGACATACAGGTTGGTCCTATGGAAACTCAGGAACCCCACTTGGCACCAAAAGAAGGGCTGCATACGAAGGCCCATCTAGGAACTGGATGGCCCATAGCAGTCACTCTCTCAGGATTAGAAAGTACCTGATCAATTCCTATCACAAGACTCTGCCATCATGGTATTCACATGTCAGGTGCACCCCTGCTTTTCTTTATGTATGGTTTCTGCTCTTGCTACAGCTGTTGAACTCTCCATGTCTTGATATCTAAATTCCCCAAAGATAGGATCTATTTCCTTTGGACAGTCTACCTCATGAGCGCCTGGCCAATCTACAGATTGGATGTTTGTGCGTAAGGTGCCCTACCCTTGACTCAATCAACAGTAGTCAACTTTGCTGATTATGAAGTACCAATTTGGCAGTGTATATGGAAGGAATCGCTTAGAATTGACCTATGGATGTGCTATTCATACTAGGCTCCTGTTCAGTATACAGATGGAAAAATCACTGAACAACTTAGGCTCAAAGTTCTTTCATCATGTCAAATTCAAAATCCTTATCCACGATTGGTGCCCATAATGCAACATCAGCCTTTATCTTTGGCAGAGTTCCACTTCTGATATCTTATTCCAATTACCTATCTCAATCTTTTATTTCTATGACTTTCCTATTTCATAATTTTTAGTATATATGTTCATCAAACTTCTTGAGCTTTCAGTCCTTTGACTGATCTCCTTCCCCCAGTTCACCATGCCTCTCATGATTTCACTTTTCTATCAATTCTTTTTCTATCAATTCCTGAATCTATGTCACATCAACTCAATTTCTCTTGCTTTCATCCTCAATTCCTTGTTCTACTGTTGTATTTACCCTGCAAATTACCAACTATAGATCATTCCACCCATTCATTGTCTTTTGTCAAAAGGTTCTGGAGAAACCACATAACATGCCATTGGTGTCATTGATAATTTAGGTTTTGCAATCTTGCCTAGGTTCTCAGCATTACTTTGACATTATAAGTCACTGACCTATCCCACTCACTACAGTAGCTATTTCAATTCTCCACCACTACCCCAAGCCTTGTCCCCCAATACATGGTCTTGCTTCCAACTTCACAGAGTTGAGACCAGTAGGCACAAACTCCTTTAATTTGTGCTCATACATCCATCTTTACTGGCAGCCACTCTTGCTCCTATCCTCTAGTTTGAGTGGCTCTTCTGTCCCAAGTTTATCCTGTCCTTATGCTCTAGATCCCATCTTTTGACGCTTTGCTGTTGGTTATCTTTTCTCTCTATTGTATGTTTCACTTATTTTTCCATCAAATTTTTATATTGAAAAATACCAAGTCTATGGAAGTTGTAAGAATAGCAAATAAAACACTCCTAAAGCCCTTCGCCTAGGCGCATCACTTAATGTTTTGCTACATTCTCTCCTTTCTTCTTTCACATCTATCATTTATCTATCTATCTATCTATCTATCTATCTATCTATCTATCTATCTATCTATCTATCATCTATCATCTATCATCCATCTATCTATCATCTACCTATATTATGACCCTTCATACCTAGGCATTCAGCATATATTTCCCAAGGTGAGGGACCAAGATGATGACATAGAAGGCTTCTGAATGTCCCTCCTCCCACAGACACACAGAATGTACAGCTACATACAAAGCAAATTTCCTGAGAAATCTGAAAACTAGCTGAGTAACCCCTATACATTGGGTGAAATGAGAAAATACCTCAAAATGGGTAGGAAAGGCTGAGACACACTCTCATCATGAACCTCTCCCTCAGCTTAAATCCACAATTGAGAGAGAATCCTCAATTCTTAGGCTCTCCTTGAGGAGCCAAGGATTTGGACTACAAATCTACTGCCCCAACTTTTAAGGCTCCCGCACCAGGGGTGGGTCCCCCAAACACCTAGCTCTGAAAGCCAACAGGCCTTGTGTCTACAAGTCCCACAAGATAGCAATAAATCAGTTCTTAAAGGGTATGTGACTTCTTTTGATAGTTAAACTTTAATTTCTCACCATGCATTGATTGCTTTATGTACTTCTTGTTATAGTAAAAAGCCCATCACATTAAATTTACCACCTTTCTACTTTCTCTGATTTTAGCTACTTTAAGACGAGTGGAATCATACAGTATTTGTCCTTTTGTGGGCTTATTTCACTTAGCATGATGTCCTTGAAGTTTATCCACATTGTAGCATGTGATAGGACTTCCTTCTTTTTTTAAGTCTGCATAATATTCCAGTCTATGTATATCTCACATTTTCTTCATTCAGCTGTCAGTGGGTATTTGGGTTGCTTCCACCTCTTGGTTATTGTGAATAAATCTGTAATGAACATGTGTGTGCAAGTATCTTTGAGTCCCTGCTTTGAATTCTATTGGACATGTACACAGAGGTGGGATTGCTATACTATGGTAATTGTTTTTGATTTTTTGAGGAACCACCATACTGTTTTTCACAGTGGCTGTACCATTATGTGTACATTCCCACCAACAGTGCACAAGTGTTCCAATTAATAGAATGTTGGGACATCCTCACCAACACTTGTTATTTTCTGTTCTTTTGATAGTGGCCATTCTAAAGGGTGGGAGGTGATATCTCATGGTTTTGATTTGCATTTCTCTTAAGTGATGCCGAGCATCTTTTTATGTACATGTTAGCTATTTGTTTATCTTCTTCAGAGAATCATCTATTCAAGTCTTGTGCCCATTTTTTAAATTGAATTTTTTGGTTTTTTGTTGTTGAGTTGTAGAAGTTCCTTATAAATTCTGGATTTTAATCCTTTTTCAGATACATAATATCGAAATATTTTCTCCCATTCCATAGGTTGCCTTTTCACTGTTGTTTCTCTCGTTGCACAGAAAATTTTAAGTTTGATGCCCTCCCATTTGACTTTTGCCTTTGCTGACTGTGCTTTTGGTGTTATACCAAAGAAGTTGCCAAATCCAAGGTCCTGAAGTTTTCCCCGTTTTCTTCTACTTTTATGGTTTTAGGTCTTACGTTTAGGTCTTTAATCCAGTTTGAGTTAATTTTTGTATATGGTATAAGGTAACAGTCTGACTTCATTCTTTTACATGTGGATATCCAGTTTTCTCAATATCGTTTGTTGAAGAGACTGTCCTTTGCCTATTGCGTAGTCTTGGCACCCTTGTTGAAAATCACTGGGTAATATATACAAGGTTTATTTCTGGGCTCTTTATTCTGTTCCATTGGTACACACACGCCTTATGTCAGAACACTGTCTTGATACTATTGCTTTGTAGTGTGTTTTGAAATCAGGAAATGTGAGGCCTCCAACTTTGTCCTTTTTCAAGATTATTTTGGCTACTCAGGATCCCTTGACTGTTCACATAAATGTTAGCATTTTTTTTTTTCCCATTTCTGCAAAAAAAATGTCATTAGGATTTTGACAGAGATTGCATTAAATCTGTAGATATCTTTGGGTAGCATGGATTTTAACAATACTAAGTCTTCCTAACTACGAGCACAGGATGTCTTCCCATTTCTTTGTATCTTCTTTGATTTTAGCAATGTTTTGTAATTTTCAGTGTACAAGTCTTTTATCTCCTTAGGTTTTATGCCTAAGCATTTTATCCTTTTTGATTTATAGTAAACTGGACTGTTTTCTTAATTTTTTTTTTTGGATTGGTCATTGTCAGTATTTTAAAATCTGATTAATTTTTCCGTGTTGTGGTATCCTGAAATTATGCTGAAATTGTTGAGTTGTAATAGTTTTAAAAAATGATTTGAGATTTTTACACATAAGATCATATCATCTATAAACAGAAATAATTTTACTTCTTTCCAATTTAAATGCCATTTCTTTTTCTTGTCTAATTGTTCTAACCCAGACTTTTAAACATGTACTTTATCAGTTGATATAGGCTAAGTTATGCTACAGTAATAAAAGCAAACAAAGAAACAAAAAAAACCAACCCAAATCTCCGTGGCTTAAAACCAACAAATGCTTATCATTCACCTTAATGTTCCCATCATTAGGCTGGGATGTTCTGTGGGATCCAGGCAAAGCAAGGTTCCATCTCTATGTTTTCATGATTGTCAAGGCAGGGCAAAGGAAGCATTGCTAATCACACAATGACTTTTAAAGATTCTGCCTAGAAATGACATGTTATCTTCACTCACATTGCCACTCCTAACTTCAAAGGTGGTGGGGAAGAGCAATTCTACCAGTAGTCCATAAAATAGAGAGCCAGAAATATTTGGTGAACAGCATAAACAACTGTTACAAGCTACTCCTCTAGTTACCAAATGTTGACTTCACTTTCCTTGCCACTGGCCAAGTATATACAACACCCTCCTCCATGTAGACATTCTCACAAAGTCCTATCCAGTTATGACATCATGCTCAAAGTCCAGGATATCTAGGTGAAGCACAGCAGTCTCTACAGGAAAGGGTATATGTATCACTATCAGGTGTGGCCTTTTTTTAGAGACCTATGCACCAAGAGGGCAAATTATCTGTCCTCATATACCAAATATACGAGTGGTGGGACAGGAACAGGACAACCACAGTGAACACTCCCATTTAGAAAAGGAAAGAAAAAAGGACACATAGAAGTGTCTAGTCTCTAGCAATACTGTCTACAAGATAAAACAGGCAAGGGCACCTTACTTTGGGGATAAGGAATTCAAAACAGCTCAAAATAAAAGGATAGGCAAAGGTTTAGAAATTAAATGAGGCAAAAAAGGGTATATTATGATGCTAAAGGCTACAATTCACAAGAAATATATTGGTTATGAGTATCCATGGGCAAAACAACACAGTAGTAACTTTCATCAAGTGGAAACTCTTGGAAATGCAAAGAGAAATAGACAAAATATACTAATATTAAGAAACTAATATATTTCCCTTAGTCTGACATGGTCAAAGTCAAAAATAAAAAAGTAAGGATATAGAAGACCTAAACAATCAAATAGATCTTAGGAATAAATATAAAAACTTTTGCCTTGATAATACTCAGATAACAGAGAATGTACTTTTTTCAAGTATACATGAAACTTTCATGAAATTGACCATCTTAGGCCACAAAGAAAACCTCAATATTTTCCATATTGCATATTTAAATAGCATATCCTTTTGCATGCCTTTTCTTTTAATTTACTGAGGTATAATTTA